>NC_091745.1:63141827-63479327 GCF_043380555.1 Nothobranchius furzeri | reverse complement strand
TCTTCCTTTAACATGGGTTTCAATGAGACAGAATCTGGGTCTCTCCTCCTTCTGAGGCTTGTAGCTAAAGAACGGTAACACCTACAGAGAAAATGAAACCCATTCTGAAAAGCTGACAAAAATTCCTACTTTTTGAGTTATAATTTGTTTTGGTAGTCCAAACGGTCTGGGGGTAGTAAAGAGTTGTTCACAGAAGATGTGAAGTTCAAAAGTTAGAGTGCGGAATCTTCAGTTTACAGTGGGGAGAGACATTTTTTTAAATTTGAATTTTTTCAAACAAGTTAACCGTACGACCACAATGTTTGGAGTACAGTCATGGATTATAGCTCAAAACGAAGGTATTTTTGTTAGCTGTAAGCCAGTGTGTGTTTCATTTCAATCGGACCTACGGTTCTCTTGCTACAATGCCAGAAATGGAGCAAGGGAGGGTCACTGCTCCTATCTTTCCCCATTATAACTTTTGTGAATTTTTCTGAAAATTTCAAGTCGTACCTCAACTTCTACCTACGATTTTAGAAAAACCGTAAAAGATATCAAAAAGCCTCTTTAATGTGTTAAACAGGAAAGTCTTGTGAGTTTGTTAAACTTTGAATGAAGTCTCTGAGTTAAAAGGAACCCAGTAGAGTTTTAGGTCAAAAAAGTGATAGGAATTTGCTGAAAATTGACCAATCCCATTCATTTCAATGGGAAAATTTTTGCAGAAAAAGCTTAATAACTCGAAAAATTTTAAAGATATCAATGCCAAAAGTAATAGCCGGAAAGAGCTTAACGAGCTGAACGTTTTGGTATAAAATTGTTGAAATAGCTCAAAATTTGAAGGAGAAGAAGCGGTTCAAAAAGTGTACGGAAGCAGAATAAGAAGAAGAAGAATAAAGAGAAACAGGAAAACAATAGTTTGAATGCTTAACAGCATTCAAACAACTAGAAAAATTGCATTTATTGCACAAATGCTGTTTGAATGCTGGATAGCTGAAACTGTAAGCTGAAGCTGCTGAACAACTGTACTGAAGCTGCTGAACAGCTTAACTGAAGCTGAAACAAAGCAAAACTGTCAAAATGAGCTGAATGTCTTGAAAGATGTAGAAGCAAAAAGCACCAACAAGCAAATAAAGCACAAAAAGTAAGTGAAGAATAGAGAAAAATAATGCTAAATAGCAAAAAAATAAAAAATAAAACTTAAATCTGTGAACATTATTTAAAAATCTGGACAGCTTAAATGTCTAAACACCTGTTATTTCAGTTGGACAAGTTTAACAGTTTAATCTTTACATTTAGCTGAACTGTGAAATTAGCATTATATGCTAAATTTGGTAACTGATTGCTGAAGTTGTTGAATAGCTGAAGTAAGCTGAAACTAAGCTTAACTGTCAAATGAGCTGAATGTAGTGAAAGATGTGAAAGCAAAAAGCACAAAGAAGCAGAAAAAGCACAAAAAGTAAGTGAAGAATCACGAAAACTAATCCTAAATAGCAGAAAACTCAAATCTGTGAACACTGTTTAAAAAAATTGGACAGCTAAAATGTCTAAACACCTGTTATTTCAGTAGGACTAGTTTAACTAGTTTAACAGTTTAATTTTTACATTTAGCTGAACTGTCTAATTAGCATCATACGCTGAATTCAGAAACTAATTGCTCAAGCTGAAACTAAGCTAAACTGTTAAAATGAGCGGAATGTTTTGAAAGATTTAGAAACAAAAAGCACCAAAATGTAAATAAAGCACAAAAAGTGAAGAACTGACAAAACAATCCTAAACAGCAGAAAACTGAAATCTGAACATTATTTAAAAATCTGAACAGCAAAAATGTCTAAACACTTGTTGTTTGAGTAGTTTAACAGTTTCATTTTTATATTTAGTTGAACTGTGAAATGAGTAGCATAAGCCAAATTCAGAAACGGATTGCTGAAGCTGCTGAATAGCTGGCGTGAAGCTGAAACTAAGCTAAACTGTCAAAGTGAGCTGAATGAATTTAAAGATTTAGAAGCAAAAATCACCAACAAGTGTAATAAAGCTCAGAATATAGGTGAAGAATGGATAAAAAAATGCTAAACAGCAGAAAACTTTAATCTTTGAACATTTATAAAAACTCGAAATTTGAAATGTTAAACAGCTGGCATTTGAATGAGAATAGTTTAACGGGTACATTTTTACAATTGGCTGAAATGTGAATTTAGAAATATTTGCTGATATCTGAAACTGATAGATTAACATATGTTTATATTTGATATGAGATGGATGAATGGTTGGATTAATGAAATAACAGATGGATTGTTGGATGGATGTTAGATGGTTTATTGGATGGATGGATCGATGGATGGATGGATTCCTTAGCCCAAGCCGATCGATTTGATGTCTCACATGCATAGGTGTGTAATTCCATTTAGCCAGAAGATGATTGACCTCTCTCAACCAATCAGGGAGCTGGGAGGGAGCGGGGCACTTTCCCACCTTCTGACAGTCAATCAAATTGAACTTATTTCTAGTTTTAAGTACAAACAGTTCAACAAGATCAAAAACAGGAGTCTGTTAATGCTTCAATATTCTGCTTTTTACATTCATTCCTATGAGAGTTGGTTAAAGTGATTTGTAGTTCCTTAAGTTGCCATGGTAACAGATGACAGGAGTCTGCATTTTCAAAACGATGTACAATGTCACATGACTTTTTTAAACTTTGAATAACATTTCTATATTAAAGTATGTTGATACATTTGTGTCTAAAATGTTGTTAAATGTTGTTGTTAAGCACGTTGCCATGGTAACGCAGAACACAATATCAAGTTAATACAAGACTCTTGGGACCAAGCAGGTTGAATTGATGTACCATCTGTGGGTGCAAATTTCCTTTTAGGCAGAAGACAATTGAAAACTCTCAGCCAATGAGAGAGCAGCGAAGGAGGAGGGGGCGTTTCCTGCCTTCTGACTAGTGTTAAAATGTCAGCTATGCTGCTAGTTTTGTTTTCAATTCAATTCAATTCAAAAATACTTTATTAATCCCAGAGGGAAATTGATTAAGGGTGGGTGGGTGGGAGGGAGGGAGGGTGGGGGGGTGGGGGGGTCGGTCGGTCGGTCGGTCGGTCGGATTGATGGTTGGTTGGATGGATGGATGGATTGATGGTTGGTTGGTTGGATGGATGGATTGATGGTTGGTTGGTTGGTGGGTTGGTTGGATGGATAGATGGATGGATGGATGGTTGGTTGGATGGATGGATTCCTTAGGCCTAGCCGATCGATTTGATGTCTCACAAGTGTGGGTGTGTAATTCCATTAAGCCAGAAGACGATTGACCTCTCTCAACCAATCAGGGGGCTGGGTGGGAGCGGGGCACTTTCCCACCTTCTGACGGTCAATCAGATTGAACTTGTTTCTAGTTTGAAGTACAGATAGTTCAAAAAGATTAAAAAAAGGAGTCTGTTATTGGCTCAATATTCAGCTTTTTAATATTAATTCCTTGGTTAAAGTGATATGTAGTTCCTTGTGTTGCCATGGTAACAGATAATGCATTTAAAATTGAATACAAGATTCCTGAGACCAAACTGGTCGATTTGATGTGTCATTTGTGTGGGTGCTGGATCCTGATTGGACAGAAAATGGTTGAACACTCTCAACCAATCAGAGAGCAGCACTGTTTTCCCACCTTTTCCCCCTGGCTGTTGGAGGCCTGCAGCTGTACTCCTGTTAATGACAGAAGCCTTTAAATCTGTCCTTCAGAAGTGAAATTGGACCTGTCAAACTTCTCATCACCATTTGAAAAGTACTGCACCGATTTGAAAAATTCAAAAAGTGTGAGCGGCAGAAGGCTTTGATGGTCATCGGTGTGTATTTTTATGTGCCTACCATGAATTGTCTAGAAGCTATGACAAGAAAATTTTAGCTGTCTGAAGCCGATCAGAGGAGAACATCTCTGCTCCTTTAACATGGGTTTCAATGAGAGAAAAGCTGGGTCTCTCCTATTTCTGAGGCTTGTAGCGAAAGAACGGTAACACTTACAGATAAAATGAAACCCATTCTGAAAAGCTGACAAAAATTCCTACTTTTGAGTTATAATTTGTTTTGGTAGTCCAAACGGTCTGGGGGTAGTAAAGAGTTGTTCACAGAAGATGTGAAGTTCAAAAGTTAGAGTGCGGAATTTTCAGTTTAGAGTGGGGAGAGACATTTTTTTAAATTTGAATTTTCTCAAACAAATGAACCGTACAACCACAATGTTTGGAGTACAGTCATGACTTATAGCTCAAAACGAAGGTATTTTTGTTAGCTGTAAGCCAGTGTGTGTCTCATTTCAATCGGACCTACGGTTCTCTCGGTACAACGCCAGAAATGGAGCAAGGGAGGGTCACTGCTCCTATCTTTCCCCATTATAACTTTTGTGATTTTTTCTGAAAATTTCAAGTCGTACCTCAACTTCTACCTGCGATTTTAGAAAAACCGTAAAAGATATCAAAAAGCCTCTATAATATGTTAAACAGGAAAGTCTTGTGAGTTTGTTAAACTTTGAATGAAGTCTCTAAGTTAAAAGGAACCCTATAGAGTTTGAGGTCAAAAAAGTGATAGGAATTTGCTGAAAATTGACCAATCCCATTCATTTCAATGGGAAAATTTTCGCAGAAAAAGCCTAATAACTCAAAAAATTTTAAAGTTATATATGCCAAAAGTAATAGCCGGAAAGAGCTTAACGAGCTGAACGTTTTGGTATAAAATTGTTGCAATAGCTCAAAATTTGAAGGAGAAGAAGAGGTTCAAAAAGTGTACGGAAGCAGAATAAGAAGAAGCAGAAGAATAAAGAGAAACAGGAAAACAATTGTTTGAATGCTTAACAGCATTCAAACAATAAAGAGAAACAGGAAAACAATAGTTTGAATGCTTAACAGCATTCAAACAATAAAGAGAAACAGGAAAACAATAGTTTGAATGCTTAACAGCATTCAAACAATTATAATCAGATGTAAAACATTAAATGCTTTTTATGTGATTATGTCTTCTGAGGGCTGAACGGCCACTTAACTCTTTTATTAGACTTTTAGATGGTAAGTGGTACATTTACCATATAGACTTCTAGGGCTTCAGAACATTCAGAACAGAATGTCACGATTTGAGGATGGTTAGGACCCAAAATGCAGATACCCAGGATGTTACGAGGCAGGAGATGATATAAAGAAATCCTTTTATTTGTAGGATGAACAAAAGAATAAATCCAAAGGCAGGGAGCCAAAAGTCCAAAAATGTCCAAATACCAAAAACTAGAGATCAAAAAACACGGAGACACGAGAAGCACAAGAAACACTAGAGATCAGGAACGAGAAGACTGACAGAATTACCACAATAGACCGACACAACACTGAGGGAAGGACTGGGTTTTATACACTGGGGCTGGAGTGATTTGAGACGAGGAGCAGGTGTGTGGGGAACTGGCACAGGTGAAACCAATAATTAGAGGAGGAGCAGAGAAGGACACTAGACCTGACTGGGGAAGGACACACACACACATAATCACACACACATACACCGAGCTGGGGAAGGACACACACACACACACACCGAGCTGGGGGAGGACACACACACACACACACACACGCACGCACACACACACACACACACACACACACACACACACACACACACACACACACACACACACACACACACACACACACACACACACACACACACACACACACACAACTGAAATAAAAGACCTATATAAACTAAGGTGGGAAGACTGAGAGACATGAAGAAAACCAGGAGGGAGCTGGGGACAAAGAGGCTGGAGCTACAAGGACACAGAACGTGAAGGAAAACCTGGAGGGGCTGGGGATGACTGAATGAACACAGGGCCTGGGAGGAATGATCTAAAGGGCTACAAACAGAAGACACATGAACACAAAGAGACACATAAATGAGACACAGACAAAGGACACATGAGGGCGCTATGAGACACAAAGGGGGAAACTAGAGAGGGATGGAGAACACGAGGAGACACATGAGGGAAGACGCAGACCATGACACAGAAGGAAATTTCTTAATAATGAGTATAACTAACAATTAGATATTGTTATTTTGACAGTAATATCAGAAAAAAGAGATTAATTATGCTGTTTTGTTGAAGACGGTGGCAGTATAACAATCAAAACAGTCAAAACACAAAGATGACCCTTAATTTCCTCCCCTTTTCCTGTCAGACGATGCTGATGGACATGGACATCACTCTGATCGTCATGGCCGGCTTCCAGCTGATCTCCTCACTTATTCTCATCATTTTTGGCATGATGTTTTTGTGCGGCAGGTGGATGGAGAAAGTACGAACGACACAAACACACAACAACAAAACAGCATCAAATCTTCGTATTTCATGTATTACTGAGCCAATTTTGTTGTTTCTGCTGCAGGACATCAGTGATATTGAGATTCGACAGCTGTTGTTGAAGAACATCCTCCTGAGCGGTTCTACTGTTTAAAAACTTGTATTAATGTTTCTAATCACTTCAGCTGATATTATTTTAAATGCAGCAGCTGAACAGAATCACTCCGACTTTACAGGAAAGGAAACATTTCCTTTGGGGTCCAATTTGGTTCCATTTAATCCTTGAAAAATGAACTTTTCACTCTTTCGTTTTAAACACAGCTGTGCAGTGAAGCTGACATCTGATTAAACATTCTTCAGAAAAAGAAAATGATGCTTTACAACATGGAGACAATGAAACCTGAACTCACATTTTTAACACTGTGATCCTTCTAAAAATTAGGAAACTATGTGAATAAAATCAGAGGAACTAATTTGTTGTTTTTAGATTAAAGAGCAAGTTCACTTTTTCCAACACATCTGCAGTATGAATGTCTTGTGAGTTGATCTCTGTGGGAAAAAGCTTAGGTGCTTCTGTTTCAAAACTGGAACACAGCCAGAGGAGTGGTGAGCAGAAGACAGCAGGATTATTAGTCTTATTTCCTGATATTTTGACATCTTGCCTCTGATTGGCCAACAGCAATGTGACTGACTCCGTATAGTTAGAAAGGTAAAAACATACTACTCTGTGCATGCATAAGAACCAAAAAGTGATGTTAACAATGTTTTATCTCCACAAATAACACAAGCCTGAAGGAGTTCTGCTGTATTTGCAGTTGCTAATGTTAACGCTTAGCTTCTACTAGCTGAGACATGCTCTGCTCTCTCCTGGACGGTAAATCAACAACAGCCTTCCCCATTGTGAGCCAAGATGGGTGAGTGAATGATTGTTCAGTGAAAGTGTGACATAGATCTGTCAGGCTTTTCAAATCCAATATTTTCAACATACTTTTTCTATCAGATGCTAATCCAGGAGAGTCCGTGTGTGAGTCCATGTCTAATTAACATCCATCCATTCATTTTTGGCCAATTATCCAGGGTTGGGTTGCGGGGGCAGTAACAAGCCCAGAATTCCCTCTTCCCAGCCACTTGGGCCAGCTCCTCTGGGGGAGCCCCAAGTTGTTCCCTGGCCGGGCGAGAGACTGGTTGTCTCCGTGAATGACTGGAAAAATGTTCAAGGATGCAACAATTCATGATGCAAAAGTATTGTTTTTTATTTTTTATTTTTTAAATTGATGTTTCCTCCAGGATGTTCTACTTTTTACTTTTCATTTAAATGAAATGTATTTAAGTAATTTCAGTCCAGAAGTCGGTCTGAATTAATCTAAAAACAGAATCACCAGTAAGTTGTAAGTCAGTGAATGACTTTTATTTCTAGGAAACAGTTTTATAATTTACATTTTCCAGTTGTTTTTTGTCTTTTTTGCTGAAAGGACACAGCGTGAGTCTGGCTTGGCTTCAGCGCCGCAACAATCACTCAGCGACTATTCAAAGGCAATCAGCAGGGTTGTGCTGCGAAGCCATACAAAACGCCTTTCCAATTGCTGACACAATCACACCTGATTGCTCGTCGCGTGGGCTGGTCAGTTTCCAGAAGGCTCTTTTGTTTGTGCAGGAGCCTCATTTCAGCTCCAAGACTCAGAGGAGAGAATGCAGGCAGAGCAGGATGCAGTTTGAGAACTTTTCTGCAAAATAACCAACTTTTCAGGAGTTTAAGGCCAAATATTCTTCTTGTACTTCCACCTAAACTCTCAGGCACCACATATGTTTCACAGGAACATAAGTAACCTGTTTTAATTCAATAACTTTCAACAAATCACAGCCAATATTGGACTACTACACAAAAATCCACAGTGAGGAGAGAAGTAAACCAGGTTTGAATTACTCTTACCACATCTTCTTCCCTCTCTCTGCTCTGCACAGAATAATATTCATAATCTGTTTTCTTTCTAAAAGTAAACACTCTGCGGTCTTGTTGTTTGCATCATCTTCACAGTTTTAATAGTTTGATGTAAACGGGCAGGAGAAGGTATTTAGGGGGTTATTTTTCTACTTGGCAGGCAGAGATTAATGGTTTGTTTGTGTTATGGTCTTCGTCGAGTCCCAAGCGACACACTGCTGTAAACATGCAGGATGTACAATGAAAGATGATGTGGTTGGAAAAAGTGTGTGCATCCAGGGGATACCAAGCCCTGTTAATTCAATGTTTACAGAAAGAATTTGGGTTGTTAAGTTGGAGTTTATATTTGTGTCATGGTGCTTTAAGCTCCTGACGTCCAATCAGAGGAGAAGATCATCTAAACCAGCTGTGGTGCTGACCCAGCGGATTTTAATGTGCCAAGGAGGAACATGAAACTCCAAACTCTCCAGAATCTTTTGAAACATTGACGATTCAGAAAGTTAGAAATATTCAAGTAACCCTTTAACTGACAACTGATTGGTGGAGCAAATCTACGAACCTCATTAATGCATCAACCTAAAAAAATTAAAATCTAAATAAACACCTGTTTAAATAGTAATTTGACATTTATAATAGTGTAACTTTAATTTTAGCATGCAAATTATTGGGTTCAACCATTTTTTATTTTGTTTGTCTGCATGAAAGTTATGAATAATTCAGATTTTATTGCAAAATAACCTCCTTCAAGGCCTCAGCTCAGAGAAAGTTTATATTCTCAAGGACTGATAGGCTAATGGCTAGTCTGACCACAGCCAAATCCAAATAGCATCTTAACACTTTCATGACCGTAAAAGGTGCATTGTCTTTACCATTAGATCCAGTCAAGAGGTAATCTCTGCCAAAAGTGAAGCCAACAAGGAAGTGACAACAATTGCAGTTCCCTCCTCATCCACCAGGGGCTGGCACCGGACAAGAGCAAGTTCTCGTTGACTCCCACGTTAAAAACACCAACACAGCAGAAATAAACATGTTTACTGCCTGGTGCAGAAATATTTTAGGTTTATTAGGTTCAACTTTACAGTCATGACAACTCTGAGGGGGGATGTAATTAAAGCTTGAAGTCAGTAATGATTAGGGGCATGTCCTTTTGATTGACAGGTGTCATATGAGCCATCAGAGCTATTTCCCCAAGGAAGACCTCAGCCTCAGCCTCGTGTTAAAAGTGTTACAGCCTAAAATGCAGAGGTCGGCAGAGTCGCTCAACTGTTCTGGCTGAAAGCCCCTGCTAACCTCTGTTAGCTTTGGTTAGCTCAGTTAGCTTGCAGCTGCATCATCTCAGAATTTGTTGGAAGTCAATCATCTGCCTCCACTCTCACAGACCTGCTTCCAGCTCCACTTTTGTATTTTATTGAAGGAATAAGACGAATGAAATGGCAAAGATGGCGGTGGTAGGAACCGCCCTCTGGGCTTTCATTTGGCTTGTTAAAAACCTACAGGAGAGGGTTTGTCCATATTTTCCACAGTCATTGGACCTATATTGCTTAATACACTGCAAAAAATGTCTTGATCTTCATTTTCATGAAAAAGCTTAAACAAACTAAGAAAAGAGTATGGCCAGAGGACGAGATGTGAGATGAAGTTTTTAGTTTGAGAAATGATTAAAAAAACATTTCATATTTTCCCTGATTTATTCCTGATTTGATTTAAAAAGTATGTCCGAAAATTGTTCTAAACCAAGAAATTGTAAGTTTGGAGAAGAAAAACATAAATTATGCAAATTATAAATCCTGATTTGCTTTAAAAACAAACGTTTACAATTTGTTGTTGGTTGTGCAGATTTAAACCCTGTATTTTTAACCCTGCTAGATGAGCAGAAATAGATTCATAATCTGTGCATAAATGTTTTTTCTTGCTGCAGAGCAAGATATCTGGCAGCAGAAGACACAGAAAATGCTTGTTTATTCATTTCTGAATGCTGGCGGGTTTGAACATTAATTCCCTGCGGACAAACTGACGTCAGCCTTTGAAGTCCAACAAACATGATCATAATTCCCTTTTCAGCTGAAACATAATTGGAATCATCAGTTGTTGAAGGGAGATGTTGAATTTAAAGCCATGTTATAAATAGGGTGTTAGTAGTTTTTCATGAGAAGTGTTTGTTTAATGAGACAGAAAATCACAGAATTACCGTGCTGAAGCCAAAGTTTTAAAGCTTTGTGTGTTTCAAAAGGAAATCATCAAAATATTTTAATGCAACCATAAATCACAAGAAGATGAAGCAATTATCACAATCGGTTTGATATTCAAGCCAAGCAGCTGGGGTGAAAAAAGTGATGTCATCAAGTTTCTGCTGCTGCACAGAATCTCATTAAATTAGAAAACAATCATTCACAACCGTAGACCATAGTGTAACACAGCACTGCCACCTTTTTCCATCACTGAAAAGTGAAGCCACCATATCCTGGTAATGAGCTCTGTCATGTTGGGTCTTTGGAACCAGTGTCTGGCTGTTTCTCAATATGCATACACGTCTGAACTTGTGTACTCGCGTCCTCGTGAAACGTCATCAATGATGTGGCCAAGTACTATTCCAATAGTTACGTATCATGGCAATTTCACTCAAAGTTCTCAGATATGATCTTGCTCCGGCCATTGTATCGAGGATGCATGAAGGAATCCTTCTGCAGACTTGGACTGGCAAGGTATCCCATAATGTATTGCGTCACAAACCGTTATACTCCAAATGGAAAAAAGCTCCTAACTGTAACAAAAATATGAATAATTCAGTGTAAATAAATAAATATAATGCAATCTGTTGTAGATAATTGTGTGTAACCTGTAAAACTTGTGATTTTTTTCCTGACTCTCCACGATACCTCAAAATGCTAGTTAGCTAACTCACTATCAAAATAAAAGCAGTGTTGCAAACAAATAGCTTTGTTTTGATGAAAAATAAACAGTTTTTCTTCTGGTTGAATGCTTATGTTTACATCTACCAGCCAATAGAGGGCACCATTGCAGTAAACAGTCCACTCGGCGCAACAAGGCCACCACTGTGGAAAATGGTGGACTCGGCAAGTCAAGCAGCTGCTTCTGAGCCTCGAAGGTATTATAAGTTTAAATACTTTTGTAAAATAAACTTATTAGTAGAAATGAGTCCTTACCTGGACATAGTGCTGGCCGGTTACTTATCATATCAGCTGCAAATCTGGTCTCCTGATGGCTGGAAAACCTTGTTCCATTGTTGCAGTTACAACCTTCACACACTAGATGTCGTTGGTTGTATGCGTGGGACTGTCAGGATTGAGACAGGTTCTGTGAAACTAGCTAGCGGTAGCTGCTGTTCTCTCCTGCAGCTCGACTTAGAGCTAAAGTTGTAAAGGTTCTGTAGAATTGAGTACTTTTATGAGTAAAGTACTATTGTGGATGCCCTACATTGGTGCATCCATACTAATTACAGATATAATAAAATAATAATTTGAACATACTGCACAAAGGTAAGAACAATGTGAAACAACACCTGAGAACAAATTAGAGGTGTATTTTTGTTTTTTAACTAGAAAAACATCTCATTTAGTTACATAGAGGGGGCAGGCCTTAAAACTGTACTGGAACCAGCCACTAGGGGGAGATGGCCAGTTTTTCCAGCATCAAATTCCAGGTTCTGCCAGGCTCCCGGGACTAGACGGCAGGCGAAGTGGGAGAGGTTTACCCATTTAGAAGTGAGTAAATGAATACCTGGTGGGACAAAAATAAAAAGTTTAAAGCAGATTTGTTGTTAGACTTTTTTGTTTGCATATACGTGCATACTTCTTAAATGTATCATTTTCCAAAATTCTCATATGGTTTACCCATATTGCTACTACAGGACAGACACTGAGGTATGCTCAGGAATAAATATGAAATCTAGATCATCCTAATTCACTGCTGCTCACGTCAGGTCTCCCTGGTCATTGAAGGACTTTGTGGACTGTTTAAGATGGGTCAGCACAAGGAGGCTGCCCCTGAATTTGGACACAGCCTGCCTGCAACACAGTGAGTATATGCAAGATTGAGTCAAAACCACCATAACTCTTACCTTTTACTAAACAGGTGACAGATGCGTTATTCTATAAACATGAGCGGGGACAGGACGCACAAGTTCACAAAAATTAATAACAGGCAGCTTCTTGCTTGTGGGAATCCATGTTTTTGTTGATTTTGTTACTGAAACTCTGTTTTTGTTTGATCCATGTTCTGAGAGTAGGTATGACTGAATTCTGTCATTAACAGTGTGCTGGGATTTATTTGAGGAGAGAAAACTACACAAACATGATTCGTGACAGAGGATTAGTGCGTCCTTCATCAGCATCCATTTTTAATGAGGTGGACTCTTCTCACAGAACCAAACTAAATGAGACGCATGCAGTGCTTGGTATTCCCTGCAGATGACAGCAGTTACATATTAGATCACCTTGCACAGATATGCAGAACATACACGGAGGACACGGCGAGTTTCAGCCTTCTGTTAACACTCGGTTGTTGTTCTTGCTCCGTTTCAGCCGTTTCAGCCAGCTCGTCACAATTTGTGTTTGGCTTGGTGCCTTTTCCTAAAACCTGCCACGCCAATGGTCTTGTGAGACA
Organism: Nothobranchius furzeri; assembly: GCF_043380555.1. Classification (NCBI taxonomy): domain Eukaryota; kingdom Metazoa; phylum Chordata; class Actinopteri; order Cyprinodontiformes; family Nothobranchiidae; genus Nothobranchius; species Nothobranchius furzeri. The sequence goes on along the minus strand of NC_091745.1, from coordinate 63,466,470 downwards.
CACGCACGCACGCACACACGCACGCACGCACGCACACACACACACACACACACACACACACACACACACACACACACACACACACACACACACACACACACACACACACACACACACACAACATACCAGCAGATTTTTACTCGTTGCTGGAAAAAAAGAGGAAAAAAATCTATCTCAATCCAGAAAGGGTGACATTTCTTTCACAGTCAGACACGGTTCCATTAATGTCTTTTGTGATTTGAAATGCTGAGAGGAACCGTTAACGCCAGAGCCCGGTTCTGTGTCTTTTAGTTATAATTTATTTATTTATTTATTTATTTTTGCACTACAGAAAGCTTTAAATTTTCTGGCTGCCCTCATGGGTTTGAAACTGTGACGTTTTACAAACTGTGTGAACAAACCAACATTTTTATGTATGAAAAATTCCTCGGATCATAAAGGAAAAACAGCAAACCACCTCTAAGGTTAGAGCCGAGTTAACTAGGATGCCATGGTAAATGCTCCAAGGTTTTCCCTGTTTTAGGACAGCCATGGAGTGTTTTCTTCAGTGCTTTAATGTGAGACGAACACCTTCAGCACAGAACAGACATCCTTTTGGATCAAGGTTTGTGTGAGGTTTTATACCTCCAATAACCAAAATAAGGCTTCAGCTGTTGTAGTATGGAAGAGAATTTTTTTTACGTTAATCTCGAAATTCTGATTTTAATCTCATAATTCTGACTTTAATCTAATCTTTTTCAGAGAAAAAGTCAGAATTCTCTTTCCTTACTTTTTTCTTTTCAGTGGCCCTAATCCTCTTCCATAGTTGTTATATTAGTGTTGGCCTGCTTCACATTCCTACAACTACACATATTAACAGCTGGAACCTCTGGAGAAGCTCTTGGCCTTCTCCACGGCAACAGCTGAAATAAAGTCTGCACAGAAAAAGATCTTGACAGTGTCTTGGTTTTCAGTTTCTGTAAAGGTTCACATGGTTTTAGTCTTGGTTGGGTAATTGGTGGCACACACATCAATTATACTTTTCCCAAAAAGCAAAAAAAAAAAAAAAAAAAAAACTAAGAGATAGGTGGGAAAAAGGCTGATTTGCCACTCAAATTTCCCCAAAAATTCCAATTTTACTTCCTTTAGGTGATGAAATATTGCTTGTTTTCATAATGTCAATGATAATTTCATTAGTGGCATGCAAAACAAGTAATAAATAAGAAGAAATCGGAAATTACAAAAATGAGAGAGTTAAATAGAAAACTTGACACATTAACTCAAAGTTTGAGGCGTTTGTACAAAAAACATAAAAAACTCAATAAATTGAGTGTTTTTAAAACATACTTGGATGGGTTTGTGGCTGTTAGGTTTAGGGGAAAAGAAAAATGTTGCAATAATCCTCCAGTCATAGTTGAGTAGGATATTAATGAGCAAAATAAAATGTAAATGGAGCCTAAAAACCAAACACGTCTACCTGCCGGGCTGTCTTGTTTCAAAAGACCCTTTAACCCTCCCACTGTCCTAATGGGTGTGAAACCTCGAGGAAAGTTGACCATTGAGCAGGGTTGATGGTTTATCCCTTGGGTTCATGTGGCAGGGGTAAGGAGTGTGCACCACCTCACCCCTGCTCATCTTCTTAGGGTTCTATAACCCCCCCAAGGCTCATCACAACACAGTCATTCACCCATTCACACACACATTCACACGCTGGTGGGGATGAGCTACGGTGTAGCTACAGCTGCCTTGGGGTGCACTGACAGAGGCAAGACCTGCCAAGCATTGGCGCCACTGGTCCCTCTGACCAGGGGGGCTGCCAGAGATTTTGGGCCCCATGAAAAAATATCAAGTTAGGCCCCCTGGGGGCTCGTCCATAGCTGGAGCTGGGGTTCCACCCTCCCAGATTCGAAGGGAGAAAAAATATAATACATATACTTTATATTAGTGTTTCAGTTTTGCTTAATTATGTAGGTCTATATGCATTCTTACTTATTTACATATCATTTTCACCAGCTGTCCCTCATTAAACAGTGAATTTCCTTCAACAGAATTAGCAATACAGTAATCCCTCGTTTATCGCGGTAGATGCGTTCCAGACCTGGCCGCGATAGGTGAAAATCCGCGAAGTAGGGACTCCCAGCATGCCCCTCGCGGGGATTCCCTCCACGTTGCACCTACGTCACAAACCGCGGCTATAAACGGAAGTCGCCTTTCCAGCTCGCCACTCAGTCATCGTTTCTTCAGATTCATGATCAGAGTTTCCAACCTACCGATCAATCCAACAAACTATCAGCTCATAGTAAGTTATCTTACTTACTTCTGGAAAGCCCGGCATTTCCGTGTCACTTCGTTGATGCTCGAACGCTCGGGGGTTTCCTAGATCAGCCGGCGTTTCACCGACGCTATCACTTCCGCGTCTGTGAAACCACCTGACATACAGTACTATATTGAATTATCGTATGATCACATTCTCTTTTTGTGGGTAAAACTGAAGAAAAACATTTTTTTTACTTGGTTTTTTTAGTTTTATTACAAAAAGTGCATTTTATGATGAAATTGATGAAAAAAAAACAAGAATTTCTTGATATTTCGCATAGAAAAATACCGCGAATCAGTGAAAAATACCGCAAATCTGCAAATTCCCCGTGAAAAATGCTCCAAAGAAAAAATCCGCGAAGCAGCGAATCCGCGATGAACGAACCGCGAAGTAGCGAGGGATTACTGTATCACTGCTGGAAAAAGCAGGAAATGCAAATGCTGAAAGGTGTTAATCTCCTTTTCCCTATTACTCCCTTAAAATGTGTTTATTTATTCTAAAATTTTATTTGATGATAAAATTCAAATTTGGATATCTAATTAAATTTCCATGTCAAAGCTTTACATAACTTCATTTTCAGTTGTCTTTCCTCTTGAAATCAAGTATTTCTGTATGACTGACAAATATTATGCATTCACTGCTCATAAGGTGACTTCTTTATTAAGTCTCCATGGCTTCATCATAGACACAAAATGAATAAGCACACAGTTCAAACCGGAGTCAGTTAGGGTTACATAAAATTTTAAAGTTGGATAACTTTGCATGAATACGTATATAAGTCTCTTGACACCCATTTTTCTCAACAACAACAAAAAAAAAAAACAGCTAAATATATTCAGCCTTGTACACAACAAGATTTATTATTTACAGTGATATAATTAATAATGCTCCTGAGTGACATACTTAGTGATGGACTAAATAACAATGCTTCAACCTGCCCAGCATCCAAAACAATCTATATATTTTTACTGATATATATATATATATATATATATCTATATATATCTATCTATATATATATATATATATATATATATATACATATATAATTATCATTTTGTGGAAAAACAATGTGTTTATCACCCAAAATAGCCTTTTTATATTCCTTTGTAATACTGATAGAGAAGAGAGCCTCAAGTGATTCCCACAGACCCTCTTAAATGAGGCTGCTAGCTAACATGCTACATTGCTCACCTTCTTGAGGTTCATTGGGTTGTGAGGGGACACCTGCTGACATATCATCAGCTGCTGATTCTGGTAGGGACAAGGACAACAACCCATTTACCATAATTAGATGAAACATAGTTCCTCTTACTGTGGATATCAGAGCTAGCACACTGGTTGAATTAACCACTCACTAACTAAACCCACCTTTCTTTGAGAAAAACTGTGTGACATACTGACGCCCTCTCTTCTGCCTGTCCTTTCTCCTTTCTTTCTTTCCTTTTCTGTGACCCAGACTTTGTTTTTGCAGACATATTTACTGCAGCCTTGGTGCGCTCTGCTGTCTGACTGCTGCGTGAGCTGGCCTCGCCTGCTATGCGCCCCTCGGCCAGGTGGACTGTACCATTTTATGCCGTTATGGGGGGGGGGGGGGGGGGACTAATTAATTAGTCAAAATAAGGTAGGGACCTCTGAATAAATATATATTTCATAAAGACTAAAAGATTGTTTGTTTAATGTCTTAAATGAGAAAAAATACTGCAAAGTAAAGTACTTGTGATTTTTAAACTTAATTTATTTTTTACTCAACTTTGAAACTTTTTTGGGCCCCTGACAGCTGTGGGCCCTTAGAATCTTCCTAATCTTTCACCGCTTTATGGCGCCCATGCCTCTGACCACCACCAGCAGGCAAGGTGGGTTACGTGTCTTGCCCAAGGACACAACAGCAGCATTCTCTGGTTGGAGCCGGGATCGAACCTGCAACCTTCCAATTACTGGATAACCTGCTCTACCTCCTGACCTACTGCTGTCCCTATGAAAAAATGCTGTGTATATAAAAAACAACAACATGCAAGGTGTCTGGGTAGTGCCAAGATGCAGAAAATAAGTAAACATAAAGGAGTTAAGTTTGAATTAAACGAGCTGTAAACTGCAATGCAACAGCAGAACAAGCATTTAGCAGCATTTGCACAGGGAGTACAACAATTATTCTTGAATGTTATAAATGAGGTTAGATGGGGTTTGTTTGCGCACATAGTATCAAAAGTAACTCAAACAAAATGATAAGGATGACAAACAAGAATTAAACTCATTTTAGGACCATAGCTGGATTTCTTGTTGCAGTAAAACTATAACTGTAAATTCTCCCAGTTGCTGCTCCCTGACCCACAACTTCAGGATTTATTAACCTAAAAGGACAAAGAGAGGAGTTCCACTACTTAAATAAGCTTCATCAGTCCGCCTAAACATGCACATTGAGTGTACATTGTGTCCTGAGTTGTGTGAAACTGCTAATCGTTGTGTTTTGGATTAACCTCGGGTGTATTCCTGGGTGAATTTGCTCCCTGCTGCTGAGGATCACAGTAAAAATTTGACTTCCGATGGAAAACGTGCGGTAATGACCTTTGGTGGGAATATTTTTCATCCTCGCTGCGGGAGGTGGAGCAGAGGGGAGCTTCTGTGTTTTGGGACAATGTGAAGGTTTTTAATTAAGTGGGAGAGAGGTGAGATAATTGCGGAGAAAAGCAGCTGGTAGAGACACCTGTTTAGTACCTACCTCAGGCTGAAACATAAAACAGGTCCGGTGATATTCCGACTGTCTTTGTGGAGCCGTAATAGATCACAGCACGCTCATTCTCACATCTCTGTGTGTGTTCCACTTTTGGATAGCCTAAGGTTCACGCAGTGCCTTATCGCCAGTCGTGCTGCAATAATGTGACTGTTGTCACTTTTGCCGCCCGGCATTTATTTGCAGTGCTTTGTAATCCCCAGAGGAAGATAAGTGGCTGAGGCGTTTAGGTGGAGCGCTTTGTGACAAAGCGATGCTGAGATCTCCCTGCCCACACAGAAAGCCAAAGGGAATTGAACACAGAAATAAGTGGACACTTGGGGAGGGACACACTCACGTTCACACTCACATGATCTGCACACCACTTGGAGGTGTTTGTAGGTACCAAAATGTTTTAGGATGAAGAGAATCTTCTTACATTGTGTCTTCTCTTGTAAGATCACAGCACGAGTTTTTTGACAAATTCAAACCTGAAGCAAGAATAAATTCACGCACCTATCAACGCAGACGCTCAATATTCAAACGAAAACAACCACAGATACAAAAATCTAAACAAACTGAAGATATTTGGCAAAATATTTAGGAGGTAGTAGAGACATTTTGTCAGTAAACCATATTACCAATGCTACTACTACTACTACTACTACTAACAACAACAATAATAATAACAATAACAATGACAACGTAATGAATTAGTAGAGGGTAAATTGGATAAATAAATTGCTTTAAGAGCTATTTATTTTTATTATCATTACATGTGACCAATAGCTGTGATACTCTATATCAGGGGTGTCAAACTCAATTTTGCTCAGGGGCCACATTGAGGAAAATCTAGTCCCAAGTGGGCCAGACCAGTAAAATTAAAGTATGTATAAATTAAAACCTGCTTCAGATTGTTTTCTTTTTAATACGATCAACATAAAACAAAGCTGGAGCCCTGAGGACAGTGTATCCAAAATAGTTTAAGCTCAACATCACCATTAATAATAAAACACCTGAAGAGTATTTGAAAATGTGAAATACAAAACAAAACACCCAGACTATTCCTTAGTAATTCAAATAACTGATTCACAGATCACATGGCTATATCAGTTTCATGCATGTCTTTGACTCCTGATACCTGACATCTTTTAGCTTTCACCAGCAGTTTAATTGAAAAATGAAAGCTTATTTTCAGACTTTACGTTGTAAAGTCTGAAAATAAGGTTTACATAATCATCTCGCGGGCCGGATTTAAACTGTTTGTGGGCCTGATCTGGCCCGTGGGCCGCATTTTTGACACCCCTGCTCTATATAAATATAGAATCTCACCTTGCTTGGTCTTTGAGATGATTAAGCAGAAGATTCTAGGATTCTTTGTTCATTCAGGGACCGTGAACACTTCGTCTATGATTAAAGAACCAGTCATGTTTGCAATTAAATAAGAATTTATTTTACAAACAATTAATGCTTGACAGATTGTTTAAACTAGTATTTACTGTGAGTGGATGGAAACCACGCGTCTTAAAATAGCTCTGAAGGAGTTCTGCAAAATCAGCTTTGTTCTGCAGGAAAAACTATCTTAATGTTTCAGCTTCACAGGTGGATAAAAGCTTTAAGGTTTTGACAGCGTGTCAAAATCCTTTTGGTTAAAAAGAGGCTGTAGCTAAAGATGGCCAGTCTGAAGCTTTGCTCTCCAACCTCAAACTGTCGGATGTTCGGACTGAACTCAGGGTGGAAGCAGAGCGGCTGGTTTTATAGCCCGCTGTTATCCATTACCAAAGTTATCAAGAATCTCAGAAACACACACTCCGTGATGCAGAGCCGCTGAGTCTGGGAAACAAGGTTAGTTTACGTGTTATGCGTTCTTAATTTAGCCTTACTTCTTCTCTGGTGTGATGGTGGAGAGGACCTAATCCAGTAAACATACTTGAACAATCCTTGAGTACAGATTCATGCACATTCATGGCCAGTGTTGGGAGTAACGCCGTTTAAGTATAACGGTGTTTCTAACTGCGTTCTTTTATAGGTAACGGAATAATCTAATTAATTACTTTTTCCGCCGTTACAACGCCGTTACCGTTACCGGGGACGGAAGGTTGTGCGTTACTATGTGCTTGTCGAACGTTGAGCAACAGGCTTTCTGACCGCCACACTTCAGTTGCAGCAGGGAGAGAGAGGTGTCGGCGCGCTAGGATGATGTAGACGCCAAAACAACCAAAACAAAGTGGAGACTCACCTCTCACATCAGGAAGAATCTGCGTGTTTCGAGCGTTATCCGTTCTTTCATAATCCGTTGTTGAATTGTGATCGGCAGAAGCTTTTCCGGTTCGAGCCTCACTTTTTTTACAGCAGCGGCCCACGTCAAAACGATCGTTTCTGTTACTGATAAGGAAATGCGTGCGTTAAGCAGCGCGGTGTGTAGAAGCTGTCATCAGCTGATCAGGGCTAGAGGTAGATGTTTTCATCCAAGAGCATCACGGCCCGTGAAGAACGAGGAAGATGTGATGAATATCTACGGCTGCAGACCCCCCGCAGATTCGCTGCTGCAGGTGAGAATCTGCAGCAGCGAATCTGCGGGTCTGCAGCCGTGCCCTTCTTGGCGTGACAGCGGGATGTCCCGAAGGTCCGCTCACCTGTTCACCACTCAGACATCCTGATCTTCCTAGATCATCCAGCTGTAACCTGTTTCTGATCATGTCTTTAGCCCCGCTGTAACACTGATGCTTCAGTCTCTAACATCATGGAGCTCAGGTGTTATTAGAACTACCTGTGTGTGTTTACCACCCAGCTTCAGCTCTTCTGTGGTTGGGTCTGACCCATGTTAGTACATTTAAGTCCTCCATCAGGCTTGTGCCTCTTCTAGTGTCATTTTAAAGGAATTTATTTATTTATTTAACCATCACTAGATTACCAGCAACAGAAATGCTACTAAAAACACACAATTATGTGAAGCTGGAAAAATTAGAATACTGTGCAAAATTACATTTATTTCTGTAATTTAACTAGACTGAGAGACCGTTTAAAGGCTCGGGAACCTTTACAGGTGTTTCTATTTGCAATTTTAAATTTTAGCTGATTGGGGTCTTGTTAAATATCACACAGTGACCTTTTAATATTCTAGATAAGTGTAATGTTCCTGTTAGTAGTTCCTCCTGTTAAGTGCTTATTTATTGAAATTATTCAGGTTTATAAAAAACATTTGGACATACATTTTATTATGTTCCAGTCAATAGTCATTTATATTTCACTATTGTAGAAATTCTTGCATTCTTTAATGAAAAAAGTAACTAAGTAGTTATTTTTGTTGGTAATTAGTTACTTTTATGATCTTGTAACTCAGTTAGTAACTGAGTTACTTTTTGACAAAGTAATCAGTAACTATAACTAATTACTTTTTTAAAGTAACGTTCCCAACACTGTTCATGGCTTATAATTATACATGGCAATCTGTAATGATTTTTAATCATAAAATCTTCTTTCTTCAATGATTATTCTGAAATATAAAATGATTACTTATATTATGAAATCTTCTTTCTTCTGGGAATAAAGATTTCTCCAATACAGTTCTCTTGTGAATGATCTTGGAAAAGAATGCAACTGTCATCTTTATTATCTGATGAAGCTGCGTGCAGCTGATGAAGTCATCTGATTATAGACCTTGTGTGCAGACACAAGACTCCTGCCAGGGTGAAATACAGTAGAACGTGCTGTAGTCAGGGTTAGATGAGCTCACTGTGCTTATGACCTGTGTGAACTCAAAAGCAGGCCATTTCATGACGTTACAACAATAATAAAGCCATAAATAAACACAACTCAAGGTTGAGGTTGTTTTAGTTCCATAAAAAAAGAGACAACATAACAATGAGAAAGAAATAAAATTGGCCCTCACCATCCTCCACCAGGGGGCAGCAGACTTGTTTACTGGATATTGTAGGTTTCTGGGGGCTTTAGGGTTAGAAGGTGGTCGTAAACAGGTTTAAATTAGGTAAAATGACAGGAAATTTGATGTTGTGTAAATAAGCTACAAGACCTAAAATATGAATGAACTTGAATGTTTTGATCCAGTAAGTTCTGAACTTTTAGTCATATTTTATGAATTGATGCTTTTGTGGAATAAATCAGTCTCACTTATTGAGGTAAATATCCCCACAAAACATTAAGATGAAACAAGACTTTTTTTTTAATTATTTGTTTTTCTGTCTTCTTCCTGAAGAATAAAAAGTAGAAGTGGGTGTAAATCAAGGGATTAGAAGAATAATTATTCTTCATCTCATCTACTGCCAAACCAAAAAGCTTTCATTTGTAAAACACATTTTTCTGCCTCCAAACATTGAGTCCGTTGTGAATAATTAATGCTCCAGTCCTTGTTGTGTCTTGCTGTTTTGGCCCAGAGACCCCGGTGACTCAGGACGCCCAGAGACGGGGCTGCAGGCGGGTCAGCAGAACATCACAACTCTGTCCTTTAGCGCACGGCGACAGACTCCAGCAAACATATCTGTAGTAACAGATGATGGTTTTAAAAGCTTTCTAAGTAACTGTTAATGGAGGTGAAGTGATGCAGAGAGGAAAAAACGAGAGCTGGAATGGGACAGAAAGTAAACAACTGGTGATGCCTGAGAGCAATACGTTGAGATGTTCCTGATAGTACGGAATAAATAAATTATGGAATCATAAAAAATTCTCAACAAACAAACAAAAAAAAAATAAATAAAATTCAAGAGTTTAATCTGCTGATTTCTAAACTAATATCTAGAATTAGCCAACTACACATGTTGTCTCTTTCCAGTACAAGTTAGCTGCCACTCATTTAGTTAAACCATTTCAAACTAAAGCTGTCGGGGATGTTAAAGTTCACAATAAAATGCATCAAGTACAATAATGTTATTAACATTATTTCTCTGTTCAGTTAGGTGTTATTAGTGGACCACATCAGGCACATTTAGCATCTTATTTTTGTCTCCTTGCGCATATTGCTACCAAACTGAACAATTCCATAGACAAGACAGTATAAATGCAAAATCCTTATAAATGTGCTATTTTTCTGTTTAACCTTTTGGGCAAAAAAATGCACAGAGCATCAGAATAAGTGGCTTAGCCATTGGAGAAAACACATCTGGTTAACAATTATAAGATTTTTTTTGTCTTAAAAGGTAAAACCAAATCTTTACTACGCTGTGTTTAGAGATGAACCAAGCAATAGACTTTAAAGCCACCATCGTCGTCATCTTCCTCCGCTTATCCGGGTCCAGGTCGCAGAGGAAGCATACCAACTAGGGAGCTCCAGACCGTCCTCTCCCCGGCCACCTCCACCGGCCACCTCCACCGGCTCCTCCGGCAGGACCCCGGACCAGATTGGAGATGTAACCTCTCCAACGTGTCCTGGGTCGACCCGGGGGCCTCCTGCCGGCAGGACATGCCCGAAACACCTCCCCAGGGAGGTGTCCAGGAGGCATCCCGACCAGATGCCCAAACCACCTCAACTGGCTCCTTTTGATCCGGAGGAGCAGCGGTTCTACTCCGAGTCCCTCCTGAATGTCCGAGCTCCTCACCCTATCTCTAAGGCTGAGACTGGCCACCCTACAGAGGAAACTCATTTCGGCCATTTGTATCCGTGATCTCGTTCTTTCGGTCACTACCCAAAGCTCATGACCATAGGTGAGGATTGGGACGTAGATCGACTGGTAAATCGAGAGCCTGGCTTTCTGGCTCAGCTCCCTCTTCACCACTACAGATCGGCTCAGCGTCCGCATCACTGCAGACGCTGAACCAATCCACCTGTCGATCTCCCGATCCCTCCTACCCTCACTCGTGAACAAGACCCCGAGATACTTAAACTCCTCCACTTGAGGTAGGACCTCTCCCCCGACCCGGAAATGGCAAGCCAACCTTTTCCGGTCGAGAACCATGGTCTCAGATTTGGAGGAGCTGATCCTCATCCCAGCCGCTTCACATTCGGTCGTGAACCTACCCAGCAAGAGCTGAAGGTCAGAGCTGAATGAAGCTAGGAGGACCACATCATCCGCAAAATGCAGAGACGAGATTCTCCTGCCACCAAACTCGACACACCCCACACCACGGCTGCACCTAGAAATTCTGTCCATAAAGGTAATGAACAGAGCCGGTGACAAAGGGCAGCCCGGGTGGAGTCCAACCCTCACCGGGAACAGGTCCGACTTACTACCGGCTATGCGGACCAAACTCACACTCCTCTGGTAAAGGGACTGAATGGCCCTTAAAAGGCCACCCACCCCATACTCCTGGAGCGTCCCCCACAGGTTGCCCCTGGGGACACGGTCATAAGCCTTCTCCAAATCCACAAAGCACATGTGGATTGGTTGGGCAAACTCCCATGCCCCCTCCATCACCCTTGCAAGGGTATAGAGCTGGTCCGCAGTTCCACGGCCAGGACGAAAACCACATTGCTCCTCCTCAATCTGAGATTCAACTATCGATCGGACCCTCCTCTCCAGTACCTTGGAGTAGACCTTTCCAGGGAGGCTGAGGAGTGTGATCCCCCTATATTTGGAACACACCCTCAGGTCACCCTTCTTAAAGATGGGGACCACCACCCCGGTCTGCCACTCCACAGGAACTGCCCCCGATGACCACGCAATGTTGCAGAGACATGTCAACCATGACAGCCCTACAACATCCATAGCCTTGAGATACCCAGGACGAATCTCATCCACCCCCAGGACTCCGCCGCTGTGAAGTTGTTTGACTACCTCAGCAACTTCTGCCCCAGAGATTGGACAGTCCATCCCCAGGTCTCCCAGCTCTGGCTCCTCCTCAGAATGCGCATAGGTGGGATTGAGGAGCTCCTCAAATTATTCCTTCCACCGTTCGACTATAGCCTCAGTTGACGTCAGCAGCTCCCCACCCCCACTGTAAACAGTGTGAGCGAGTTGTAGCCCTCCTCTCCTGAGGCGCCGGACCGTTTGCCAGAACCTCTTTGGAGCCGATCGATAGTCTTTCTCCTTGGCCTCACCAAACTCCTCCCATGCCTGAGATTTTGCCTCGACAACTGCCACTGCTGCACCCCGCTTGGCTATCCGGTACCTGTCTGCTGCCTCCGGAGACCCACAGACTAGCCACGCCCTGTAGGCCTCCTTCTTCAGCCTGACAGCTCCCCGAACCTCTGGTGTCCACCAGCAGGTACGGGGGTATCCAAACGACTGGCACCGGCCACCTTGCGACCACAGCTAGCAACAGCCGCCTTAACAATCGCAGAGTGGAACAAGGCCCACTCGGAGTCAATGTCCCCCACTGCTCTCGGGACGCGGTCAAAGCTCTGCCGGAGGTGGGAGTTGAAGACCGTCTTGACAGGTTCTTCTGCCAGTCCTTCCCAGCAGACCCTCACTATGCATTTGGGTCTGCTAGGTCTACGTGGCATCTTCCCCTGCCATCTGATCCAACTCACCACCAGGTGGTGATCAGTTTGTCAATGACAGAGGAAAGAAAAGTGTAGTCATTTTTCCTTAAACTTTTCCCATCTGCATTAACAATTATTAGAAATAGATTTTTAGATTGAATGAGAATTTGAATGTTCTGCAAAAAAAAAGAGGAGGATCTTTATTGTACGGAAGAGGATTAGGGCCACTAAAAAGAAAAAAAAAGAAGTAAGAATTCTAAATTTTTTTCTCAGAAATCAAAAAGTCTGAATTTTCTTTTCTCCATCTTCCGTGGCTCTTCAGTAGAATTATGTTTTCCATCTCATGGGCTATAATATTCTTGATTTCTCTCATAAAATCCTCTCTGGTGCATCAAACAGAGACATGCTGTTTAATTCTTCTCTGATCTGTGAGTCTTTTTGCTTTGAGGTCATAACCACAGCTACTGGGTTACCGACACTAAAACAAACCTGCAGTGATCTATGAAAAGGGTGAAAGCAGAGCCTGTTACTGGTCAGCTGAGTGATCAGTTGATCAGCTGTACATTTAGACCAGGCTGCAAATTTTAATAAAAGTTGCTGGAATAGCAGCTGAGGGGGAGCGAGTTAGGGTTAGGGCGGGTATCTGGAGGAGGACCTATTGATGATTAGATTGTTGTTTTGGAGGAATGAAGGAGTCTTGTTTTGTTAGCTCAGGTTTAGAGGAGACGAGGGATTCTGGGAAGTGGGGAGACGACCTGAGAAGGAGGAGGAGGACGGATGGATGGGTCTGAGGCTGATCTGGCAAAGACACCAAGATGAATAAAATGCAGCTGATTGGTGGATTGACTGCAGGTGAGACAGAAGCAGGTGGGACTCTGCTCCAATAGATGACCTAAACTCATCTGCAGAAGAGAAAACAGGAGGAAAAGGCTCTTCTAAGGAGGATGGGGAAAGGTCCAAGAGAGGAGATTGTGTTATTATCAAGACTGACTGGACCATACAGGGTTAAACAGAACATTCTGGCTAATAGGTAAGCAACCAACGGCGGAGTGTAATTATTGTGGGGAGCAGGAGGCAGTGCTGATGAGGTGTAGAAGTTATGAGGGGAGTGGATACGGAGGGACAATTGAGAAGGGAGGGGTGCAGGGTGGATGTAAAAGAAATGTTAAAGATGGGGAAAGTGACACGTGTATTTAAGCAGTGTTGAGGTTTCTGGGTAGCACAGGGCTGGGGAGGAGGATTTTGTCAGGAGTGCTGTTGGGTTGAAGGGCTGAGGTGAGGATCCAAATGCAGGTGAGTCAAACAAAAGGCTGGTAAAGACATATTAAAGGGTTTTAATGAGGAGCACACTGACAAGTAAACAATGAACAGACAAGGAACACAGAACTGGGAGGGTTCAAATACACAAGGAGCTGACATCTAGAGTGATTGGGAGACGAGAGGCAGGCAGGAGCAATTAGGAAATACACAGGACTGAACAGAATGGCAACACAGGACAGGTTGTGACAGTACCCCCCATCTAAAGGGCGGCACCGGACGCCCAACGCAGGCCAAGATGGAGTCTGGGGGGGCCAGCGTCTGGGGCACAGGAGGCAATGGACAGGGCTGGCAGTGACTGGAGGCGCTGACTGGAGTGGAGGTGCTGACTGGAGCAGAGGCGGGACCGCTGGAACCAGAATCTCTGGAGATTCTGATGGGTGGAGGATGGAATCCCTTTGAAAATCCGAGTTTCATGAAACTTGTGATGCACATTTACCAACTGACCAATAGGTGGCAGTGGGAGTGACGGCTCACTCAACGCTACTGGAGTGTCTCTTTACTAGCAGTGGTCAACCTTGGTCCTCTAGGGCCACCATCCTGCTTGTTTTAGTTATTTCTGTTTTCTGACACACCCAATAAAACCTGATGAGCTGCTAACAGGTGATTCAGCCATTGAATCAGGTGTGTAGGACCAGGGAAACAACTAAAACTTGCTGAATAAAACGCAGGCCTTTATTATCCAAACCTGTGCTATCAGCAACTAACTTAAGCAAAATACGGATCTAGAAAAAATAACTTAAGGTTGTGATACAAACAGCAGAATCCGATCACCTAGTTAAACTCTAAAATGTGACAAATATCTTCATTATAGGGAACACAATAAAACCTGACAAGTTTATAAAAATTATACTTTGTGTTTCCTGACTTTCTAGTTGCACCATCTGAGAAAGCTGAAGCCTCTTTTTTTAGTGACAGTTAAAAAAAATTCCATAGTAGAAACCAGTAAACAAGCACATGTTTAAACTTACCTGCTTCCCTTCTGCACCGCAGCAGGAATCTGAGGATGCTAGCTCATTGATTAGATCCAGATTCAGGTGTGCTTCCCATTCTTGCTCCATCCTCATCCTCCCCTCCACAACAGCAGGTCGGTTAAGCTGCAGTCGTTTCCCTAGTTTGACCACTCAGTGTTTACTGAGGCAATAACATTTTAAGTGCTTTACTCAAGGACAGCTGCACTGTCCTCTCCAGAGACGCACATTAATGCAACAATGATCTAACTGCTGAAATAACCAGCCAGCTCTATAGCTCTGTTAATGCACTGTGTCTCTGTTCGCTGATTAAATCCTTAATGGGACTTTTGTTACGGATCCAAACTTTTATCTGCCAGTGATTTTCCTCTCATTGTTTTATTGATGTTGTATATAAAAGCTTTTGTTTACACAAAAGAAAACTTGTATGATTCTCATGCAGCATCAGCCGAGAGATGTTCTTTGTTAGAACAGTTTTAAACGGATTCAGGTGTGTTTCTATTGTAAATGATCACATTTGTTTACAAAGTTGGAGCACAAAAGGGGATTTTAGTGTTTTGTCCTGTAAAAACACAGAAAACTTTATGTTTTATTTATTTTTATTAGTATTAATTCAGATTTTTGTTGTAGTATTTATTATACTAATGAGGGACTTCTTCAGAACTTTTTCTTGAAGCTTTCAGGTCCAGACTCAGACATCTGTTAAGTTCTAGTACTGTGTTCAAGGAAAGTGTTCCAGATCTGGTAAAATTTATTTTTACATTTTCCCGTTGCAGTGGAACATTCCCACATCATGATTCTGCCTTCGCCGTGCCTGACTGGACAGACTGTGTTCCTCAGCTGTTTAAATAATCACAAGATTAGCTTTTAATATTCTAAACATTATTCAAGTGTCCTGCTGAGGAATATTTTAAATAATTTCTGAGTAGAAGTTGTAAATTTTTTCCATCTTAACTCAGCCTTTCCAACGAACACATTAGTGACGTGTTAAGCCGGGCGGACACTGTGTGACATTTTCACACATAGCACTCAGCTTCAGCTCAAACTGTCCTTGCAGAGCAAATCTCACGAGTCATTTGCTCACAATGTACGTCCCAGTTCTCAGATTCGACCTGACTGTGTGCGTAAAAAAAGTGTAGAAATAAAAACAAATGGCGTGTGTTAATAGGGAAATAGCTGGCGAGCATTGTTAACACGTTTGCGCCATGAGTGGTTCTGGCATTTTCGGGTCTCAGCTGCTCACAGCTCCACTTCAACCCTCATGAGAGATGAGCAAAATATCAAACAAGCCAGAAATCCATGCAAGCTCACGATTGCTGATCGGTAGCTGGTGGTCACATGGTGTTCATCGCCTCTGGTAACCCTCTGTATTCTACATGATGCTCAGCGCAAAACTCTCGCATGAGTGGAAAATCGGCTCAAAAAAGTGAAAAGGTCACAGTGTCTGCCCAATTCCCCCTCCCCTCTGGGAGCATTTCAGAAGTGAAACGGTAGAGAAAGCGTTCCACACAGCTCGTCCCCCGAGGTCACAAAATAACCGGAGAATTGCAACTTCACGTGTGATTTCAAAAGTGCATATGAGCAAGGAGGAAGACGACAGCATGTATCCCAAAAGGTTTGTGGTTTATTTTCTGTTCTGTTTACTTTGGCTGTGGACATTTCAGAGGACACGACATACCTTTTTTTTTTACTAGTGAAGCGACTGTAAATCTGCTTGGACTTTTATTTTGAAGGTTTCCAGAAGTTTTACACTGCTTTCCTGTTTGACTTCCGGTCTTGCCGTTCTGAACTGCTGAGCTTCACAGGTTCTGGAAGCCCAGTCTGTAAAAGTCGACCCGAAGCTCAAGCGATGCATCCCTACGGTTCTAGGATTCCTCCAGTCAACATGCACCTATCTACTGTAACCAACTGCTGCATAGGCTACTAAGAATTGTGGACATTACGCGATGCACATACTAATAGATGAAAGCTTCCTGAATGGCCTCTGACCTCAGAAAACTAATAATTTAACCATAAAGGGATATTTAGCTTCATTTTAAAATGTCATTTTATCAGTTATTTATCTACAATAAGTACCCTACCTGCGGTGGACATGACTCAAACTGGGCAGAGTCTCTAGAAACAGGAAGAAGATCTCTGATCAGAGCAGTACTTACCAATTACTTCCTAATCTGGCTAGCCATTAGCATTGCTCTAGTTCAGGGGTACCTCTTGGAGGGCTGTATCCAGCATGTTTTAGTTGTTTCTCTTCTCCAACACACTTGATTGAGTGGTCAACTTGCCTGCTCAGCAGCTCATCAGGCTCTGCAGAAGCTCGTTAATCACCTGCTGATTGAAATCAGGTGTTGAAGCAGGGAAACTGCTAAAACATGCTGGATATCGGCCCCTCCAGGACCAGAATTGAGCATCCCTGCTCCTGTCTCTTGGGACTCTGCCCATGCAGTTTGAGTGATGTCACCAACAGGATTCTTACAGTAAGCCCATAAACAAATCTCATCACTTTTTAGTTCAGCTTTGACAACAACAGCCATTGTTATCATTTAAAAGAACCCTCACACAAACGGACTGGCTGAATCCACTCAGGCTGGAATAAAATCACAAGAACCTTTTAAGCTTGTCTGTGTCCTAACAAATTGTAAAAATAATTACAAAGAGGAGGATTTAATGGACTAAAAGCTCTGCAGCAGATGAATACCTATTTTAACGTGTAAAAACAGGTAAAAGTTGTCCCAGTATTAAAATCATGAAGTAAAGAACAGGTTGATCGAGTATTAATTTAACTGTGTGATTAATGGAGTTTATTTAAAAACGGAGTCTCAATCCAGCGCTGCTGCTTTATCTTTGATGCCAGGTGGTTAATGGGAATACATTGCATTCACTTTGCACTCTGTGAATAAAACAGCCTCTGATTAAACCGTTAAAATGAAATCTGGAAATGCTTCTGCTCTGTGAGGACCGGGCCCGGTAACAGCTGCTCTCAGACAGGCAGCATGGCGGCTGCAAGGCCAACATAAAGACTTCCAGTATGAGGTTCATCTTCCTGCATGCTCAGCCAGACAGCCATATAATTAGATATTGATAGAAGGGCAGTAATTGATGATTAGTCTGCCAGCAACATTATCTGCTGCGCAATTTCATCCACATGTCCTGCTGTGATTGGGCCAGAGGGTCGCAGAAACGCAGACAGTCGTTTGTCACATTCCTTGACCTGAATCGGAGGAATAATGGGAACCAACAACATTCCCTCCACCTCCAGCAGATAATGGCTCCAAGATGGCGGCAAGCTGGCGGCGCTCACAGGATCGATGACCTCAATGATCACAGGTGTTTCCCAACTTCTGGAGAAAAATAGTTCATGGTTTGAATTAGTTTATTCTTCTGCATCAAGGCGCAGGTTTGATTGCGGTTGGCTGAGAACAAATCTTCCACAATCGAGAGAGAAACAAAAATGTACTAAAATGCAATAGATGGGCGGAGGTGCAACGACAACTCAGCAGAACTAGGACCTGAAATCAGAAAAGAACCAGAAACCTGGCAAAATAAATTAAAAATCAAGTTTACTCATATTTTATACATTTGCAGTGGTCTTGTAGGAATGAATGTCTTGAACCTCGTACTCTGGGAGAAAAAAAGCTCAAATGAGTCAGCCAAATGAAAAAGAGGCAACAATAAATAAGATTTGGAGTCTTATTTCCTGATATTTGGACATCTCATCTCTGACTGGTTAACAGCAACGCAGCTCTACCACTGACTCAGTTGTCAACATTGATGTTTTATATACACAAACAAGACAAGCCTGAAGGCGTTCTGCTGTGTGGTGGAGTTGCTAATGCTAATGGTTAGCTTCTACTAGCTGTAGGGTAAATATATTGTTGCTTTTAAGCTTAATACATTACCTTTACTTATGACCAATAAGCTGGGATATTCTATACAAATATAGAGTATCACTCTGATTGGTCTTTGAATGCTTAATCAGGAGATTCTAGGATTCTTTGCTTTTTAAGGGATCAAACACACTTCGTATTAATTCAGATGGTGTCAGGTTTATAAAAGGTAAGAAATTTATTTTCTAAAATATTAAAAACATGACAATTAGGACACTTTATGTGATAAATGAATCTAAGTGGATGGAGTGTGAGGTGTGATGATGATTGAATGGTGTGTGTTTATCAGAACCTTGTATCTAGAGGAAACTGAGTTCTGGGTGTGAAAAGAATTTAGTCTGCATAAAACTATGAAGTTGGTTCTTATCAAAACGGCATCAGACGCAATCATGTGTGTCTACCTCACCCTTTTAGAGACCCACTTCGCGGATCTGGAGGTCAGGAAGGTCGGATGACCTCTGGGCACCGAGGTTCAGTAGATTAACTACAGATGTCACCAGGCACACAGGCTGGAACTAGTTTGCGTCTAGAGCAGCTGTTTCTGAATAGCTGAAGGAACCGTTTTGCTGTGTCACTGCAGGCAGCTTTTAGCTTGTCAAAAGCTTGCCAAGAGATGCAGTGGTTAGAGAGTTTTCCCCCGGTGGCCAATCCGGAGTTCTGCTCAAACTAACAGAATGCTGAATCCCACAGATTGCTGAATCACTCCGCAGTTGATCCTGTTTTAATATTCTCATGTTATGATTTACTTGGCCAATCGGGACGTGCCATGTTAAGAGGTGTTAACAACAAACGTCAGAACATCACGTCCTCTCAGATACAGGATGCTCTGATTCATGGGTAAGAAAATATCTATATGCAGTGCATACTTTAATTTATATCTTATGAACATTGTGTATGAGTGTAGATAATAATTCACTTATTAATATTTCAAAGTAATAATAATATTCATTTCAACCACAGTTATTTAAGTACAGATTAATCAAAACATTTCATTAGTATTCATATAACATTTGTTCATTCAACCATATTATTATTTAATGATTATTTAACTTATGAGATGTAAAAGTTCCTCTTTCATGAGAGTGAGCAATCCTGCGGTCTTGTCAAAAGAAGGCTTTGTTTGGGAACAGAGGCTGACATCGTGTTCCCCCTGAAATGTCAACAAGGCCTGCAGAATCTTCTGGGCTTGTTGGAAGATAGAATGTAAAATCCACCTAAGAGGATGGAATTAGGTCTGTAGATGACCTCTGGCATGTAGGTCAATCTGTAGGTGAAAACTGACCATTTCTGGACGTTACATAGCCAAGACACTCTCTGCTGTTTCCTGGATGCTAAACCAACAACATCCTTCCCTGCAGTGAGTCAAGACAGATGAGTCCATCAGTGTGAGATAGATCTGTCAGGCTTACAGTATCTGAAGTGAGCGTTTTTTCTCTGTTTTCTATCAGAAGCTATGCAGTAGCTAGGGGGAGGAAACGATTTTCATGTTCAGCCTGCATGTTAAACTCAGTGATTCATATTCAAAATTAATAAGTAAAAATGTTTTTTCAGTGAACCTGCTAATTAAATAAAAGTCCTGTGGAGAGGAAGACAGAAACTCACCCAGTATGGCAAGGCAGCTTTATCTGTATAGCACATTTCATACACAGAAGCAGTTCAATGTGCTTTCCAGGTGCAAGAATGTAAAACATTAAAATCAACTTGACCACTTAAAAAAGCAGATTATAAAATCAAAGTTAAAAATACACAAACAAACAGAAGCCTTTTTCTGCACATCAACTTAATTTCTCTGTCAGCACTTTTTGTTACTTCCACCTGCAGCTCTAAACAGCTCATTCCTCGCATCAGAAACAAGCATGAACACCCAAATGAAGTCAGTTAGCAGCTATGTGTCTCAAATCCAGTTCTTAAGTCTATCTCAAGGGTGTGGCTGTTGGTGGGGCTGGGTGGGCCAGGGCCCACCCTCATTGAGCAAGGGCTCACCCAATCAAATGGCTTCCTTAAAAAGCTTATATGTATATTTGTTTTATTTTTGAGGGATATCCTTTCATAAAATATAAAAGACCATGAATAAAATGAAAAATAATATAATGTAAATGAACAGCATTTCTTAGATATAGTTATATATCTATGTATTGATCAACCCATCGATCTAGATCGATATATACATAGATATACATAGATATACATAGATATAGATAAATAGATATGTTGAAGCAAAAGTGGAATTTACAAATAAACTTATTTCCAATGACATTTATTTGGCCCACCCATTTTTTGTTTACTGTGACCTTGACTCAGATCACTTATGTGGTCTCAAATCAAATGCATTTCTGATTTTTTCCAAAGTAAGGAGTCATTTTCTGTGCCAGTTGGAGGAGGGGAGACGTTATAAAATGATAAAACAGTAGAGAAAACAAATTTCAACGCACACACGCTGGCATATGATGCATTTTGCATTAGGACCTGCAGCCTCATTAATCTCACATTCACGTTTTTGTTTGTAGGATAAAACTCAAACAATTAAAATCCAAAATTCTGTCAGAAATGTTCCATCCAACAAGGCGGCAGTAGGAACCGTCTCTGCTGCACAACATGGCGTTAAATCTGTTGGGACTCTAACTTTTACAGACGCATACTTTTGAACGTCAGTAATGATTTTTAAATTAAACAATAAATGATCTAAGGGAGAATTTCTGTATTTTACAAGCAATTTTTTTCTGAGAACTGCAACTCTGTGTGTTAAAACATGCTCTCTGCAAACCCTTTAGAGGCACACGCTGGAATATTTGTGCTTTTTAAAAGCTCAGTGTGCTATCACAAATTTTTACTAGCCGTGTAAAGCAAATGCATGAGGTAACTGCACTCTGAAGTTTATACATGTCATTTTTTGTGGTTGGAACAAATATGCTGATTTTGTGTGCTTTGAATTTGTTGACTTTTTACTTCTGGAAAAATCTACAAAGAAAGGAAATGGGAGATAGAAAGAGAGAGAGGGAAAATTTGTATCAGGAGTTGGAAACATTTCCTTAAGTTGCTGCAAGCTTTACTGCAGAAATCTACAAAAGATTGGTCAGATTGTCAGGGGGAGGGACTACCAGAGGTAAATACAGGAAGGAGGTTGTGTGTGTTGATCCTCAGCTGGATGACAACATTCTCTAACCCCGCCCTCCTGAGCCGTTTATCAACAATTTTAGTATTCCCGTGAATTGAAGAGTCAGAGCTGATAAATCAAGTCATCATTCTGTTAACTGATCTCACTGAACATCTAGAAGTTACTTCTGACGTTTGTGTGCCCTCCTGCATCCCAGAATACACCACAAACCCCTCTATGGGAGTGCATTTGGCTCAAACCTGCAGCGTACACATGGTTCTTGAGTCAGATTGAGTTCGAATCCTGTTCACGTTATAAAGAAACCAAGACCATCCCAGTACCGTTCATTGCAATAACTGGGCTCACACACGCCAAGAGGAATTTCTTTGTTACATTCGTACTGTGTTTATTTTCTGATTTCAATTTCTTTAGTTCTTTGTTGTACACGGTGTGATGAGGGTTTGTTTTTCCCTTTGCCGACATGTTTTGACGTCACTGCCATCTTCGTCAGGGTGACCGCCGGATGTTGGTGGCATCACTTCCTTTAATCCGCGGGCAGCAGAGGGCGATCCCATGAGTGTTCCATTCATGGGACACTGTGGTCAGCGGAAAGGGCACTGATAAAAGGAAGTGATGCCACGAACATCCGGCAGTTACCCTGACGAAAACGGAGTGACGTCGAAACATGTCGGAAAAGGTAAAAAC
This sequence comes from Nothobranchius furzeri, assembly GCF_043380555.1. Classification (NCBI taxonomy): domain Eukaryota; kingdom Metazoa; phylum Chordata; class Actinopteri; order Cyprinodontiformes; family Nothobranchiidae; genus Nothobranchius; species Nothobranchius furzeri. Next base: position 63,444,118 of record NC_091745.1, on the reverse strand, counting down.
AAACCCTCATCACACAGTGTACAACAAAGAACTAAAGAAAACAAAATCGCTTAGAGGAATGCTTGAGAAATGTGGGACAACTATGGGAGGGGCAGCGCGTAACATAATACACATGAGCTCTCTTCCCACCGGGAGCATTTCAGATGCGAAACGGCAGCAAAAAGTGCTCCATGCAGCTATTTCCACGAGTATTACAAGCCCAGCGTGATTTTGTGATTTTCAGCTGAAACCTAATTGAGACACTTTGTGTCAAAAACAGTAGCCACAATATTTTCACCACAGCTTCTCCGCATGACTCACCCAGATATAAAAGTCATCCCAAAAGCCTCATTTATACCATTCCAGTGTGAACCCAGCTGGGAATGTGTCACAGTGTAATGCTTGTTTGTTTTTTCCTCTAGTGAGTGGTAGTTTTTTTTTAACTTTTTCATTTAAGGGAAAAGTAATTGTACTGATGTCTAAGTGTGATGGGCAGGGATCACAAGCCTGCAGGGATACTATACGTGTGTGTGTTCTGGTATGTGTGTGTGACTGATATTTATGTCTGAGCCAGGGTGCTGTGTGTGCATTGATGCGTGTAATGAACGCCACCATCAGCCCTACCTCCCCATGATCCTCCCGTCTGCCACACTGCATCCCATACACGGCCACCCCCAACGCGCACACCAGCAGTTGGTCGGATTTTCCCCTAATCCCGATCGCCGAGACAATCATATCCACAAAATCAGTTCCGGTTTCTCTGCTGAGTTCATCGCTCATTGGGTCTGAGCCCAGAGGAAGAGTCTGTTCTCTGCCGCTCTCATTTGAATAATGGCTGGCGGACTTTTGCAGAAATGCATAATAATGAAAAATTGCTATTTAAGGAGCCGTCAGTAGATCCAAGGACAGCGAGCTGTAAAAGATGAAGGGACAGGAATCGCTTCATGAGGAGAAATGTGAGCGAAAACGTGTGAGATTCTTTACGGGACTGTAAGCGGCGCTGAGTGGAGAAGTAAGCGGCGCTGAGTGGAGAAATGGCCTCCATGACCCAGCGGGTTTCATTAGCGACGGCCGCCGGGTTTTCTCGGTAAAATCCTTAAATCACAAAATATCAGTGACATTTATTTTCTTTTATCTTTGATATTTTTATGCTGACATTATACATTTTGTGTTCTATGGACCATTGGTGAGTCATGCATGTGTAGAAAGTAACCGTAGCTCTGCTGAGCTGCAAATGGCAAAGGAAGGAGTTTCCAAACGAGTTGTGTGCTTTTAGTTTCCTCGTGAATCCTACAGGGTTTTGCACTTGTGTTGCTGGAAACATGAATGTGTTTAAAAAATTTTCTATCACGGGCTTCCCTCTGAGAGAAAACAAAAGTGTGAGAAATGGGAGTTGACTTTGGGAATGGTTGGTGACCAAATTGCTAACAAATTTGATGAAAGGGTAATGAGATTGACCGCATAATAAACACTTTTGTCTCACCTAAACCCAACTAGTTCTAAAACTTGTTTGTTTTTTATTCCAACCAAACATTTGCACAATTTGTTGCAGTTTTGTGGCAATTGATGCTGATAGCAGTTACCTTTTGGAAGAAATTAATTCAAATTGAATTCAAAGGTACTTTATAAACCCATTCCACCTTAAGGAGCGTGGTGCCTTAATGAAACAGAACATTTCCTGTAGGGTGCAGGAGAGCTGGTGTCTCTCTCTGGTCAGCAGGATCACGTTAACCCGACATTATAAAGATGTGAGCATGAAATAACATGATTAAAGTGAGTCTGCTGATGTAAGAACAGCTGCACAGATGTTGAACTGAAAAAGATGAGTCATCAAAACATTTACCTGCTGCTTCTGTTGTTTCCACATTGTTTGGTTTTTAATATCATTGCAGGTTAGTTTGAACATTTATTACAAGGTTGAGAGAGAGAGACAGAGAGAGGGCGAGAGAGAGAGAGAGAGAGAGAGACAGAGAGAGGGCGAGAGAGAGAGAGAGAGAGAGAGAGAGAGATGGTAAATGGTATTTGATATAGCCCCATCTAGAGTCATGGAACCCCTCAAGGCGCTTTATTTCACAATCAGTCATTCACCCATTCACACACACATTCACACACTGGTGGGGATGAGCTACGATGTAGCCACAGCTGCCCTGGGGCGCACTGATAGAGGCGAGGCTGCCGAGCACTGGCACCACCGGTCCCTTCGACCACCACCAGCAGGCAACATGGGTTAAGTGTCTTGCCCAAGGACACAACGACAGCGACAGACTGAGCGGGGCTCGAACCTGCACCCTTCCGACTACGGGGCGAGCACTTAACTCCTGTGCCACCGTCGCCTCGTTGGCGGCACAGGAGTTAAGTCGAGAGAGAAAGAGACTGGTTGCTATTTTGACCTTTAGTCCAAAAGTATTTTTATTTATTAATTTTATTTATGTTTTACTTTAATCTAAAACATAATTAGACTTTTATTTTACAAATTACATTTTTTAATTTAGGAAAAAACATTTTTGATTTGACTTTATGAAAAATGATCTTGTCTATATTTGGACTTTTATTCTGGGAGTAACTTATGGACTTTATTCTTTAAAATATATTATAGACTTAATATCTTATTTTGACAAGACCATTTTAAAGGTGTGGCACACTGGAAAACCATTTTAAAAATCCTATTTCTGATTAAAATTGGTCACTGACTTTTTCATGCAGGCTGAAGATAAGAATAGTCTCCTACACCCAATCTCCTGCATTTGCTTCTGGTAGAAAATAGATGGTGAAACTCTAGAATTTGACAGTCCAGACAGATCTACATCACATTGTCACTTAACATTTATAGACTCAAGCATCTTGATTCACAACAGCTGCTGTTTGTTTAGTGCGCAGGAAACAGCAAAGAACATCTTGACTAGCAGAAGCTAACAGTTAGCAATAGCAATTTCAGCACACAGCAGAACTCCTCCAGGCTTGTGTTATTTGTGGAGATAAAACCTCCACAATACAAGTCAGTGGTAGAAGTTATCTAATCCAGGGCGAGATGTTCAAATATCAGGAAATAGAAAAAAAACCCTGCCATCTGAAGCTCAGCTGTGATGTGGCTCACTTCCAGTTCCTGGAACTAGTGCACTGCTATATTCCCCCTCCCACTGAGAATGACTTACATGGCAATTGTTCCTACTAGAGTTCACTGCAAATGTATTGTGTAAACTAAAAGCGTTACATACCTTTTACTCATTCTTAGAAATCACATTTTGAAAAATTTCAACACTATGATGTGTAATGACATTGAAAGTGTTTCATGCAACTGGAAATGATTAGAAATCACCAGAAAATCGCAAGACCACACACGATTTCTGCAGTTTGACAAGATAACAAGCTAGAAGAAAAATGGCTGCATGTATCCTAAAGGTCTGTGGTTTATGTTTTGTTGTGTACACCTCAGCTACGGACGATTCATTGGAAATCTGCATGTGACTTTAGTTTGGAAAAATTTGGATGTTTAAAACTTTTTACTTGCTGTGCTTTTCTACTGGATGCGTAAGCATCATGTAATGTCTGTATAACATAGTGCACAGCCTTAGTCTTTGTTTTGGTGGATGGGTGCGTTTCCACTGAGAAGCTTCACGTTCCATTTCTATTTCGTCTAGTCTTAGCCCTTAAGCTAGCTGCTATTGGAAGGGTGATCTCAGCATCAGCCAATCATGAAGAGCTTAAATGTACGCCCACCAATGGTGGGCACCCCCGTGGGTATATAAGTGGAGCGACTCCACTGTTCGCCTCCGCTGTCTCTTCAAGCCAAGCTTAAGAGCTATCTTTAAAGAGCACTATCCTAGGGCAAATTATCCTCACCAACCATGTCCAGCAATGTCAGGACCTGCCCGGCCTGCCAGACTGGCTCCATCTCCAGCGGCGACCTTCACGCAAAATGTGAGGTCTGTCTCGGTGCTCACCATTCTGATCTGGCCTTGACCACTCAGGCCTCGTGTCCGTTTTGTGCTGCTCTGCCTGTAGCTGAGAAAATCCGTCAGGTCGAGTACTTCACCCCTGCCGCCAACGAGGAATTTCCCATGGCTGAGACGTACTCGCTGGTCAAAGCCTTACATTTCTTCAGGGCTGTGCAGAGACCTTTGAAGGGGCGGGTGCTCAAATTTAAAAAGGGGCACACAGAATAATATTTTCAAACACCATGACATAACCACAGTATACCCGGCTGAATAACAAATCATATTTATTAGAAATTCAAAATGGAAGCGAATCATTATATACACCATAAGGACAATGTAAAGCAAAAGTAACTTGTTTTGGTAAATGGTCTGTATTTGTATAATGCCTTCTTAGGGTTCTACAGCCTCCCAAGGCACATTACAACACAATCAGTCATTCACACACACACATTAACACACTGATGGTGATGAGCTATGATGTAGCCATAGCTGCTCTGGAGCGCACTGACAGAGGTGAAGCTGCTGAGCACAGGCGCCACCAGTCCCTCCGACCACCACCAGCAGGCAAAGCAGGTCAAGCATCTTGCCCAAGGACTCAACAGCATCAATCTCTGATTGAAGTCAGGATCAAACCTGCAACGTTCCGATTACTGGACAACCTGCTCCACCTCCTGATCTATTGCTGTCCTATTTTACCTGATGATGGGGTACAATGTAGCTGTTGCAGGGTTGCTCCTCTTGCTGCTGCTGATGATGCTGGAGGGCAAGGCTGTGTTGATCTCAGACTGTAGGTAGTAAAACGAACAGGAGAAATGTTAGTCAATTACAAAATTAATGTAAGATAATAAAACAATGGCAAAAATTGGTGAAAACTCTTAGAACTGTAAGACAGAAATATCTGAGACAACACCTGTGGTAAATAAATGGAAATCTAAACATTAGTGGATAATAGAGGAGTTTATGTCAGAGATAAGAATGTGACAGAAATATAAACAGAAAGAGTTGTGTGTGTGTGTGTGTGTGTGTGTGTGTGTGTCTCTCTTCAATCTCCTCATGTGATCTATCACTCTCCACTTGCTGTCCATCTGAGAACAAGGCAAAATTAGCTATTGTATGAATGAATTATGTAGTTTTTCACATTTAACAGGTCTTGCACCTAATCCATGATCAAGAGGCTAACAAAAAACATTTTCTGGCATCAAAACATTGCAGTTGTGTATATTATTGTTTCTGCACTTGTTGCTGTGATGCAACTTACCTGTACTCTTTTTTTTATCCAGCTGGTGAGGGACCCACTGCCTTTAGCTGCCTCATGTAGCTCTTTCTGTCGCTGCTTCCGCCTCCTCTCCTTACGAGGCATGTCTGTACAATGATATATCATAATTAATTTACAAATATGTTTTCATGCATATAAAACCCATGCATACACATTCTGGGACATTTCATTCCTTTTCCAGAAAACTAACTGTATATAATTTGGCCACAAATTTGCTTCATGATGCTGATCCAGAATATTTCCATAATATTTTAATCATAGTGCTTTAGTAATTATAATAAAAATAAAGAATAAAACAATATGTTTATGCTTTCATTCAGTTTTACTATCTACTTTGTACAAAACAGAGAACTGTACAGATAAAATAATTTTGCTGTGAAAACAGTAATTTATTTTAAATGTACATCTTTAAAACATAATGTTTTTAATACAATGCATTCAAAAAGAGAGCAAATATAAACTCCAAATTTTGAGAATATGCATAGTATTAGTGAACTAAAAAACCCACCAGAAGGGCTGAGAAACCTTAAAATCTAAAACAAAACTAGTTCCCTAAAACGCTGGACAGAATTTGCAGACAAGGACTGAATATTTAGTAACACAAAACTTGTGACGGATGTTACCTTTAGTATTTTTCTTATTTCCTTTCACAAAAGGTAGCTAAATTTTAAATTTGTTCAAGTTTTATTAGTCCGCGAACCAGGAAGTGATTTTGTAAACAAGAAGCAGGGCCGTGTGTGAGACCCTAGTCACGTGACACGCAGCAGCGATAGGAATGCAACTTTGCGGTACCTAGTTAACAACAATGACATTTTATTGGCAAATTCCCAATACTTAAGATTGAAAAAATATTTTCGTACAAGTACTTATGTACAGAATGTTTTTGGTTAATCCTAAAGTTACTGAGGTTCCGAATCGTTACCCAGCCACAGACAAACACCCAGCTAGTAATATATCACACACACCTAGTGCCACAAAACAACTTAATAATGTACAAAATAATCTAATAACTGTGTATAGTAGTGTGCATCCTACTTACCGGTGTTAGTCCGTTTCTCCCAATCAATATGTATGTCCTAAAAGCTCTGCACCACTCGCTCGGCCATGAAGAAAATGTGGGTGCTTGCTTGCAGCTTGCCGGCTGTGCGCTCGAGATGTGCGCTCTGGCGTGAGGAAGAGACGGAATGGTCACGTGACGGTATGGTCACGTGACTCACGCCAGCTATATAACATTATTAAACAGAAATTTTATTAATTATTATTTTTGTTATTCTTGAGGGGGCACAAACAGAAAATTCTTAAAAAAAATAAAAAAATAAAATAAATAAATAAATATAAAAAAAATCATTAAACCTCAAAAAGGGCACTTTGGGCACATGGGAGAAAAGGGGCAGGGTCTCAAGCACCCTCCGCCCCCCCCCCTCTGCACGTGCCTGCATTTCTTCAATGTAGATCAGGAGCCGGCTGGCTCCAACCGACTGAAAGATGACTACGACCTTGAAGAATACGAGGAGGCTGGCTGCCATGGCCCTTCTTCCCTCCTGGAAAACACGGAGGTCGACGAGCCTCCCTCAGCAGGTTCCTCTGCTCCAATGCCTTCATGCTCCTCCCTGCCAGCAGTCAGAGCACTGCTCCAGGAGATACCTGCCATCATCTCCGTGGCTACGGTCCGCAAGGGGCTAGCCATCCCAGAACCGTCTCCGCCTGAAGCGGATGATTTGGCGGGAAGTTTTGGGGCCAAACAAACATGGTGTCCAGACCCCATATGGTTCACCCAGCTTCCCTGCTGCCATGAGCTGCTGGTCCACCGCCTTCTCCGAGCTTGCTAAGCTCAAAGCACCAGTCTCCACATATGCACCCATATCCAAAGTCAAGGGCTTCTCCGACCAGGGCTGTCTAACCGTTCCTCGACTGGAGTCAGACCTGCCTTCGCTGTTTTGCGCCAAGAACCACCTCACTTGCCAGCGAGCAGTTCCCGCTTCCAAACATGACCAGCTCCTGGCACGGCTCACAGGCCGCGCACACCAGTGCACTTTCCAGACCGGCGCTGCAGGAAATAACATTGCCCTTCTTGCCTTTGGCGTCTCCAAAATGGTGGAAGAGCTCGATGCTCCTGACGACAGTGGCGGATCTAGGATTTTTCTGAGGGTGGGGCCATCAAGGGGCCACAATATTTATAGAGGGGCCACGTACAGTCCAACATACTTGCATACTATTCCCAGTTTTGTATGGTAGATACAGTTTACCCCAACACCATGTTGAAAAACATCAATGCAATTGTACATCAATTTTTACTGTACATTGACAAAATACAACCACACACAGCATTTGAGAAATTTTAGCATTCAATTTATTTTGCAAAGCCACAAATATCAGGTTAAAATATGTTTGTGTGTGGAAAAAACACCAGAAGAATATCACAGGACCCTCTGCTCTTGACTGGGAAATGTCTGGTGGGAAGTCAATTAAATAAGTCTGAGTCAGTTGCTTATATGTCTCAACCTTTAACATTCATGGCATTCAGAATCTGCAAGTGACTGACTGCAAAATTCAATTACATTTAAAGAGCCTTTACAAAATGAGAAGCACACCACCAGGTCCTACTGGAACAGAACACCGTTCTGATGTCTGCGCAGGATTCTGTGCATCACACTGGAAGATGTCTGAAAACAGCAAATGAGAAATTATCTAACATAAGCCAAATACATACACAAGCATTTATTACTTTCAAAGATCAATGTTTACCATTTGATCCTGCAGGATTAGTATTGATTGGTGACTCTGGTGGCCCAGCAGGATGGAAGGTTGAGTCATTAACTTCACTCTGGTTGTCTGAATTGGAGAGAGTCTTGTCCCAGTTTGCAGCTAAAATACAAATATATGTCAAACTCCAGCTAAATCCAGCCAAAACTTTGTTTTCTATGAGACCACATTTTTATTTATTTGAAATTGAAGACTTGAAAGATTGGACTATAAAGATGAGATGTGGTAGACAAAGAAACCAATACAATTTAAATCCATTATGTTAATGTTATAGTAAATCACATCACCATGAAGCGGAAGAATTCAGTAAACATATGTGCCATTAGTACAAGATAACATCATTTAACAAATTTGAGATAATGGTGATTTTTTTTATTTTTACCTAGAATAATGGCAGGAAAAGTTGGACTAACAAAGGAATATCCAAAACACAAAATCTCTTTGGAAAACTTAACCTTGACCTTACTTAATCAACCAATTAGAAAATTCAGTGTTTCAAACAAGGACTTTTCCCACACATTTTACAATACATCAAAATGTCACAATTTAGGGAAACCTTGAAGGAATTGTGGGAAAGGAAACTTAACTGCAACATTACTGATGATGAATGGAAAGATGCTTTGAGAAACGTAAAATCATTTACTAAAGGGAAGCAACTTTGCCACTAATGATTTGTCACGATTAACAACTTCTATCAATTTAAACAATAATCCTTTATTTTTGGTGCTTGGAATAACTGACCCAATTATTACTGATAAATATAAAAAGCTCAATTCAAATTTTCTGTGCAAGAAAATGACTCCACATTAACTGGATCAGCTCCAAGATAAAATGGGAAAAGGTTATCCTCAATTATAAGCAGAACACACTGGGCAGCATTAGGTCGTTTATAAGTGGTCAGTCCGTCCTGCTGGATAATGTGGTGCAATCATGATCTTTTTACAAAAGATTATGCGATGGCGGTGAAAAGGGAGCTTGGGGGCGGTCTCTGCGCTGCCACGGACTTCAGTTTATCTTGGACATAACTTGCTTTTTATTGCGATCAAAGCCACACTCATTAAGCTTTTTTAACAAGCCGCTCCAGAAGGTGTCTGTCCCCGTGCAGTCTCTGGTGATCTGAGCTTCAACTCTTACGGAGAGGCTCCCCGGCCATCATCTCAGCTGATTCTGTTTAGAAAAGCCAAACTTACGGCCCATGTTTACTTTCATTTTCAATATAGTTGCCGGCCGGAGCTCGGCAGTAACTGCCCACGTGATCATGATACCCCCTTCTGTTGCGCCAAGTTGTAATATGCATTCACAAGTCCGGCGTTGCGGTGATATTAGTATCAACCGTGGCAGCACGAATGCCACAAAATTCCCGCAACACCATGCCGCCACGGCGCGTTTATATTACACGTACGCTGATTTCCCAGCATGGTATGTCCTACAAGAGGCTGTCTCTCGTGTTTATCTGACATGACTGTTGCACAATAAAGATTATATTCTTTCTGACCTGATAAAGGGGGAATGGAGGTCCCTTGCCCTGTTCCAGCCTCTGGTCTACTGCTTCCTGCTGCTCTCTCTGATTTCTCCATGCTCGTTCTCACCAGCTGACACACTCACTCTCTTGGGAAAAAACTGCAGAATTCCCGCCTGTATCTGACCCTTTCTTTTCATGTTCTCTATCAGACAGTGCCAACTATTAACACACGAAATGCAGATTACAAAAGAAGTACATGGATTAGCAAGGGCTAACGTTTTTTCACAAGCCCTTTTTAACATTACCTTTAACTAATGTCGGCATTGCTTTCCATTGGACTTATTGTCAGACTTGACTTACATGGCAACTGTGAGTAAACAGTGATTCGTGACTTACCAACAAACTCCTCATAACGTGGACTCTCATCAGATCCGATGTCGGTTGAAAAGTTCTCCCTTCTTGGAATCTTTCAAATCTTCTTCTGTTGGATTTCACACACTATTTTGCTCCTTAGCGCCACACGGCCACTAGTGTTTGGACTCGGAATTGCATCCACCTATAATCTCATCACCGCACAAAGGACAGATGAGTGACAGGACAGGGGCACTACAGGGGCCAATCATATTTCAGCAGGGGCCAGTGCCCCTGTGGCCCCGCCCCTAGAACCGCCAATGCCTGACGAGTCAAAAAACATCATTAGCAAGACTGCTGATGCCATTCTCGATCTGTAAGAATGTACTCACCAGTTCTGCTCACATTGCTGCCTGGCAGACCCTCATCCAGTGGGCCTTGTGGCTCAAGGCCCTGACCTCTGTTCCTGAACACCTGCACAGGGAAATGCTGGAAGGCCCCATCACCTCTGATGTTCTGTTTGGTCCCCATCTTAGGAGAGCCATCGAGAGAGCTCAAAAGACAGCCGAACTGTCAGCCACGGTGCGAGATCTGGTCTGCCTCCGGTCCACCTCTCTCTCCGGCTGCTCCTCCAGAGGATGGGATGAACACCGGGGCCAGCAGGGTAATTTCAAATTCCCAGCTGCTCCGCCCGGCCCTCGGGGCCGGCCTCCCGCTGAGGTGGAGCAGAAGCGGGACCAGAAGCCTGACAACCAACGGTTCCGAAAGAACCAGCAGACGTCATCCTGGCCTTCTCAGTCACAAGAACCGTGCCAAAAGCAACCAAGAAAATGACTCTTTGGGGCGAATGTGTGTTATTGACTGTAATGTTAACTCTGTGGCTGATGTTGGTTTTGAAATAAAACCCAAACAACACTACATTGAGAGCAAAATCCTACAGTCCTCTGCAGAATCTTCTGCCGAATCCTCACACATGTTCCCCACACCAAGCACTGCAAAACACCTGCATGTTCTTGCAGTCTATTACATGAAACGCCCACAGCCGGCTATAAAGGTGCGTTCCATCTGCGCGCCGGCCCTAACTTCCAGCCAGGCCCAACACACCTCGCTCCCCCCACAACGTAGGGTGGGACGGGATGACCTGACGCTGTCGCAACCACGTGCGGCGTTACTGTGCGCGGCCCCATCCGCTGGCACTTCATCGTCTCCATGCACAGGCCCGGCTCCCAATCGTTCTTTATCTTTGGACAGCACACTCCGCGGTGCAAACCAGCCTCTTCCAGCTGTTTCACACTCGCCCTTTCGAGCGCAGCCCTCCATGGGTTGCTCCCAGTTCTCCTCTGGTGCGAGCAATGGCGGTAAGGGCACGAACCCAGTCCTCAGATGTAGTTCACGTGACCTCGAACACGTGTCAGCTTTTGGAACGCGCACAAGAATGGTGCCGCGTTTGTCACATGAGCAAATGGACATCAGACACCATTCATTACGGTCACACACTCCATTTTCAGTCCGCTCCTCCTCCCTTCAACGGGATTGTGGAGATGGAATTCACATCACAGGAACAATCTCAGGCTCTAGAGCTGGAGCTACGAGAACTTCTGTCCAAAGAAGCCATTTCGCAAGTTCCTCGCGGGCAAGAACACTCGGGCTTCTACTCCTGCTACTTCGTAGTACCGAAAAAGTCGGGAGGAATGAAACCAATACTCGACCTTTCCCTGTTCAACTGCTTTATAGTAGTGATGCATTTCCGCATATTAACAATGAGGCAAGTCCTAGAATACGTGCGCTCCGGGGACTGGTTCACGCCAATAGACCTGAAAGACGCATACATCCACATCCCATGAATTCCCAAACACCGGAAGTTCCTGCGCTTTTCATTCAAGGGAGTTCAATACCTGTTCAGTCGTCTCCCTTTCGGCTACTCGCTGGCCCCACGCACCTTCTCCAAATGTCTACAGCTTTCCAGCCATTGCGCACTGCGGGAATGAGGGTTTTATTTTTCCTGGATGATCTGCTCTTATTCGCCCGGTCCGAGGACGAGGCGTCAGAGCAAACCAGGAAGTTAATAGAGCACCTGTCAACCCTGAGTTTTCCATAAACCGGGAAAAAAGCTCCATCCTTCTATCCCAGTCAATTGTGTTTCTCGGGGTGCAGCTGAAATCCTCCCTAATGAGAGCACGTCTATCTCAGGCGAGAGCGGCAGATCTCACCACTGCAATCTCCTGCGTGCAACCCCGCAAAATCGTGAGAGCCCTATTAGTTATGAAACTTCTGGGCATGATGGCTGCAGCCCGCGCTGTGGTGCCATTAGGATTACTACACACGAGACGCCTGCAGTGTTGATTCATCCGCCTCCGGGTGCACCCGATACGTCAGAAGAGACGCATGTTGAGGATTCCCCCTTCAGTGGGCGGGGATCTCTCACACTGGGGGAATCCCTGCATCCTCTCACACGGGGTCCCCATCGGATGTCCTACGTCACACGTCTCTGTGTTTACGGATGCGTCACTGTCGGGATGGGGAGGCACGTGCTTATCACATATGGTGGCAGATTGCTGGCCCTCCCACACGCACGAGCACATGACAGTGAGGAATGTGATCAGACACTTTGCTGCCCTTCTCGAAGGCCGTCATGTCGAAGTTCACACAGACAACCAGGTGGTGGCAGCCTACATAAATCGCCATGGGGGAGTTTGATCCCTCCCACTATTGCGCGTAGGGCTGCTCAATTAATCGAATTTTAATCACGATTACGATCTGAGTTTTGAACGATTATAAAAAAACAAAACAAGCCGATTATTTGCTCCTCCCGCTTGCGCTGCCCTGAGTTGCACATGAAGCGCTCCTCCACAGTGTTGCCAACTTAGCGACTTTGACGCTATTTCTAGCAGCTTTTCAGACCCCCTTCTTGACTTTTTAATCCTAAAAGTACCTAGCGAACATCTCAGAAACATCTCTGGTAACCCTTAGCTACTTTCTGGATAACTGTCGTCGACATTTCCTGCAGGTTAGCTAAACACTCCGTCTGTGCTCCGGACCGTTCTTCACAACATTAGGAAAGGGAATGATGCAGTGATGTGTCGGTCGCTAAAGAAACGGCTCTCGGAGCCGGCTCCCTGTTGGATTAACCAGAGTGAGTGACACACACACCGCACCTGCAGGCTCCTGAGCCACTAAAAACAGCTAAATGTGCGTGTGCGGCGTGCTAAACACACGTGCAGCTTGCCCGATTGCTGTGAGACCGGGTTGGGGGTGGGGGGTGCAGCTGTGGTTGGGACTATTATTACATTAACTGATGGACTTGTAAATAAATAGTTTATAAATAAGGTAGAAATAAGTTCCTCACGCTGATAACTAATAACTAATCTCTCTGAGGACACGGTGCTAGTGCACTCTCCTACAGCACCTTGACACGACTCAATAAATGTTATGCAACATTTTGTGAACATCAATTTACTTGCATTTATTTGTTATAAATGCCATTGTATAATTCTTGCTGTCAGTATTTGCAAGATATTGGTATTTGGATCTCTACTGGTTAGACTTAAATGAGTTAAACCAAGGTCTATAGCCCTTGGGTCATAGACTATGACCTATAAGTATATTGGTCTTTTTATCCTGGGAATCAGGAGTTCTTTTAGTGATCATCTTGTTTCTTATTTTTGTCCTGATTGTGCCCTGAGCAATTTTATGACTGAATAAAAACAAATAAAATCAACATTAATTGAAAATTCGTCCTAAATAATCGTGATCTCAATTTCAGTCACCATAATCGTGATTATTATTTTTGCCATAATCGAGCAGCCCTAATTGCGCGTAGCCACAGATTTACTGTGTTGGGCACATGTCCACCTGCTGTCCATCAAAGCCACCTACATTCCAGGCATCCTGAATGTGGCAGCAGACATCCTGTCAAGAGGGGGACCCCGCGACTCCGACTGGCATCTGCATCCCGCACTGACATCACAGATCTGGATCAGGTTCGGGGAACCATTTGTGGATCTGTTCGCGGCTCGCGAAAACGCACATTGTCGCCTGTGGTTATTCCTGAGTCCACAGGACCATCCCCCGCTCGGAACGGACACCTTCTCACACCAGCCCTGGCCTCAGATGCTCCTGTATGCGTTTCCGCCAGTCCCACTGATTCCCCGACTCCTGGACCGAGTTCGGTCGGAACAGCTCTCAGTGATTCTGGTAGCTCCCAGACACTTGTCCGCGTCATGGTTTCCAGACCTACAAGCGCTGGTGTCCGGCTCCCCGTGGATGCTCCCATGGAGGGAGGATGCCCTCCTCCAGGTGGGAGGAATAATCACACATCCTCCAGAAATAGGCCAACGGCTGTGGGTCTGGCCGCTGAGCAGTCACGCTTAGAAGATTCTGGGCTGCCGCATGATGTGGTCAACACGATTCAGAGTGCGCACTCGGCCTCTACCGTTGCATCCTATGCTGCTAAATGGGCAGCTTTCCAAAAATAGTGGACAGAGCGGAATGTTCAAGCACTCTCCTGTCAGCTGGCGTATGTCCTATTGTTTCTGCAGATAATGATGGACAGAGGCCTCGCATTCAGCACTATTAAAACATATGCTGTAGCTATCTCATCCTGTCAGCAAGGTTTTGGAAATAGATCTGTTTTCAGTCATCCCATCACAACACGTTTTCTAAAAGGTGTCAGAAGGAACAGACCTGTGTCCCGCCCTCTATTTCCCCAGTGGGACCTAACGGTGGTTCTGCACGGCTTATCTGAAGCCCCATTTGAGCCCTTGGACAGGGTCTCACTCAAGTTCCAGTCACTCAAAACTGCTTTGCTGCTGGCGCTGGCATCGGTCAAGAGAGTGAGCGACCTAACTGCCCTCTCAGTGGCTCCTGCATTCCTCAGGATCCAGGAAGATGGCGGGTCTGCTGTTTTATGCCCCAACCCAGCCTTTGTGCCCAAAAACATTAATACTTCCTTCAAATCCAGGTCAATTTCATTGGCTGGACTTTTTCCTCCTCCACATAATTCTTACGAGGAGGTAGCTTCCCACCTTCTCTGCCTGGTGCGTGCGCTCGCACGATACGTGTTATGCACTTCAGGTATTTGTCGTACACAGAGCCTGTTTGTACACTACAGAGACTCTCCCCTTGGGCAAGCACTGTCGACCCAGCGTCTTTCACTCTGTCTATGTGACGCCATTTCACTCGCTTAAGCCCCATTCCCATCTGTACCGGGTCGGCCCAGGCCGGGTAGCCCCAGTCGGCCCCAGCCTGGCCCGGTTGTTTCCACACAGCCTTTCTTAGGTATGCAAGGAATGCAGTCAGAGACACTTTCAGCTTCTGGGTAATCAGCATGATAATGAATGATAATGAATTGAGCATGCCTTAAGCCCATGTGGGCTGATTCTACCCACCAATCAGAGGCTTGCTCTAATGGAAGGTGTGAATTTGCTGTCAGCAGTGGGTGTGTTGGCCCTGGTCGGCCTGAAGCAGACCCCCTTGAGAAGAGGGCTGAGAATGAGCCTTGGTTGGCCCGGGAAAATTCCAGGCCACCCAGATATGTAAACAACCTACGCTACCCGGCCCGGGCCGACCCGGTACAGGTGGGAATGGGGCTTTACACATCATCAGGGCAGGATCCACCTGAGACACTCAGGGCTCACTCAGCCAGAGGGATTTCCTCTTCTATGGCGCTCCACAGTGGTGTGTCAATGGAAGACATCTGTCTAGCTGCTTCATGGGCTTCCCCATGCTACTTTACTCGTTATTACTTACGAGATGTTTCTTCAGGATCCATCACTCGTTCAGTGCTTGGACCCCAACAGGCTGAGTGAAAACATTACGGCCTCACATCAGCCCTACTACAATAATACATATCCAGATGGAAATGCTCACAATCACTACCTATGGTCCCCTCATAACGAATCAATTTCAATCCATTACCCTCTTGTCACCCAGGCTCCTTAATGCCTTATCACCCCTCATTTATGAGCCGGTGATTATCATTAAATCTATCTTATTAGCTAGCTTAAGGGCTGCGACTAGACTCATAGAATCTGGGGTTACAATACGTAACCAATGATGCGTAGCGAGGCTTTGCTTATCCTTCGCTGTTCAGGCCAGGCAGGAAGTCAAACACAAAAGCTGTGTAAAACATCTGAAAACTTCCAAAATAAAAGTCACTTACAGATCTCCAGTTGGTTTACTAGTAAAAAAAGGTATGTGATTTCCTCTGAAACTTCTAGCTGAAGTAGATAGAACAGAAAATAAACCACAGACCTTGTTGGATACATGCTGCCATCCTTCTTCTTGTTTGTTATCATAGGAACTGCTAAAATCATGCATGGTGTTATAATTCTCCCAGGATTTTATGACTTTGTGTAACAGAGTGAATGAAGAGAAAAACAATACTGGAGAAGTGATGAAAGAGTGAATAAATGAATGCTGCAGATCCAACTTTGACTAAAGTGTAAAAAGAGGAGCACGTTTAATGTCCCAGACCTTCTTTAGATGACTCCTTAGTTTAGTTGAAAGCAGGTTGTCAGACTAACTCCAGTAAAGGCTGAGTGCATGCTCATCCTGTTCATGCTTAGATCATTTGAATAATTGATTGGATGCATCTGATGCAACTGTTCAACTGGAGAAGACGTGCCGGCAGAAATGTCACCACGTTTCCACCCAATCAGACGGTTCAGCTGCACACATGACTTCCTTTAGAGGGTGCTCGGTTTGGAGCTGGAAATCAAAGTCAGTCACAGAATCTCAAAGTTAAAACCCAAACACTGGCTGCTGTTATCTTGCTGCTTAGTCTCATTGAGGATTTTAAGAAGAGAAAAACACACTAGAATGGCTCAAAGTCTCCCAACATGCCTCAGTTGTTCCAGAAATGGGCTCGTCTGATTCCTGGCAGCTGTGCTCTTAAACCCAAGGCTGTTCCATCAAAGTCTCCACTCCTGTGAGGCTGAAGTGGGTCCAGCGTCAGCCCATTTGGGGTAAATGTTGGCGTATGGATTCCATATGGGCAGCTCTCTGGGCTGTAACGAGCTGAGGTGATGGAAAGCCTCGCTGTCCCAGCACTTCTTAAACCTTCCTCTGGACCCACGGTGCCAAAGCCAGTTCTGGCAAACCACCAGTGAGTTTGGGTCAGCTCTAATTGTTCAGGTTGAATAAATCTGGAATAGTGTTTCTAGCTTGGAACAACACGAAGAGAAAATGGTTCAAAGATTGAGCTTTTACAGCCTCTGGGCAGGAAAAGTGTGCAAGTGGCTGCAGGGTTTTTAGTGTTTCGCCCTTTTTATCATAAGCAAGCTGCATAAAAGCATCCTAATGCTGGAGACGGCTGAAATTAGCATTTTTTTAAGTTGGTTCTCTTTTTTTAGGGGTGAAAAATGTGATTTGCAATTTATCAAAAGTCAGATGTAGCCTGCAGCTTTTTTCGACTTTCATGGTTTTTGATTGTGTTCAAACAGCACTGCAAGGCCAAAAGGTCTCCCTCATTCATCAGCAGGAGCACGCCATCCCACAAAGTGCTGCATATGGAGGAAAAATATGCAAGAGAGGCAAATCAAGAGCGAAGGAGAAAGAGGAGGAGGCATTAGAGCTGCAAACATGCTATGTGATCTACAATCAGTGGTGCTGTCAGAAATCTGATGATCAAAACTGATCGCTCCGAGCCTTACAACCAACAGGCTTCATCTGTGGCTGGTGAGGGATGATGGGAGAGCAGGAGGCACTTTCCTAAGGGAGCTTACATCTGTACCAATTATTCTTTACCTCCATCATTCACAGTTCCTCTTTACTCTCATGTTGCATGCTCGGATCATAGTTGAGAGAATCTGCGATTATACTGAGACTTATTTGTATAAACATCTTCATGCATTCTCCCTGTAGAAATGTCCACAGCTGCTGATGATTGTTTCTCATTTACTTTGCAGGAGATAATTATAGGATCCTCCTAAGTCTTGGAAATCAAGTGTGTGTGTGTGTGTGTGTGTGTGTGTGTGTGTGTGTGTGTGTGTGTGTGAAACTACCATTGCTAAGTTCCAGCAATAATAGATCTACATCACATTGCTTTCAACCTTAAAATCCTGAATCTGTACATTTTAAATGCACGTATGCTTATAAATAAATCATTCCAAATGTTTTAGCTTCAAATATCTACAATCTCAAATAATGCTAATAATGCTGATTAAACTGTATAAAATGTTGCTAAAAAGCACAATAAATGAGGGCATCTTGAAAACACAAGGTCCCAAATATGGCTTCTTTCATTTTTAGGGTAAATAAGGAATTAGCATAACTTTCGTGTCAGCACAACTGTGGGTAGACCAAAACCTACGGGTAACACTTTACAATTAGGTCCACTTATTTAGGTTACTTAGTGCATTATTAAGCAATAATAAAACATTTAGATAAAGTATTAACAACTGCTTAATATTGATGTTAACATTAAGTAAAGCGTGACACTCCCAAATCAAAATTTTTGCTGATAAACTATATAAATGAGTGTCTAATCATGCCGAAGACAATATGTAATGTCCAGAAATGGTCAGTTTTCACCTACAGATTGACCTACATGCCACCGGTCATCTGCAGACATAAATTCCATTCTCTAAGATGGATTTTACATTCTATCTTCAGACAAAGGATTCTGCAGCTCTGAACACATGATAACATATTGTCAACAAACTGTTCCCATTTCAAGGCCTAAGCTTCTGTTATCGCTTCTACAGGATTCCTCATGCCTCTGAATAAAGTGAACTCATAAGTTAAATAATAATATGATTGAATGAACAAATGGTATATGAATACTAATGAAATGTTTTGATTAATCTGTGCTTAAATTACGGTGGTTGAAATGAATATTATGATGTTATGATCAGTAATGGTTTAACAAGTGAATCATTATCTACACTTATCCACAATGTTCATAAGATATAAGTTAAAGTAACATCACTGCACATAGATATTTTCTTAGCCACAAATCAGAGCATCCTGTATCTGAAAGAAGGCGTGATGGTCTGAGGGTTTGTTTGTTAACACCCCTCAACATGGCACGTCCCGATTGGCCAAGTAAATCATAATATGAGAATATTAAAACAGAATCACTGGGGAGTGATTCATCATTCCAGCATTCTGTGAGATTCAGCATCCTGTTAGTTGAGCTAACTCTGACTGGCCATTGGATGAAAACTCTGCTTCCATCGCATCTTAGACAAGCTGTCGAAAACCTGATACAAGCTACAGCTGACACAGCAAAACGGCTCCGTCAGCTATTCAGAAACAGCTGTTCTAGACACAAATGATTTAATCTATTTGTTGTGATCTGGGAGAGGACTCTGGGCCGACCTGGTCGTACTGGTCTTTTCTATGAACTTCGGTACCTTGGGGTCACCCGACCCCCCCAATATCTCGGATCCGAAAGGGAGTCTCCTCAAGGGTATGTAGAACACAGCAAGATTGCATCTGATACAGTTTTGATAAGAACAACCTTCATAGTTGAATGCAAACAAAATTCTTTTCACCCAGAACTCAGTTCTTCTAGATACATGGTTCTGATAAACACACACCATTCAATCACCATACATAACATCACATCCACTTAGATTCATCCATCACAGCAGCCTTAGTTAACTTGTCATGTTTTTAATTGTTTAGAAAATAAATTCTTACTTTTTATAAACCTAACTTTGTCTGAATTAATACGAAGTGTGTTTGATCCCTGAAAAAGCAAAGAATCCAAGACTCTTCTGATTAAACATCCAAAGACCAAGCAGGTTGGTATTCTATATTTGTATAGAGTATCGTATCTTATTGGTCATAAGTAAAGATAAAATATTAAGCTTAAAAGCAACAATATTTAACCCTCTACACATGCATAGTCAATCATTTCACACTTAAGTGCATCTTAGTAAAAATTTAAATATTCTGCCTAAAACTGTCAGTGTTGCGCCCTCTTCAGGTAAAAACTGCACTGCATTTGAATTAGAATCTGCTATCACTATTGGCTAAGACTTACCCTATGGCATTAGCTGGTACATTATGATGTCACAATGTTGTTGTGAACCTGTGTGTGTGTGTATTTGTTAGCGGTTCCACCTTCTCGGTCAGCTAGGCAACAATATTTGTTGCATTTTTTCAACAGGAAGTGGGAGTGGAGTAAGAGTCTGGTAGAGGGTGACTTGCTCTTTAAGGACACTTAATATCAGGAACGTTAATAATGGGACCCTGTGTTTATTAACACTTAATGCACAAAGTAATGTTAATAAAGGGACCCTTATTGTAAACTGTTACCAGCTTATGTTTTATTTAATTTTAGTGTTTATTTGTTTACTTTTTTATTATTACTTCTATCCTCTCCCTGGGCTGCCACTTTATCATGGTGAAGGGTTTTGAGTGTCTCAGTGATCCTAGGAGCTAAGATGTCTGAGGCTTCCTGCCTCTGGTAGGGTCACCCATGGCAAACAGGTCCTAGGTGAGGGATCAGACAAAGAGCAGCCCGAAGACTTCTTATGATGAATTATATAAATGGAAACCGTGTTCCCTCACCCGGACGTGGGTCACCGGGGTCCCCTCTGGAGACAGGCCTGGAGGTGGGGCATGTTGGCGAGCGCCTGGTGGCCGGGCTTTCACCCATGGAGCCCGGCCGGGCACAGCCTGAAGAGGAAATGTGGGTCCCCCTTCCTATGGGCTCACCACTTGTGGGAGGGGCCAAAGGGGTTGGGTGCAGCGTGTAATGGGTGGTAGTCGAGGGCGGGGACCTTGGCGGTCTGATCCTTGGCTACAGAAGCTGGCTCTTGGTACATGGAATGTCACCTCTCTGGTGGGGAAGGAGCCTGAGTTGATATGTGAGGTTGAGAGGTTCCGACTAGATATAGTTGGACTCACCTCAATGCATGGCTCTGGCTCTGGAACCAGTTTCCTTGAGAGGGGTTGGACTTTCTATCACTCTGGAGTTGCTCCCACTGAGAGGCGCCGAGCAGGGGTGGGCATACTAGTTGCCCCCCATCTTGGCGCCTGTACGTTGGGGTTTACCCCAGTGAATGAGAGGGTAGCCTCCCTCTGCTTACGTGTGGGGGGACGAGTTCTGACTGTGGTCTGTGCTTATGCACCAAACTACAGTTCAGACTACCCACCTTTATTGGAGGCCTTGGAGGGGGTGCTGGAAAGCACTCCTTCTGGTGACTACCTCGTTCTGCTGGGGGAATTCAACGCTCCCGTGGGCAACGACAGTGAGACCTGGAGTGGTGTGGTTGGGAGGAACGGCCCCCCTGACCTGAATTTGAGTGGTGTTTTGTTATTGGACTTCTGTGCCAATCATGGATTGTCCATAATGAACACCATGTTCAGACATAAAGGTGTCCATATTAGGCCGTAGCTCGATGATCGACTTTGTTGTTGTTTCATCTGACCTGCGGCCGCATGGTGGGGGGTGGGGGTGGGGTGGGGGAGCAGTGTGCTACCAACATTATCTATAGTGGGGACCATGTGCTGCTGACCTCTACTGAGGATGCTGTGGATCGGTGGGCAGAATACTTCAAAGACCTCCTCAAACCCACCGACACGTCTTCCAGTGAGGAAGCAGAGTCTGGGGACTTTGGGTTGGCCTCTCAAATCTCTGGTGCTTAGGTCACTGAGGTGGTTAAAAAGCTCCTCTGTGGCAAGGCTCCAGGGATCGATGAGATCGGCCCGGAGTTCTTTAAGGCTCTGGATGTTGTGGGGCTGTGTTGGCTGAGGCGGCTCTGCAATATGGCGTAGACATCGGGGGCAGTCCCACTGGACTGGCAGACCGGGGTGGTGGTCCCTTTATTTAAAAAGGGGGACCGCAGGGTGTGTTCCATCTATGGGGGATCACACTCCTGAGCCTTCCTGGTAAGGTCTATTCAGGGGTTCTGGAGAGGAGGGTCCGTCGCATTGTTGAACCTCAGATTCAGGAGGAGCAATGTGGTTTTTGTCCTGGCCGTAGAACACTGGACCAGCTCTATACCCTTAGGGGGATCCTGGGGGGTGCGTGGGAATTTGCCCAACCAGTCTACATGTGTTTTGTGGATTTGGAGAAGGCGTTTGACCTCATCCCTCGGGGGGCCCTGTGGGGGGTACTCCGGGAGTATGGGGTACCAGGCCCTCTGATAAGGGCTGTTAGGTCCCTGTATGACTGGTGTCAGAGCTTGGCCCGCATTGCCGGCAGAAAGTCAGGCTCGTTCTCAGTGAGAGTTGGACTCCTCCAAGGCTGCCCTTTGTCACAGATTCTGTTCATAACCTATAGGGACAGGATTTCTAGGCGCAGCCAAGGTGTGGAGGGCATCCGTTTTGGGGGCCTGAGGATCAGGTCCCTGCTTTTTGCAGATGATATGGTCCTGTTGGCTTCATCAGAACGTGATCTTCAGCTTTCGCTGGAGCGGTTCGCAGCCGAGTGTGAAGCAGCTGGGATGAAAATCAGCTCCTCTAAATCTGAGACCATGGTCTTGATTCAGAAAAGGGTAGAATGCCTTCTCCGGGTCAGGGATGAGGTCCTACCCCAAGTGGAGGAGTTTAAGTATCTCGGGGTCTTGTTCACGAGTGAGGGAAAACTGCAGCGTGAGATCAATTGGCGGATTGGTGCTGCATCTGCAGTGATGCGGGCATTGTACCGGTTTGTCATGGTGAAGAGAGAGCTGAGTCAGAAGGCAAAGCTCTCGATTTACCGGTCAACCTACGTTCCTACCCTCACCTATGGTCATGAGCAGATGACCGAAAGAACAAGATTTCGGATACAAGCGGCCAAAATGAGTTTTCTCCGAAGAGTGGCTGGGCTCTCCCTTAGAGATATGGTGAGAAGCTCGGTCATTCGGGAGTGGCTCGGAGTAGACCCGCTGCTCCTCCACATCGAGAGGAGCCAGTTGAGGTAGCTCGGGTATCTGTTCAAGATATCTCCTGGACGCCTCCCTGGTGAGGTTTCCCGGGCACGTCCACCCGGGAGGAGACCTGAAGGTAGACCCAGGACACAGTGGAGGGACTATGTCTCTCACCTGGCCAGGGTGTGACAGCAGTGTCTGTCACCTCAGTGACTTGGAGTTTCCCATGGAGTCTCACACCTGCAGCTCATCTCCTCAGGAAGCCTAATCAGCACTTCTGGGATCTACCAACTCCCAAGGGAGGGTAGATTCATGTTTATGCTTGTGTTTAATTTAATGTAGATGTTTTCTGTTATGGAAAGTTTGTAATTATGATTTAGTTATTTGAGTTACCTGAAATGATTAGTCTGGTTAGTTTGTGTGTGTGTGAGGATGTGTGTGTTAATTGTATGTTAATTGTTCCCCTCTTGTATGTAGAGTGGTCTGATCAGCCACTTTTTAAGTTGAACCTGGTGTATCTGAAATGTCTTGTTTTTCTGGATAGAGTGTCTTGTGCTGTGGCTAGGTTAAAGTTCGTGTTAAATTTAAAGCTGCTCCAAAATAAAATGGAGTTTTGAGTCTCATGAGCGGTGCTTCTCTGGCTGGTTTGTGCAAGTCCCTGACACAGGGAATGCCTTGGTATTCCCCCGGAGGAGCTGGCCCAAGTGGCTGGGGAGAGGGAAATCTGGGCCTCTCGCCTTAGGCTACTGCCCCTGCGACCCGACTTCGGATAAGCAGATGAAAATGGATGGATGGATGGACTTCCATTGAAGGTGTAGTTGTTGTGCAGCTTTTTTATTTAATTGAACCTTCTGGGCAACCATAGAAAGGAGCCTGTTGATGCTAAGGGATTTATTGTGAAATTATTAAATCTAGTCATAATTGTCCTTTTCTGATAGCTGCTTATATCTTGCTTCTGCAAAAAAAAAAAATAATAAAAAAAATAAAAAATTCAACCTCAACCTCAACAAAAGCATCTCTTAATGACGTTTATGTCGGCAGAGTTTTACTTTCTGAACGTTTCACCTTCACAAAGTTAATCTTTAGGATTAATGCAGTAAAAATTGCAGCACTTTGAGTTCCCTGCCTCATTTACGTGAATGACAAAATGTTATTTTAGGAGAAAGTGGCTCTGTGATCCTATGAGTGAAATTTTTCTATGAAGTAATGTTCAGGAAGAGACCAGCTACTTTGGGAATACAGGATGGGGAAAAAAATCATTCCTCATGCAAGAAAAACTTGTGAGACTTTTCTCTCACCACATTAAAGGTGAATAAAATCTCATTTGACGTTTCCAAAGCCGTTTAGATCTCCTTCTCCCGGACGTGGCGGCCATGTGAACAACATAATCGATTCCAGGTAATGCTCAAATGTCTCCGCTTTCTCTAATGAGTCTGAAAATCTGCCTCATCATCAAGTGTGGTATAATCCAAACACGGACACGGATTTCAACCATTAGGCCATCTCAAGTGAAAAATGGAGAGAAAATATGTGGAGATGATTCTGTTTTCTGTGAGGGCGCAAAACAAAAACATCTGTTCTGCTCCTCTCTCTGCAACGTTTCCACTCCGTCTTCGGCGTTGTCATTGTCAGTCAGTTGAACATGTGGTTCATGGAACATGACTAATGATGGCACATTATGTAATCCTTATAAAGACCAGATCTGTCAGAGATTAGTCATGAGACGAAGCCGGAGTCGCCGCCTCCTTCTGTCTCGGGGGGTTGCCAACACCAAAGAGCAGAATCTACTGAATCTAATGGACGCCAGCTCTAGACTTCTGGGAAGCCTCAAAGCCTGTGATTGTTTCTGTCTTCGTAAATGCCCGTTCTATATTAAATTATTCTGCTGTGCATCATGCCAGCCATTGGGATGAGTTACTGCTGGCTGATTGCTATCCTTTCTTCCCTCAATAGAGTTGTCATAGCAGCAGTTTCATTAACTGTGTTTACATTTTAATTTTATCTGAGATTTAATCTTCTCTGGATGATGAAAAATGAAAACCGGTTTCTGTGACAGACTTGTTTGGGGGAAAAAATATCTTGCAGACAATTTAAATTCTTAAGGGATAATCTATTCAATTTTGTTGATAACACGTGTAGCTGTTCGTCTATCCCGGCAGTGAAGAGAGTTGTTTATGTGTTGTGATGCACTGTCAGGGTGGGAGATTTGCCGTCTTTCAGAAAACACGGGCATCGCTCTTCCTTGTCAGCGTTCCCTCAAAACAAAAAAAGTGTTTTTTTTTTAATTATATCTTGGCACATTGAAGAATGCCTCTGATTTCTGGTTGATAAGTGGACCTGGATTTTACACTTTCACTACGGTCTTGTTTTATGAGAAACTCGCTTTGCTGCTGTCGAGCTGATAAACTCGTGAAATGACTTTCAGTTTATTTCCCAGGAATGTTTACAGGGTTGCAATTAGAAATAAGGGACTGATTGAAGCAATTTCTCTGCACTTAAAACCATTAAGTGAAATCGCCTTTCCTGGTTACCTTAAAGGTTTTTCTTTGTTTAACAACACAGAGAAGGTTGTCACTTCTCACAAAAGGCAAAAACAGAAAAATGTGTCTTAGAAAAAAATAAACTGTGTTTTGCCAGTAAATAGTGATTTGGACCAGTAAAGTCAGCCAGCAGGTCAGACCTTAGGCCTAGATTATTCTTGCTTTTCAACCTTCCGTAACAAAGCTGCGTCTTTGTTCACACACTTGCTGCACGGCACTGAACTGCATACTGGAGGATTCCACTTGGGGGCACAGTAGCAAAATCAGACCACATAGATAGTGGGGTTAGTGAGGTACAAATAAAATAAACAAGACATCACTAGAAGAGATCAGTAACTGGTTAATTTTGAGATTACGACAGATAAAGAGACAGCAGCGGTATCGCTGATAAATTTCAGTCAAAAGTTGAATGTTTGCAAATTAAAATTCAGCATAGGCTAATTAAGCTAGCTGTTAGCTTAGCATAAATACTGTCAGACGATTGTAACATTCTGAATGCTCAACTTTTCTATTAAATGCTATTGTCATCAATAAAAAAACAGGACATGAGACGATACACAAGATAAAAGGAAATAAGACATAAGACAAGACATGGTATGACACAACAGTATTGATGCGATACAATAAGAGAAGATAGAACACAATACTTTACGTTATGACACAATACCATAAAATAAGATAAGATACAATAAAGACAAAATACAAAAAGACACAATCAGATAAGACGTGATATGCATGATATAATATACAAATGATACAAAACTCTACAATATGATGGGATAATAAGATTATGTTACAACATATGAAACATGAGATGCCACAATAATGTACGATGCGATAAGATTTAAAGTGACAATGTGTAGTTTTTACCATTAATCTCTGTAATTATTTACTGAAATGTTGTTGTAAACGAATTAAAAGATACACAATTGTTGAAAACTGTTGGTAGTTTCATAACATTTAACCATAAAAATCAGGTCTAAAATACATGGGAGCGGGTCTAAGTCTGGGCGACGCCACATTAGAGGCCATGTTTCCTTCTACGGAAGCCTGTGAGGATAGAATGAATTTACTGATTTGTAACAAATGGTTACAAAACTTTAAACGTTGTTCTTTTACACATTTACCTTTTCACTCATTGCAAGTGATGAAAGGGAATCTGATGTTCTTGTTATTTTGCTGGAGGTTGCACTCCCATGAATTTTTGACCCTAAATGCCATCTGTTGGTAAGGTCTTACTTGAAGACAAAACTGATGCTTGCTTGCAATGATTTAGGTATCTACTGCCCCCTATCGCCAGGGAAACGACACACTGTCACTTTAATTAGATATAGCTTTATTGTAAACCAAGATAGATCCATGTAAATTAGTACAGGGGTAAAATTAAAAGTTAAATATGTAAGAATGAAGTAGGATTTACATCATGTGGACAAATGTAGGTACTGCAATCCATTTTTCTAAACAAAAGTGACTCTCTCACTCCTGTTCTGTGAGTTTCATGGCTGTTGCCAGTTACAGATCAGCACCAGAAGATTCTATATGACAAGCAAAAACAAGTCATACAAAGTACACAGATAAGTAGAGAAATAAGCGTCTGCTGTCTTGGGTGTTTTACGGTAGTGTGCAGTTACATTTATTACGGTAGTATTCCTCCGATATTAGAGGGAGTGCAGTTGTTTACAGTGTTGCTATTGTTGAATAAGTAGCTTGAGATATATTTAGAGCTAACTACTTGCTTCTAATTGTCTGTTAGCATTGTTAGCTCAACGTCAGCTGCTAGTCTTCTCCCCTGATAATTGAGTGAAACAAAAAGATTTAATTATTTGCTGCAACCACTAAATACAAATATTAAACTTTTCCTTTGTCCTTTAGGAATCTTGATTAGAAAGAATATTGTGTATTTTTGTAGCGATTTGTTTACAGTGTTCAAATCTGGAGACTCTTTTCTAAACAGTAGTGTAATACATTTCAGTGTGAGAACCCATAAGGATTTTTTAAATAAACAACACTGACTGATATCTACCACGAAGATTTACAACACCCTATCTAAAAATACAAAGTCTGTGTGATTAAAACTCAGATCCTGTCAGCAGAATTCACAGTGAGTGCAGTGAACAGTGAACATGTCCTTTAAGAAGGTCGCTTCCAGTTAATGAGCCATAAAAACAAAAACAGGCTCAAAAGCTAAAGAGTGGATATTTTCCACCCAATCATCATCATTTCATCTCATAACTCCTAGTAATTTGGACAGTTAGGAAGTATTTGAACATGCATATTTGTCTGGAGTCATTGATACCGCCTCACATTGAACCAATTAAATGAAACCAGTTATCTCACCTTTACTCTTCCTCTAAACTGTGGCGTTATTCAGCTTACACGTCCAAGAACAACAGTAGAAATGGACTATTGAAATCCTGCCACCTTCCATTGACTCTGCCATTACTCAACCTTCAGATAAGGATCGCCGGTCAGCATCAGCTCAGATAAAGACGAAGCGCGACGTTATTTAACAGTGTGAATAATTGAAGAGACTGCAATGTCTTTCCGGAGCAGAAGAAGAAAAACACGGGCTCTTATCGCATGACAGCAGAGGTCTCCACCCCAGACACAAATGTATGTCTTGGCCAAGCGTTTGTACAGATGGGGTGTCTATCATCCATGTGGGAAAGGACAGAGAAACCTTCATGTCAGCAGGATGAATGGATGAAGGTCAGGCCGGAATAAAATAGGGTGACACAAGCGAGAGTGATCATCACACATCATAATGGAGGTTTGTGATTTGCTGCCAGATGGATCAACCAACAAGTGCTCTGCTTCTCGGAAAAGGACACTCAGCTAAACCTGGAGACATCATTAAAGTCCTCATAAAAGTCACAATGGGAAAACACCTTCAACTCCAACAGAAGTCTTCTCCCAAATAAAATATCCTCACACTTATTTCAATATAAAACTTACTAACTTTTCGGTTTTTAGATATAAAAAAACCACCTGATGGTGCCCTTTTTCAATTTCTACAATTTATTTGGTTATTCTGCTTGATTAGTAATGATGTCAGAGCCAAATATTGTATATTTGGTTTATGTAATTTAATTGATTGTCATAAAGCCATTTTTATAATGCTTGCGGTATAGTTCTTACTATTTATCAGATGAACCAAACCTTTATTTAAACAGAAAAATGTTGTCATAAGTAAATAAAAACAAAATTTAAAAACTTTGTACAAAAATAACAAATTTCCTAAACAACCTTGTGTCATGTTCTGTGTCACCCTCATGTGTCTCCTTGTGTTCTCCATCCCTCTCTAGGTTCCCCTTATGTGTCTCCTTGTGTTACTCATGTGTCTCCTTGTCTGCGTTCCCCCTCACGTGCCTCCTTGTCTTCCCCAGCCCACTCCAGGTTTTTTCCCTTAGGTGTTCCCCTTAGATTTCTGTGTCCCTGTGGTTCCGCAGCCCCCTCCAGGTTCTCTCTAGGTTTCCCTTACGTTTTCCCTTAAGCCCCCTTCAGACAGGCCATGAAAAACGGAAATGTTCGGGACTCTGTCCTTAACTCATTCACTGCCAGCCGTTTCCTGATCGCTAACGGCCTTCGCTGCCAGCGTTTCTCACCGTTTTTACTGTTTTTTTAAGAGTCACAGAACGTTGCGCGCTAGCATGAAGTCGATGCCAAAACAACCTAAACAAAGAGGAAACTCACTTCTTACATCAGGAAGAAGCCGTGTGTTTCGAGCGTTATCCGTTCTTTCATAATCCGTTGTCGAATTGTGGTCGGCAGACGCTTTTCCGGTTCGCGTCTCACTTTTTTTACAGGAACGGCCCAAAACGATCTCCAAACACATGGATGGTCTGCTTCCTGATCATGTGATCTGTGACGTATGCGGATGAAGATTGGCTTCAGGGCTGAGATGTTTGTTCTCTCAGCGCGGGGGATCGTTCCAATGCTCAAACAGTAAAAAAAATGCAAATGACGACTTTAGTCGTCAATGGCAGTGAATGAGTTAAGACCTTTGTGTCTGAATACAAACATCCAGATAACCTTTTCCGTAATTAAACCGGATGATGCCCATAGTAACAGAACCGAACTTGTCATGGACAGGGTGGCTGCTTCAGACTGGTGAGGTCGAGTTCTGGACAGGGAGGAGGAGGAAGAGGAGGGGACCGGGGGGGCGCTGTGCGCACCTAGATAGCTCGCTCTGTAGCATGTGGCATGGCAGCTCGCCTCCTACGGTTCCGTCTCCTAGACGCGCGACGGAGCGCTTCACACCGCTTCTGTGATTCCTTTATTAGCCATTGCGCTTCATCATCCAGGTCTCTTATGCATCTTTGTGTGCGCAGAATTACGCTTAACATAAGTCCAATTGGTGAGAGGAATTAAATCTCTTCGTCGGCCATGTTTGACTGAATAGCTTTGCTTGGGTAAATGATGCATGTACGCCCGCCGCACTATGTTTACGCAATATCCGGGTACAGCCTCCCGACCCCCCCCCCCCCCACCCACCCCCCCAGACATCTGGAACTTTTCCCTGCTGTGTGAAGGCAGCCAAAAGTACAAGTTCAGGTACAAAAGTGGTGTGTCTGAAAACACAGTTCTGGTTAAAACCGGACTGAATTGTCCACACATATTCCAGAATGCCAATCTGAAAAGGGCTATAGTCACCTCACTTTTTATTAGTGTTCTGTTAGTTTTGCTTTTCTAGTCAGTATTCTCCCTTAAGTTAATTTAGCTCCCTTCCACATTTTTAGGTCTGTTTCCTCCCCTGCTCCATTGTGCTCCTCCTCTCTGTTTATTAGTCTCACCTGTGCACAATTCCCTAATCACCCAGCCCTTGTGTATATAACCCTGTCTGCGTCTCATTGTGTTGTTGGTTCATTGTTGTTGATGTCATCGTTCTGTTCCCCCCACTAGGCCTCTAGGTGTTTTGCTCTGAAGTGAGTTTTTGTTTTGCATCTCAAGTTCTTTGATATTAGGTTTGGCTTCCTGCCCTTTTTGGATTTTTGGATTTTGGACTCTCTTCCTAAATAAAGGATTTTACTTTGACTTCGCTCCTGCCTTGTGTCGTTCTGTGTTTCTGCATGTGGGTTTCTTCTTGGGTCTTAACCTCCTCCTGGCTCGCAACGTGACACCTTGGGCCCAGAACTGAACCTTGTGGGACTCCACGTAAAATCCTCGACATGTAAGATTTCTTATTTGAACACAACACATTTATTTAGTGAGTTCTTATGATCTTCAGAAATCAAAATAAGTAAATACCCCCCCCCCCCCAAAAAAAAAGAGAGATAAAAGTTAGATGATGGTTAGAGTTTTTAACTAAAACTCATGTTTTTGGATGCTCAACTCTCTGTAACCAAAATTTTGTGAAAACCTAAACGTTTTGGATTCACGCGACCGTACAAGAGCTGAAACATGAACATTGTATATTCTAAGTTTGCCTAAATTCACCACCTGCTCTGTGGTAAAAAAAGAGTTATTTTGGAAGCCTTTGTAAACATTGTAAAGCATCACATTTGTTTTGGTTTATCTAATTATTTCTACCCTTTAATCATCTGAACTGCAGGACAGATTTAGCTCCTTTCTGTTCTTTATTCATGCATCTTTTATAATAATGTGTTGCAGCCCTAAGAGGGATTTTTCCTGATATTGATGCTTATTTGATTCAGAAATCAGCTGCAGGGCTCCTCTTTGATTTTGGCAGCTTCTGACATTTGTTTTTTGTGCTGTGATGCATTCAGCAAACCTCAAATCTCATCACACTGATCATCAGCAGTTATTCTTCTGTTGGAAATTATATGATTATTTTTGTTGTTTGACTTTAGGGTATGGTTTTCATATCATGTCTTACCGATCATCTGGTAACACGATGAAATAATGACCTCCCGTCAGTTTGTGTGGTGGCGAAAAGGGAAATGGTTTAATTCGCTGTGGTGTTTGGTGGTTGTTTTCAGCTTCGGGATTTATTGGTTTTAAAAAAGAGACCAAAGTCGTTCACTCTATATGTTAAGCAGGTTTGGTGCTCGTGTCTCGGCCCGTAAGGTGTCAGAGTTATCAGCCTTTTCACAGCAGGCAGTTTAACCCGTCTCATCACACTAAACATGGCCCTAACTGATTTATTTAAAGGATTTGCATTTGAGGGAACCGATCTTGGTGTGGAGGTAATAGCATCAGTTAAAGATTAAGTTTACTCATATTCTTAGTACATTTTCAGTGGTCTCTAGTAGGAATGAATGCCTTTCTATCTATTTCAATCAGAAACTAATGCAGGAAATAGGGATAGAAGATTATTTTCACCTTCAGCCTACATGTTAAACTCAGATTGACTGATCAGTTTCAAAACTAATAAGTAAAAAACGGTTTCTCGATGAACCTGCTCTTTAAAGGCGCTTAGCTGTAGCAAATATTTATATAGGTTCATAGTTTTTAATCCAGCTTTGCTCTAGGGACTACCTGAAATCATCAGTTTGGCATCTTTCAAATACTTGGACCCTAGAAACATTTATAGGATGAATATTTAATCCATCCTTCCATTTTCAACCGCTTCTCCGGGGTCGGGTTGCGGGGACAATAGCCTAAGCAGGGAGGCCCAGACTTCCCTCTCTCCAGCCACTTGGGCCAGCTCTACCACGGTAATCCCAAGGCATTCCCTGGCCAGGTGAGAGAAGGAGTCCCTCCGTGTCCTGGGTCTCCCTTTAGGCCTCCTCTCAGTTGGACGTGTCTGAAAAAATTCACCAGGGAGGCGTCCAGGAGACATCCTAACTAGATGCCTGAGCCACCTCAACTGGCTCCTCTCGATGTGGAGGAGCAGTGAATCTACTCCAAGCCCTTCCCAGATGACCGAGCTTCTCACCCTATCTCTAAGGGAGCCCAGCCACCCTGCGGAGAAAACTAATTTCAGCTGCTTGTATCCGCAATCTCATTCTTTCGGTCACTACCCAAAGCTCGTGACCATAGGTGAGGGTAGGAACGTAGATCGATGAATATTTAAATTATACAAATTTTTTTTTTAAATGAGGCCTTTTCTTATTCATGGTCATAAGCTTACTCACTCATTTTCCAAGATGAGGAGCTGGTGTAGACCCGCTGCTCCTCCACATTAAGAGGAGCCAGTTGAGGTGGCTCTGACATCTAGTAAGGATGCCTCCTCGATGCCTCCCTGGTGAGGTTTTCTGGGTATGCCCAAACGGGAGAAGGCCAAAGGTAGACAGAGGGCACGTTGGAGAGATTATATATCATGGCTGGTCAGGGAACGCCTTAGGATTCCCCGGAGGAGCTGGTCCAAGTGGCTGGGGAGAGGGAAGTCTGGGCCTCCCTGCTCAGGCTACTATCCCCGCAACCCGACCCCGGATTAGCAGCTGAAATTGGATGGATAGATGGATGGACAATAAAATCCAGAAATGACTCATATTATTGAGAAGGAGGCATGTTGCTGCATTTAAGATATTACTTTCAAACTGATTTAAGTGGTTCTTGAGTCAAAACTTTGAGCAACTTCACATTGGACAGCACTCTGCAGCCCTGTGCTGGACTAAATAGTTTAGCGATTTGGTTAGGAACACCAGTGGGAGGTCTTTATCTGCGTTACGGCCAGTGTTGCCAACTCAGCGACTTTGTCGCTGTTCCTAATGACTTTTTGACCCCCCTCAACGACTTTTTTTCCAAAAAGCGCCTAGCGACAAACCTAGCGACATTTCTCTGGACCCGTTGCTACTTTCTGTAGAACTTTCTTGTAGATTCCCTACAGATTAGCAACAAAGAAACCATTTGCACTCTGAACCGTTTTTCTGGGAGTAAAGAAAGAGAACGATAATGTGCACATGTGCACGAGGACTGACCAACCATAAACCGTTTTCGGCCGGGCCGATTCGCAGGTACAGTTGCAGAGTTGGAGACCGCCGATGTACGTCTGCTGCTGCTGCAGGCTACATGCTTCTACTAGAGATGGCGCAGGCGTCAACCTGTGATCTCTGGTTCTGCAGCCGTCAGACACTTTGGCTTTTCCTTCATTTGGCAAATAAAGTCAACGGGAGTTTCAACTACCGTCCCGTTTACACACACAGCTCTGTGGCTCATGTGAATTTCCTTCAGTGACACAGGGATGGTTATACTGTGAGACACCCACTCCCTGTTGCTCGGTGCGCCGTTATAATAACAATGGAGAGAATACACAACAGAGAAGTTGAGAAACTATGAGGTGTAACCCCCCCCCAGCTTTTTAGGAAAATGTCTGCGTTTACATGCAGCCAGTAACCCTTTTAAAGCCCGAATATTCACAATAACCCGGTTCCGTAGGTCCTTGTAAACACCGCCAAAAACCCGGATATGCTCATAACCGGGTTTTTAAAAACCTGGTTACTACACCTGGGGTAACCCTTATCTAACCCGAAAGTTTGGTCGTGTAAACGCATACCGGGATATCCCCATCAAAGCGTGTGTTCTGCGCATGCTCTGTTCGCAAAGAATCTTGGTCTTTTGAGTAGCGAGACGTCTTGTACGCGCCAGAACACCGGAAGTAAACAACAAGTTGGGAGCAAAATGGCGAGTCGCGGCACAGCACCACACTTTGAGTGACGAGGAAACTAAAGCGCAAACAAACACGGTCGCTATCTCTTCCGAACTGGGAAACATGTTGTTATTTTCACGGATACCAGAACAAGAAGAACCGGAAATGACGCAGTCCATACGTCCTGATGCTACCCTAACATCCGCATTTAAATCGGGTTATGCAAGTTAGAGGTAACTCTTTTTATTTATGCTTGTAAACGGGTTATTCTAGTCAACACAGAAACCCGAATCCCGACCTTAACCCGATCATAACCCGGATATTGGCTGCATGTAAACGTACTCTGAGAGTGAGGAGAGCATGAGGTCTGAGTTATATCCTACAACATAACTGTTTGGATCACCACACCATATCTGTCTTAATGTCACTTTATTGATAGTTTTGGAATGTATTGTACATATCAAAGCAATTTGGGCCATTTTAATCATACTAATTAATAACTTTAACACAAAACATAGTTTTTGTTATTTTCCTCCCTTTCAGTCCTATATATATATATCTTTAAGATGCTATGGGGAAAATGAACGCCAATGTGGCGTGATGACGTCATCAATATGTAAATTAGCACGTGACGTCACCTGGTGACATCTAGCGACTTTTGGTGGGAAGTTCAGCTACTTTCAGTCAAAAACAGTTGGCAACACTGGTTACGGCAATAGCTGTTTAGCTTGCTGGTAGCTAAGACTAGCAGTTGGCGTGTTCAGTTAGCTGACCGTCAATAAAAAGCACATCAAGAAGAAAATTTTTGGCTTCTTTTGTTGGCATAATAGCAGTCCTGGAAGTAAAAGTAATAAAATAATGTCTTTGAGGTGAAGCAAAGAGCTAAAACCAGAGTGAACATCAGCGTGACCTACACTAGTTAGAGGGAGCTATAGGAGTCAATGAAATCATGGACTGATGATGACCTGGCTTTGTAGCTACCGGACCTGTGTAATAATGTTTTTGTCCAACAGTGTGGCTCTTTTAACTCTGTGGCTGGCTTGTGTTAGCATTAGCTTGTTGTTAGTGCTAGCTACAGCAGGCTGCTGCAGGGTTGACAGTTGTAAATCACTTTTAACCAGTAAAATTGAGAAACAGTAAACTTATATATAATAGTTTGTATGTTGTTATCAAGAGGAAATAAGAATAATACAGTCAGCATCTTTTCTTCTGATTCCAGTGAATCGACACAAACAAGTTGTCATGTTCTTAGGTAGGAGTCTAACCCAAACATGCAGAATCAACCACAACACAGAGGGTAGATAACAAAATAAGTTATTGACAAAACGGGAACTAAAAGCGCATTGGGAATTCCAGTGGTCAGGAAGCTGGGTTCACGGCATCTATGGGGAAGAGCAGAGTCAGGTGAGTCCTGGGAGGTGAGTCAATGCAGGAAGAGATGTGAGCAGAGACTTACGGTGATTAGTGGGATTGAGGAAGTGGGGGGAAGGTACTGAGCCAGGGTGAGTCCAAGGGTCCAGAGGGTGAGAGGGAGAATGGTGAGACAGTGAGTCGGTCAGGATGAATGGACGAACGTGGCAGAGAGATCCAGGAGTCTTATGGAGTAGTTGGGGAAATATCCAGTAATACAGAGACCAAACAGTAGCAATCATCCAGCGATGAGCTGTGTTCTCCATCCTCCTTATATGCCAGACCCGCTGGTTGCTGATCCGACACAGCTGGAGCCTCGCCTTCTCCCTCTCCTGAAAAACACTCAGAGCTGGTTTATTTAGAAGAGCACTCACCCCGACCATGACACAAGTTGAGTTAATCACTATAAAATACACACCCAATAAAAATGGGATTTATGTTGAAATATGTCCAAATATTGACTTATTTTATTGTTTTCTGCCCATAGCTTTTAGTGCTTTATAGATTGTGTAGAAAATAATAATAATAATAATAATAATAATAATAATAATAATAATAATAATGTGTTTCTATTTGCTCCTCCCTTCTAATTCAGAGAAAATAAGTTGATAAAATCCCCCCCAAAATGAAAAAGAAATACCGCTACAGGTTTATTTCCGCAGGTTTTACTATTATTTCACTGTTACTAGATTGTGCTGCACAGCAGATTTGTATTTATTTGCCTTGATCCATGAACCAGAGTGATTTTACACATGAATTATGAAAATTAGAAATGTCAAAACAGTGTAATGAAACCCTCTAAAAATTCATAAAACATGTTCTGAAGAGATCTGCTGATATTCTGAGGAGGCGAGCTGCACGGCATGCACACTGTGGCTCCAGGCTCAGTTTAGTCATTAATATTTTTAGCTTGTGAATGAATGTTTCCCCATGGTTTCAGAGTCTAAAGATGTAAAACAAGCTGGGTATAACTCAGAAGAATAAATCTGCTAGTGAGATTCAAGTGGGTGCATTTGCAGAATGTTTTTTTTAATCTATTGAACATCTTATGCTGATTTTAAAAAGGAGGCAACTTTAAATAAATGAATGTTAAAAAAATAAACTAAAATGGACAAATTTGGGTATTTTTTGAGCTTAGTTTATTAAAACACTTCATTAGATCTCCTGTTTTGACCATTTGCAGTGTGAGTGATTTAAACAATCTATTTCCCATTTAACATCCTTTGGTTGGACAACCAGGAGAAACTTGGAGAATAGCCGATGCTCCTCCACGCCAAGAGGAGCCAGCTGAGGTGTTCGGACATTTGGTCATGATGCCTTCTAGATGTCTCAGGCATGTCCTGCCTGTATGATCCCTGGGTCCACCCAGGACATGCTGGAGGGATTATATCTCCATGCTGGCCAGAGAACACCTTGGGATTGGTGGAACTGGTGGATGTTGCTGGGGAGAGGACAGTTAGAGCCTTTCTGCTGGTATCAGACTCACATAATGGCATCCATCCACCCATTTTTGTCTGCTTATCCCATTCCAGGCAGTGGCTGATTTAGCTATTTGGGGGCCCAAGGCGAACACAGACATGGGGCCCCCTTACACAAAATTTTTGACAATCTTACCTTTAACTGGATTTGCGAAAGTCTCCCCTCTTCTGCCATGAGTTTTTTTTCCTTTTTATTAGTCCTCCACTTTTTTCCTGTCTTTCTCTCGCTTTGAGTGCTTTCTTCTTCCTGTCAGTACTCCTGTGGTTTTGCTTTTGTTTATTTTTTCTATTTTCCATTTTGATCTATGTTTTCCTCCCTTTAAACATTTTCCATTGTCTTTCCTTTTCTGCTTCCTTTTGATGTTCACATCGAAAAACGACGTCACTTTAAGAAGCGAAGATAAAATCTTTTTTGAGGCAAGCTGCTTCTTTCTCTTATTGGAGCCACTAAGATAACTCCATTACATGCTTAATGTTTTGACTACTGCTTTGACTTTGTTACGAACACTTCCGCCCCCTTCTTCTTCTTCTGCTTTCTTCTTATTTGTGGTCTTATGGCACTTGGCAAACAACAATTTGGTGCATTACTGCCACCAACTGGACTGGAGTGGAATGACTACCACTCTTGTTTGTGCATCGAGTCTTAAAGGAAAGGTCCATTGTGGCATTAACAAAGGGGGGCCGGCGGTCAGGGCTATGGGACCCCCAACATAAGGAGGCCCCAGGCGGCCGCCGATCTATGCCTAATGGTAAAACCGCCACTGCTCCCAGGTTGGGTTGCATAGTCAGCAGTCTAAGTAAGGAGGCCCAGACTTCCCTCTACCCAGCTACTTGGGCCAGCTCCTTTGGGGGAATCCTAAGGCATTCGCTGGCCAGTTGAGAGACAGAGTCCCTCCAGCGTGTCTTTGGTTTTCCTTTAGGCCTTCTCTCAGTTGGACGTGTCTGGACAAATTCACAAGGGGGACATCCAAACTAGATGCCCGATCCACCTCAACTTGCTCCTCTTGATGTGGAGGAGCAGCGGGTCTACTCCGAGCCCCTCCCGGATGACCAAGCTTCTCACCCTATCGCTCAGAGAAAACCCAGCTATCATGTAAAACCTAAATTCGGCCTCTTATATCTTCGATTTTGTTCTTCTGGTCACTAACCAAAACTCATGACCATAGGGGAGGGTAGGAACATAGATTGACCGGTAAATCGAGAGCTTCACCTTCTGACTCAGCTCTCTCTTCACCACAACAGATCGGTACTATGCCCGCATCACTGCAGACGCAGCACCAATACGCCTATTGATCTCACGCTCCATCTTTCCCTCACTCATAAACAAGGCCCTGAGATTCTTAAACTCCTCCACTTGGGGCAGGACCTCATCCCTCACCTGGAGAAGATGTTCTACCCTTTTCTGACTCAAGACCATGGTCTCGGATGAATAGGAGCTGATTCTCATCCTAGCTGCCTCACAATCAGCTGCAAACTGCTCCAGTGAAAGTTGGAGATCACATTCTGATCAAGCCAACAGGACCACAGCACCTGCAAAAAGCAGAGACCTGGGGTGTCATTTATCAAACATTGTGTAGAATCCTTACTAAAACCGTACTTAAGCTCAGCAAAAAAAATGTACTTACACCAAGTAGGTTTGTGATCCATCAAACATGGAGTACGCACAGCTGCGCGCTATCCCCTCTTCATAAATCGGAGACTAAAGAGAATGTTTCTCAGCTGCATTTTAGTCACATCCCGCCCTCACCACGCCCACTTACTGCCATAAATAGTCAATGCAAAGTGCCTTGTGGATCTCATGCATATGCATAAGCCGGCTGTTTCAGTGCTCCACCAATGGCGATGGCGACAGTAGATCAAGGCAGATCAAGGAAGCGCAATTTCACAGAAGCAGAAATTGGGGTACCAGTGGGTGAGGTGGAGAAATGAAAGGAAGTGCTTTTGCAAAACAAATAAGAGAAAATCCACGAAGTGGCACAGCGTTGCTGAAGCCGTCAATGTTGTGAATTCTTCAGAGAGATCTGTGGCAGATATGAAAAAAAAAATGGTCCAACCGGGATTCAATCCCCAGACTACCAGGTGAAAGTCACATGCGCTAACCAGTCAGCCAAACGGAGATCTCCTTTGTACAGGTAGCCAGGGCGCATGATCAATCGAGTCACAGTGACAGGACTCACTGTCACAGACGCATGGCATTCTGTCTCAATCTGTCCTCCGTCCATATTCTGCACTTCAGGCTGTGTATGTGTGTGTGTGTGTGTGCGTGTGTGTGCGCGCATGTGTGTGTGCGTGTGGGGGTCTTGTTCTGTGTGAAAACGAAGCAGTACAAGTGATAATGCTGCAGGATTTCATAATTTTATCCTTCTCAGCAGCAGCACTGCAGGTGCTCTCCATGTCCAAAATGTGCGTAAGCAAGGTCCTTAGTCAACTTCAAGTTGTGCACATTTTTCCGCTAAGTTTTCTTTCATAAATCCCAAAGTTTGCGTGGAAAGTTGCTCATGCAGTTTTCTGACCCTGTTTTGTGCGTAAGCAAGCTTGATGAATGAGGCCCCTGATCATTAGGCCACCAAAACCAAAATTAATTCCCTGAACATCTTGGCTGCACCTAGAAATGTGCACAAAAAAAACCTGAATGTGTTAATTCCTGTAAACAATATTAAGAACTGTTTACCTTAAGCAGTCGTAACACATGTTAATCATTGCACTAGTTCACTTTTTTGCATCTTTCGATTACTAGATTAATATAATTATTTAATGTTAATTGTTTACTGTTATTTAAGTATTTTACATTGTAATCCTGACCTCACTTTTCCTTCTAAGAAGCTGGTTGAAGGCCTACATGCTACTTCCCTCCACATGTTGTTTGTGTTTCTTCCCAAACTGGCGTGCTTCCCGGAAAAATGCAGCTAATCCTTGTTTTATTTCATTTTCGAAAAGTTCCTCTTTTTCTGATTGGAACCTTGTTTCTGCTTTACAAAAGAAATAAGATAAGCGAAGAACAACAACCGAGGTTTCATCCCTGCGGTAAGCAATATCCTTTCAAATTTTCCAACTCAGCAAGCGCTTGATCCTAAATAATAATTAGTTTCATGTTTTCAGGAGATGAAAGATATTAAAGCTCTCCTGTTTTCTATAAAGATCAGTTATTTCAATAAAAAGATGACCTCATCCAAGATCCTAGGTGGGCCAATAATGCAGCAGACCACTCCTCCCCGTGCACACTGACACCACAGCCACTCCGTCCATCTCTCCTTCTTTCTCCCGTATTTAAGTGTGTTTCCTTGCTGGTCTGCACCAACGAGAGCCAATGAATGATTAGTGTTGGAAATGTGCAGACGGAGCTGCGTGATAAGTGCGGAACAAAAGATAACAACCGGACAAAATTCCCCTGAAGATTGTTACTAATTACCAATGGGAGACAGGAATGGTTTGAATTTCCTGAGTCTTTCAAAGCAGTTGGATCAAAAAAAGAAATGAGGGATGACAAATAACTCCTAGTCATAGTCTGTTGGAGTTCAATGTGTGGGACGACATGCTCCCAGCATGAAAGAGGTGAGAAAGTATTTATAACCTAAACTATGCGTCCACTGCCTTTCGCGCCATACTTTTCACTAAGAACCTCTCATATTGAGAAGTGATTTATGTCATAGCCGTTATGAACAAACGGTGAACAAATGGTGAAAATAGCATTGTGTGCGACTGCATGGAATATATTGCTTGAATTGTGAGCTTCAGTGTGCTTTTCGTGACAGAGAACCACAAAAAAATGTACCATAAAATTTACTGAACTCCAGCTCTTTGTTGTGGTAACGTCAATTAGCTTTGGCTGCATGCTTGTTTTGAGTCGACTGTTGGGATTTTGTTGTTTTTTCCTCTTGTGGTTTGTTTTATTGTTACGCAGAAAAATGTAAACAGCACAATGCGTCACTACAGACCATGAGACAATCTGCTGATTGTTCAGATTGTCTGGAGGCGGGGCTACCAGAAGAAAATACAGAAAGAAGGTTGTGTATTCTGATCCTGAGATAGGTCACCTGGTCTAACTCCTTCTCCCTGAGCTGTTTATCAACTTTTCAGTGTTTTTATGAGTCAGAGCTGGTACAGCCATCCTGAATATGACCCATAGACAGAGCCTGGTCATTGAGTAAAATCTGTCTGCATACACAATTGGGCAGAGCTAGGACCAATCAGAGCAACAAAATATATTATGTATTCATCGCTATGGAAATTAGTCAATGGGGGGGGGGGAGGGGGGGGGGGAGGGGGGGGGGGTCTAAATACAAAGCAGCAGCAGCAGAAGAAGAAGATACGTCTTTTTTAAAAAGCAAAGGACTTAGGGCGGTTTTAAACTAGTGCCTATGGCATTTTTGTAGTTTTTCTCCATCACAGCTCTGGTGCTACGCCCGCTCTACGTCTCGCTACAGACATAAACCGGTGGTGTTGATTGGACCTAAAATTGTTTGGGCAAAACAGGAACAAAATATGTTGCTAGTCTAGAGTTCTAGACTAGATAAATCTGGTTATCTGCCCAGATTCAGTCAGGGAAAGAATCTTGTTGATCATCCAGGTGAGCTCTCATTTCTTTTCCAGCAAGCAAGAAGCTACTCAGTAGCCTTGATACAACACCCAGCTCCTGGAGCAGTCTGGTCATCCATGATTTGATTACAGCAATGCCCTCCTAACTGGTCCCTAGCCTGAGCTGTGAAACTTCTCCATATGGTCCAGAACTCTGCAACCCATCTGGTCTTTAATCAGCCTGAAAGAATAAACATCACATTTCTGCATATTGAGCTTCATCAGCAATCTTAAGTCACCCGCATAAAATCAAAGTCACAACTTTCAGCCTACAAGGTCCTGAAAAGAACAACTCCCATCTACTGAAATCCTCTTGAACAGGCTCAAATCATAACTCTGTTACCACGGCCATCTAAGGATTGTTGGCTAGAAGTGCCGACACCATGCTCAAGACAATCCAGACTCTTTTCCCATTTCATTCCATGATGGTGGAATGACCTAAGAGCACTACCAGAACAGAGGTGTACCTGTCTATCTAACACTTGAGAACCCAGTTCTTCAGAGAGCATCTCCCACCCTAGCACCTGCTGACTCTACTTCCACTCCCTCTATGCTCAATGAACTCTACCATTAAACTGTCACTCCTGACTAATGTCGTTTTCTCTAACTAGCTTATTTTTTAACCTCAATACAAATTGCTTTGTTACAACAAGCAGTGGGGGACATCGTCTCCGAGTGGGCCTTGTTCCACTCTGCGATTGTTGAGGCGGCTGTTGCTAGTTGTGGTCGCAAGGTGGCCGGTGCCAGTCGTGTTGGCAACCCCCGTACCCGCTGGTGGACACCAGAGGTTCGGGGAGCCGTCAGGCTGAAGAAGGAGGCCTACAGGGCGTGGCTGGAGTTTCCTCCGTAGGGTGGCCAGGCTCAGCCTTGGAGATAGCGTGAGGAGCTTGGACAATCGGGAGGGACTCTGAGTAGAACCGCTGCTCCTCCAGATCGAAAGGAGCCAGTTGAGGTGGTTTGGGCATCTGGTCAGGATGCCTCCTGGACGCCTTCCCGGGGAAGTGTTTCAGGCTTGTCCTGCCGGCAGTAGGCCCCCGGGTCAGCCCAGGACACGGAGAGGTTACATCTGTAATCTGGTCCGGGAACGCCTTGGGGTCCTGCCGGAGGAGCTGGTGGAGAAGGCCGTGGAGAGGACGGTCTGGATCTCCCTAGTAGGGATGCTGCCCCCGCGACCCGGACCAGGATAAGCGGAGGAAGACGACGACAACAACAAGAGGTGGGAATTTAATGTGTTACTTAATTAAATAATTAGGAAAAAAATACACGTTAAAAATGAGCACTTGAGTTTAGCATAAACATTTATGCTCGATACATCAATAAATATCATCAGGCTGCACCTCTAAAATAACTGCAGAGCCTGGACTACAAGACCATGTAAACCTTTTTATGTGTTTAAAACAAAACTTAGACAAATAAAAGTCTACATTTTTACTGTCATGCTTTGTCATTGGTAGAAAGCAGGCTGTAACTTTATCTATATGAACTTTATTACAGCAGGAGGTACAAGCATACACACGCAGTAATCATCTTGTAACTCGCAGCAGAACTTCCCCTGAACTGTACACTACACCTCTAAATATATTATCAGTGCTCTACTGCCACCTAGTGTTCAGTTCAGCACACAAAATCTACAGTGTTCAATCAATCAGACACACACACACACACACACACACACACATACACACACACACACACGCACGCACGCACGCACGCACGCACGCACACACACACACACACACACACACACACACACACACACAATATTTACACATCCAACAAATCCCACGATAGTTTCCTTTATAACGGGACCAAATCAAACAGATTTTCTAGTTACAGAGACAAACTCTTTAAAGTGTGGGTATGCCATCTGTGCCTCACTAAAATTATTGTAATAGATAAAGCATTGCTTGGGAGCAAATAGTCTTGAACAATTAGTATTGGATTAATCAAGATTAATTAATTACAAAGCCTCCGATTAATTAGAACAATTTTCTTAATCAAGTCCCACCCCTAGTTACAATGTAATCGGTCATTAGCTTTGGTGAGGGAGGTTTCCTAAAGACGAAGCTGACGACGATAT
Organism: Nothobranchius furzeri; assembly: GCF_043380555.1. NCBI lineage: Eukaryota > Metazoa > Chordata > Actinopteri > Cyprinodontiformes > Nothobranchiidae > Nothobranchius > Nothobranchius furzeri. The sequence continues at coordinate 63,400,972 of NC_091745.1, read as the reverse complement.
ACACACATCTCTCTTTTAAGGTCAGTCAGCTTTGAAACCTCAAACTGGGCTGACCCTAGACGTTTGTCTTTTCTAGATGGACACCTAGTGATAACTTTGAGTTTTGTCAAAATCTGTTGACAAACCAAACACATGGACAGGCAAAAACATTATTACCTGCCTTTCTCCTGTTGGCAGAGAGATGATAACTACCATTTGTTGATTTGGCACACTTTAATCCTGTCTTTTTGCATCATTGCTTCCCAATTTTTACAACCCGGAACTTTATATTTAGAAATCTGACAGTAATTAAATTGAGCTCACGAACTGTACATTTTAATTTCAGATTATTTCCTTCATTTCTCTTGCAGCCACAGCTTTCCCAGAGGTAATTGCTTACAAGTCTTCCAGCCTGCTATTTCGGATGAATTTTAATGGCATTTCTGACAGAGTGGCAGCCTTTTTTTCAGGTTCAGTCTGTTACTATTCGTCTTGGTTCAGAGTGTCACTATTGTGTTGTCAATGGAGCTGTCACATTGACATATTTAGGGTCTTCTGTGGATGGAGCATTGGTTAGAAATACAGAAAATAAATAGTCAAATTCCCATCCACCCCCTGCCTTTATTCCTGTTTCTCTGCTTCTTTGGAGAGCTTCCCAGCTCAAAACGCAGCGTGACGCTCGGCACGCTTTCAAACCCACAAGCGCAAGACTCTGAAATTCAAAATGAAAATGATGTTTCAAACAAAACGAATCAGAATCACCTGTAACCGACATCGATCACTCAGCGTTCCAGGTTCGTGTGGAAACAACAATAGCCATTTTTTATGTTAAATTTGAGTCACAGGAACCATTCCCATTTGGAACAAAGCTCTTTGTGTCCAAAACAAATATTTAAAAATAGAAAGAAATCCAGGCAGCATAAAGGGAAACTAAAAGCCGTGTGAGGTGATGGAAATATTTGATTCTGTTACGTGACTTATCTTTTGAAGCTGAAACAGACAAAACTGAATTCCCCGCTCACCGTGTCTCCATCGTTGGAATTCTTTGGAAACTAAGACATGTTTTGGGGATCAAACGGTGTTTGCCTTGTCGAGGGGTTTCTTGCACTTGAATGTCCAAATTTAAAGGAATGTTGAACTTGAGTCTTGCTGCTTTCATGAGGTTGACAGGAAATTACACTCATTACTTTTTTTCCTCCCTTCATGCCTCGAGGTTCAAACCGAAGACCCGAGCTGAGCATAACACTTCCAGTTTTAATTTGGAGATAATTTGCATGTGAGGGCTTCACTGGAAAGGAGGGGGGGTTGTTTACCCTCTTTGTTGTATGCACAATGAACACATGAATGCAGGGTTAATGCAGGCACTTCAAACAGATGGGACTAAAACAGACATCACACTTGGCCGAGCTCTGATGGATGTGATAATTGCATGAGTGAAACTTGCTTCTCTCTTTCTTATGTGTTTATTGGAAAAGGGCTAATTTTAAGCTGTGAAACCAACATTAAGTAATCTCTTGAAGTCTTAAAGAAGTCGGGATTTTTGGGACGACTGCTTAGAATTCTTCTGTGATGTAAGAAGGTGGCTTTCTGCAGGTTTCCACATGTCGGTTCTGCGGTTGGATTTTGTCAGTGGTCTGGAAGCTTTCCTCCATTATGTCAACACCAAAGAAAACTGGACTTCAAATAAAAAACTGTGAGAAAACAAGAGCCCAGACAGTGGCTAATGATGCTTTAGAATTTCAATATTGGCAAAACTATGATCCATGAAATCCTGAAACATTTATTTTGGAAGATATGATCACATCCCTGGAGATGAAACTTTGGTAGCCGTAGCTTCAAATTTAGAAAAGTCAAAGACTAAACATGCTGTTGTTGAGGGTCTGACCTCATGAGGAAATTACTATGCAGTGATTTTCTCCAAAATGACTGTGCTTAAATTGCTCTGAAAAGCAAATAATCACATCAGCGCCAAGAAACTTCATTTCCCATGATGCTTTGCACACGGAAGCATTGTGATGACGTCACCGCCTAATACCAGAAACACGATCTGCGGGAGGCGGGAGCTTGGAGCTTTCCCGCGACTTCAAAGACTATAAATCATGAATGAGACAAAGAAACCTCGTTCTTTTGCCCAGGATACCTGGCGGTGAGGACACGCTTGTCGAACGCTCCGACTTCTTTGAGCACGCGGAAGCTCTAAGTGCCAAGTTGAGCCACGGAACTGCTGGAAACTAAACTGCAAGCCCATCAGATCTGCTCGTTTCTGCTCCCCTCCAGCTGATGTTTGAGGACACAGAACTGCGGAGGGAAACAACAACTCCATCCAGCTCTCAGAAACGCTGTAAGTTATAACTCAGCACAGAAAGAAACTTTGCTGTCTCTGTCCAGCCCGTGGAGAAACACTCGTGAACGCCAAACAACGGAGAAAGCATCAAACCGACGGATGACGCCGGAAACTGCGGAGAAAAACGGAGAACCGTCAAGTCATAACAGCGGGGGACGCCTTGCTGCTTTGGTGATCAGGAAACTCATTTTTTTCTCTCCTTTTCTTCTCCCGTTTCCTCTATAGTCTCAAATAAGCAATAAACCGCGTCTATTGCTTAAAAAGTAGCTTCGTGTTTTCCTCTTTCGTCCCAAACACGTCCGTCGGGTCATTTTGAAAGAATAAACTGCTTATTAATCATTGTTTGGTATCTTAAAATGGTTTCTGTCATGGCCAGGCTGAAACTAAAAGATATTAATTTGTGATTAATCTTTTGTGTTGTTTCATGATCTTTTGAAATGTTTTGAGTGATTTAAGGTTAAGTTACTACTGATTCTAAGTGCTTTGGAAGTTAAAGTGCAAGTTGCCACCCACACTTTAGCCAGACAAAGGGGTCAGCCATCTTGTATTCAAGACTCCATTTTGAATCCATACACACGCACACACACACACACATACACACTACTCCTTTGTGAGAACAAAGGACCCCATTCATACATCCTCCATCACATGCAAACACATCCATCTTCAATCATATCACACGGTTATTATTCATCTATTCCACTGTTTATTCATTTGACAAATTGTTAATTAAACGTTATAAAATTCAGATTTTCGTCTCCAGTAGCTTTGTTGTGTCGAAGAGAAGTCTCTGCTCCAAGGATTCTACGAACTTCAAGAAAGACTGATAAGAGTTTTGGATTCAATTTTTTCCCCGGTTGAAGGGGAATGGTGCCCCGTATATCTAAGAATATCTTAATTAATTAATAAATCAGTAAATATTTACATATTTACAGAATTTATTGAAGAATCCAAAAGTAAGTTAACGCTTACGAATTGTTCGCTCCTAATAACCCCAACATTTTATTGGTGCGGCCGTGTGAGGCTTGGATACACAGAGATTCCTATCCGGCACAAACAAACAAATAAATCCAAAGAGCTTGAATTAAAAATAATCCGTTGTTCAGCCTTGAACCAGCAACAGAGTGGTGCTGATTTCGCTGAGCAGGAAGCTGCATCGAACTCTCACCAGTAACTCAGTGCTTCTTTAAAGGTGCAACGTGTAAATTAATTCTGGTTGACCTTTTAGGTTAAAAATTCAGTTTTCCTTAAAGGTGCAACGTGAAATTAATTCTGGTTGACCTTTTAGGTTAAAAATTCAGTTTTCCTTAAAGGTGCAACGTGTAATTAATTCTGGCTAACCTTTTAGGTTAAAATTCAGCTTTTCCTTAAAGGTGCAACGTGTAATTAATTCTGGCTAACCTTTTAGGTTAAAATTCAGTTTTTTCCTTAAAGGTGCAACGTGTAATTAATTCTGGCTAACCTTTTAGGTTAAAATTCAGTTCCTCATTAAAGGTGCAGCGTGTAAGTAATTCTGACTAACCCTTTTAGGCTAAAATTAACTGCTAATTTAGCGACTTTAACTCACAGTGGCTATTATAACTAACTGAAACCTTCACTCAAAGACTGATAACACCTTGTTTGCTAATATTCTGAAGGAATAACTAGCATATTTAACACTGCAAGTGTTGTAAGACGTTGCTACGGCAACGCACCAGCTTTTGCTAAAATACTGAAAGGAATAGTATTTTAGGCGTTAGTCACGGCATTCCGTGCAATCTTAAAACGCTAAAACCTGTGCGCACAAAGGTTAATTTAGTGTTTTTCTGCTACAAAGCTAGCAGTTTGCTGCCAAAAGGTGCAGTTTGAGCTATCTGCAGAAGCTCTACTAGGCTATTTTTGGTTCGGTTGTTAAAATGGAGGGACAGAGTAGTGAACTGACCAACTCCCAGCAACCAGGTGGCGCTGCGGCCCACGACTATGAACCTGGCCTACTTTCTGGACAAATATTGTCCAAACTGGTCGCGGTTGCTCGAGAACCCGACTACCCTTCTAGGGATTTCACTGAAGAACAGCGTAGCGACGAGCTAGAAGCTGTAATTGATCAAATAGAAAACCTGGATGGTACAAAACCAATCCAGGTTCACTTAGCTAAGTTAGCCCTGATCCTCTATCAGAGAGGACTCCAACGTGGTCAGAAGATCATGAACCTCCAGAGTATGCTAGCTGAAAAACAGCGAAATGGAAGGCTGATCGAGGAAGACGACACCCGCACCGATTCTGGGGAAGATGGGGAGGAGACCCCGCCCCCCTCTGCTGACAACAGACAGTGGGAAGGGGGGAAACACCAGGACTCTCTGGACGGACGCACGCCGCAGGGGAGAGATGAAGCTCATCTGTTCCAACCTTCGGCCCCGTTCCCTACACACACTATAGGGCATTCAGGACCACCTAGGGGCCGAGAGCAGTTCACCCTCGAATCCCAGGTTGGACCCTCATCTTCACGGCCTTCTCAATCAGTGAGAAGTCGACCAGCTGAGCGGCACCTCTATTTATACCGCTCCCCCAGTCCACGAAGGGTGCAAGGTGCCGATTGGGGTTATGCACCCCAAGCTGCACCTCAACCATCCACCCATCCTAGCTACTCCGGTATTCGGCATGCCGATAACCAGCTGCATGACCAAGCATCATACGCCAGTCCGTACCCGGACAGAGCGTATTACGCAGAAGCCCCAGTTGAAAGACGCAGGCTGCACTACGCAGACGTGCCCCGGGAGGAGGACCTCCCAAGACACCCACGTGACGTGCCAGCAGCCCGCCACAACATGCCGAACCCCGATTTGGGCCCCAGGAGTCAACATTGGGAGCCCAGAGCACACCAGCGATATCCAGCGCCTTCTGAGACAGACCGTGGGTCAGAGTCAGAGGATGACGCGCCGTACTGTGAGTCAGGGCTCCGTGTACGTCAAATTGAATCGCTAGCTAAAGACATAGAACGCTTTGATCCTAACACCAATGAATCCAATGTCGACGATTATCTCAGGGAGATAGAACGTTGTCTGCTTGATCTTCCAGCACCCTCTTCAAGGGAAAAGCTCAAGCTAATTTGGAAAACCACATCTAGAACGGTGCACGGTTTCATGGAAACTCTACCACCTGACATTCGAGATCGGTACTCCTCGCTCTGCCGAGCGTTGAGGGATGAATACGCCACTTATGCAGACTCTGCGTCAGCTACAATGGGGGCCTTCTCCATCAAACACGGGAGGAACGAACCCCCCAGAGAGTATTATCGCCGACTCAAAAGTGCTTATTTCCAAGGTCGAAACGGCCCTGGGCTCGAGGAAGACCCTGCCTTCAGATCCCTGTTCATTCACAACCTGCACGAGTGTGTTCGCTCCGAAGTCTCAATGTATTGTCGGATGAAAAAACTGACAACTCAGGAGATTAGGAGATACGCTCAACAGGCTTGGGAAGCCGGCGGAAAGCCCCAAAAGCCTGACGCACATCACCGCGTTATGCACCTAGCTCCCGACGCCGAGCCGCGTTTGGAGCTCGAAGGCACAGAAGCTCCACCCACTAAGCCAAAATCTGCTAAACCTAGACCTGTTAAACCGCGAGAGCAGTCCCAATCTCCTCAACAGGGGAAGGGGGGTGCTGATTGGCTGCCTAGGTCTGGACAATCAGACAGGAAGTGGCCCAACCAAAACCAACGGCAAGCAGGTCGGAACAGTGGAAGGTTTAAGGAGCGCCGCCCACAGGTAGGTCCCGAACACAAGTCCGCAGGTGAGTACTTGACCAAAGCCGACCTCCAGGAGATGTTTCAGCAGTTCCTAGCTAAACAGAAGGAACAGCTGAGATCTGCAGATGAGACCCCTGCACCAAAGTCTGCTTCTAAGAAGCCAGACCCAGAGCCAACGTCCGCATGACTAGGCGTGGCTCAACCTCCCAGCGTGGCCAGGACCTACCTGATCAGCTGGGGGAACACTACTGGTAGATCACAGGAGTCTCCTGAAATCTACCCCCCCAGAGAAACCTGATACTAAATTTCTGAAGTTCCTTGGTGACTTAACAAACCATGATCATGCTCGCCGTTTGTACTGTAGCACCAACGTAGGTGGGTGCATACAGGTTGATGCTCTGCTGGATACCGGCTCAGAAATCACCCTGATGTGCTCCACATTGTTCCATCGCGTGTCTGACACCATGCGGTCGCTCGGGAAACCAGTCCAGGTAGAACCCTGTGACCTGAAAATCACCAGCTACACCCAGACCCGGGAGTGTATCACTCACCGGGCGTGGCTGGACATCACCTTCCAAGACATGACTCTGGTTCACCCGTTTTATGTCTGCCAGCTAGACACTGAACCACTTCTCATTGGTCAGGACCTGCTTGAACGTCTAGCTCCCCTCATCGACTGCCAGAAGGGTCAACTGTGGGCCCAGGTGGACACACCTAAGCCCTGGAACCCAGATAGCAGCCGACCATCCTCCATTCTTGAAGTCAGCATAAGTGAGCCGCAAAACCCTTGTTCCAAGGTCATGCCCCTTCCTACTGCTCCCACAGACGATGTCCGCCTGCAAAGGCACGAAACCGCTCCTGGAACTCCTCTCTGCACACATTCATCTTTTCTCTGCTCGCTGAAGAACGTCAGCCTGCAGCCATATGCACCACACATAGTTGGTGGTCTTACCATCAACTGCACCCACATCTCAGATGCTCGCCTTGCTCTTTGGTCTGAAAAGTCAGCCATCAGCCAGCAGACGTTTGAACACCTGCGTCAGAAGGACCCCCTTCTGGTCAGCGTGACACGTAGCCATCGGCTCTTGTCACCTACTTGGCCGCAGAGGCTCCTGAAAGCGCCAGAGGTCTGCTCTCTGACTATCCAACTTGGAGCAAGACAGCTCACACATACATTCAGCATCATACCACAGCTTGATCCACCTGCACTCATCGGAGCAGATCTGCTGGTTCGACTCGGTGCCCAGCTGGACACTTGCAATCAAGTCCTTTGGGCCCGAGCCACACCATCCTCTGAGCCTCGCTCAGAAGGCCCTGAACACTTGCTGTCCGGTCAGACCATTCCACAGGCCTGCCGTGCAGTGGTTGAGGCCAGCACGGTTCTGCCCCCACAGGTCAAAGGAGTGCCTGTTCGTCTGACTCTGATGAAGCATCAGAAGCTGCCAGGCACACAGGCCTTCTTCCAGCCATCACCACACTTCTTGGAGCTCAACTTAGCCGTCTGTGGCACGCCACTCTTGGAGCTGAACAATCGTTCTGCGTACTTGTTGGTCGAAAATCCGACCCGGAGTCCTATCCACATGCCGGCAGGAAAGCCCTTGGGCATGCTGATAGATAGCTCATTCCATGACTTCGAACTTTCAGTTCCCGTGATCGGACAACTTCCGTTGTTCTTGAACGACAGACAGGTTGGTGTAGACACATTCAGTACTTTCCCTTCACAAATGATTACCATCAAGCGGCATGAAGCCCTTCCTGAGGAACCCATTTGCAGTGCAACCTTAGATACTGACAGCGGTCAGTGTCTAACGGTTTTTGCAATAAATACTCAACCCTCTGAGTCACCGGTTGAAAGCCCGGAACACCAGAGACCCTCCTCCTCTGAACCTTATGACGGCTTCGTGGCCGAAGTCAGCCAGCAGCTTGACAAAGCGGATGCGCTGGAGTCAGAGGAGCAGAGAGCAGCGCTTAGAAGCCTGTTCTATGAGTTTCAGTCCATCTTATCCAGGGACTCCCTGGACTGTGGACTCACAAACCTGCACACGGTTCGCATTCCGACGAACCCGAATGCCCCTCCTACTTTTGTACGTCAGTACAAGATTCCCCTCGCTGCTTATGAGTCGATCCAGGAGATCCTCGATCAGCTGAAGGAGAAAAACATCATCAGAGAGTGTAACTCCACTTACAACTCTCCCATCTGGCCGGTTCTGAAACCGACTGGGAAATGGCGTCTCACCATAGACTATCGCGCACTGAACAAACAAGTACCTCTCTCCAGGTGGCCTATGATCCATTTAGATCAGGAGCTAGCCAGAGTCAGAGATGCTCGTTTCTTCTCTACGGTTGACGTAGCCAACGGCTTCTGGACCATGAAGGTTGAGCCGGCGGACCAGTATAAACTGGCTTTCTCCTTTGGAAATCGCCAATATACTTGGAACCGCTGCCCCTTTGGCTACTCTAACTCACCTGCCGAGTTCAACATCTTCCTCCACAAAGCCATGTCAGATGCTGCTTCCAGAGGGAACCTCATATATGTCGATGACATCTTGATGAGGAGTCGAACCTTCGAGGAGCACCTGGCCGAACTCCGTCACGTGCTGCAACAGCTCGCTGACGCCGGAGCTAAATTGGCGATTGTCAAGGGACAGTGGTGTCGAACCAAAGTGGAGTATGTTGGACTGCTGGTTGGCCCTAATGGAGTCGAGCCCCAAGCGGGACGCATTAGAGCCATTCAGGACATCAAAGCCCCAGCTAATCTGACTGAACTCAGGAGCTTCCTCGGAGTCTGCAACTACTCCAGGCAGTTCATTGAGGAGTACGCTGAAACAGCGAGGCCCCTCACTGAGCTGCTTCGGAACGACACACCTTTCGTGTGGGACAGACCCCAAGAACTCTCCTTCCAGTTCCTAAAACAGAAGTTGGCGTCCGCACCCTGTCTGGCTTACCCAGACAAGGATAAAGAGTTCTACATAGAGGCGACTTTCTCCTCTCACTGCCTGAGCGCTGCTTTGAAGCAGAAACACGACCAGGACATGAGAGTTGTGGCATACGCCAGCAAGCCTCTGAGCAAGGTGGAACTCCAGTTCTCAGACTGTGAGAGAGCCCTCCTCTCTACAGTCTGGGCTGTCGAACACTTTCGTAGTTACATCGGTGGACAGAAAGTGATCATTGAAACGTGTCATCAGCCTGTTACCTTCCTAAACAGCCAGCGTCTGCGCGAAGGAAGAGTGTCAAACAGCCGCATTGCGACGTGGATGATGGTGCTCCAAGGATATAACATTGAGGTCAAGTATGGTCAGAACACCAAGCTAGCGCTAGGACAAGGGCTAGCAGGCTGCCAGCACTGTGACTCTGACTCCGTCATGGGCCCCCTGGACACACCTGCCGCAGTCTACCCAACCGCATACAATCATCGCTACTTTGATGAGAATGTTTGCCAAGGGCTTCCGAAAGTTTACACTGACGGATGTGCCTACCTTCACGAAGGCCAGCTCCGTGCCGGGGTTGGAGTCGTTTGGGTGGACTGTGACACTAAGCAACCAAATCACTACCGGTTGGGCCAAAAGTCTAGTCAGTACGCCGAAATTGCTGCAGTGTTGATAACCCTCCAGCAGGCGGCAGCCTTGGACATCACTCAAATCGTCCTTTGCTCTGATTCAAACTACGCTAGACACAGCTTCATCTCTCACTTCCCCATGTGGAAGGAGAACCACATGAAAAACGCCAGGAACAGAGACGTGAAACACTCAGAGTTATTCCTAGCGTGTGATCTGCTCACCACTGAGAAAGGCATAATGGTCTACTGGAAAAAGGTCAAAGGTCACTCCAGGACCCTAGGTCCAGAGAAAGATGGTAATGACGAAGCTGACCGCCTTGCTAAGCTCGGTGCTGACCAGGGAACCTGCTGGGAATTCAAAGACGAGTGGCTTCCACCCAAGGCCGTTCACGAGGTCTGTGCGATTACTCGTCGCCATGCTAAACAGGCAGACGAACCTCAGAACATTGGGGTACCCGTGTTTCTAGGCAGACGACCACATGACGCGGACCTAGTCACCATGCAGGAACAAGATCCTGACCTGAAGCTCATCCGCGAGCTTCTCCAAAAGGGCCCGATGCCTGAACAACCGTCACCACCTACTGGCGCAAGCCGAGATTTGGTAACCCTGCATCGTCAACTCGCGCACCTGAAACTACAAAACGATTTGTTAGTTTACATGCGTGACGATCACAGCCCGCCGCGCTGGGTTGTTCCACTCGACCACAGAGGAGTGATGCTTGCCTACGCCCACGACACTCCGGTTGGAGGTCACCGTGGAGCAAAAGCTACCCTCGCGTCACTGACAGAAGTAGCATATTGGCCGTCGATGTCCAAGGACGTACACAGCTATGTCCAAGGCTGCCTCATCTGTGCCCAGTTTCAACCCTCCCAGCCGCTTGCTAGAGCACCACTGCAACGCAGGGGAATAACCTTCCCTTGGTCCCACCTGCAGATCGACTGGGTTGGACCGGTTCCCAAATCGGCAAGAGGAAACAAATATATGCTAACTGTAACTTGCAGTTTCACGAAGTGGGTGGAGTGCCTTCCAGCGCCAAACGATACAGCCGTCACAACCGCTGTACTGCTGATTAACCACGTTTTCAGTCGATGGGGACTTCCACTCTGCATTGACTCTGACCGGGGAACTCATTTCACATCCAGTGTAATGACGTCCCTGTTTGAACTTCTGGGAGTGGAAGTGAGATTCCACCTCCCCTATCACCCACAGTCATCCGGACAGGTCGAACGGATGAACCGCACGGTCGTCTCTATGCTCAAAAAGTACGTCTGCTCCACTGGGAAGGACTGGGACGTCAAGCTCCCTCTGGTCCTGATGGCCATACGGTCCACTCCACAGCGATCCACGGGGGTTACGCCCTTTGAGATGATGACCGGCAGACTGATGACTCTACCACTGCACCTCCTGTATCACCCAGAGGATGTCAGTGTTGCCACTGCCTATACCGCTCATCAGTATGTGGCAGACTTGAAAACACACCTCAGAGCTACGTTCGCGCACGCTCAGAAGAAACTGGAGACCAACGTAGAAGGCGCTAAGGCCTACTACGACCAAAAGACAACCAGCCGCGAATACGAGGTGGGTGACAAAGTATTCTACTTTCGGTTCGCCCAACCGGCACGCAAAGCTAAGAAGTTCCTGCCCCGCTGGTCAGGACCATTTGAGATCGTGGCAAAACTCTCTCCAGTTGCATACAGGTTACGCATCACCAAAGCGAGACAGGAGCCTGTCTACAAATGGGTGCATGCAAACCAAATCAAACCCTACGTCAAACCAGCCCCGCGGGTACAGAGACCAGACTCCCCGCAGGAGGTAGACGTAGTCTCGACATAGTTCTATGCATGGAAATGGAAAGGGGGGGAAAGTGCACGTTTAACCCACTAACATGTACTAACCGACAAAGAACCAGGCCCCCCCCCCGCCGTCACTTTCACTAACCAAGAGAAACTCCTTCCTAGACCGCTAACAGGATGTACCTACTAAAACCTTACAGAGTACTCTGGTACTTATACTAGGCTCTGATTAATGAATCTCTACGTGCAATCAAGACTTTGTCTGAAACCATACATCAGGATATTGTGTACACACGAGTGGTGAGAGATTTGATGCAGGACCTGCTCAGGGAAGTAAGTTCCACGCTGGACAGCTTGGTTGAAAGTCGTATTTCCCCGTACTTGGTACCACTGGACCTGCTCAGTTAGCTTGACAGCTGCTACCCCTCTACTGTGCACCTTTCACAAATCCACCTAGCGTACAGCCTAAGTAGTGCAATGCCCATTCACGTTGGAAAAAAAATTAGAACTCGATTTCCTGTTAAACGTTCCCATAATTGTGACACCTCACATCTATAGGTTTAAGTCGATGCTGAACATTGGTATTTGAAAGGACGGTAGGCATTTCCACTTTGAACTAGAAACCTGACACTCCATCACCTCAACCTCGAACAGCATGACTCAGAGATTGAGATCATGGACGCTTTCCAGGGTTATAACTTTGCCTTCGATTTAGAAATTGACCAACAATTACTGATTGAAGGAACCAAATTTGCTAAGTTCACACAAAACCCGCGTGAACTTACTTTGACGCCCAAGACGCTACATTGACACAGATTATACGACTTTAATCTGCACATTGGTCGCCCTGGGGATGGGATGGCTCATCACGGCCGTGATTGCTTATTCCGCCTACAGGCGTGTTAAGAAACTCCAAGATAAGATGCACTTGCTCACCTACGGTGTGCCTCGTAACCGCGTTCGGGGAGACTCCAAGCGTGAATGTACCACACCTGTCTAAAGGGGGTGAGCAACATTTTCTTTGTTATTCTGTAAACCTAAGAGTAGTTCTCATTTTAGTCTACCTCACATATTTATCTGAGTTTTGCAGTATGTCACATTCTTTATAAGCTACACACTGAATGTATGACCTAAGAATGTATTTTATGAGACCTCAAGGTTGCTATGAATTTTCTTGGATGTTATATGTTTTTTTTTTTTTTTGGGTTTTCTGTATTTTTGTTTCTTACTTGGTCACATATTGACTAGTGGTTATGTGCCGGCCCAGCTCAGTCTGTCAATGACTCTGTCTGACACACCAGCACATTGTAGTACCTCTTAGTTTTATGGTCCTTGTTTTAGCCCAAAGACTGTCCTGATCCACCCTTTGGACCAAAAAGGGGGGAATCTTGGGACCACATAGGTCAATGCGCGTTTGCGAACTATGGACCTCGTACATCACCGCGTGCTCCATAAACTGAACTGTATGGCCGGCGGTGAGATGCCTTTGTGTCCACTCGTGGAGTTAACCGCCCACCGACCTTCCTCCTTCTACACTACTACCTCTCGCATGGACGACATCATCATTGCGTACCACTTGCGTGAGTGGCTTCTTCTCGTTATGCGCGTTGGGGACTATCCCGTTTCCTATCCTCTTTGTGCCTGACCAGGATCAAAGACCAAAGGCGCCAGGATCCAAGACAAAGACCAAAGACAAAGGCGTCCAAGGAGACCAACGTCCTAAGGGACAAACCCACCTGTGCTTCCGACAATCAAGTCGACCTACGTTCATGAGGAACAAACCCATCTGTGCTTCCGACGATCGAGCTTTGGGCGCGATCCCCGAAACCAAAAGGGGGAATGTTGAGGGTCTGACCTCATGAGGAAATTACTATGCAGTGATTTTCTCCAAAATGACTGTGCTTAAATTGCTCTGAAAAGCAAATAATCACATCAGCGCCAAGAAACTTCATTTCCCATGATGCTTTGCACACGGAAGCATTGTGATGACGTCACCGCCTAATACCAGAAACACGATCTGCGGGAGGCGGGAGCTTGGAGCTTTCCCGCGACTTCAAAGACTATAAATCATGAATGAGACAAAGAAACCTCGTTCTTTTGCCCAGGATACCTGGCGGTGAGGACACGCTTGTCGAACGCTCCGACTTCTTTGAGCACGCGGAAGCTCTAAGTGCCAAGTTGAGCCACGGAACTGCTGGAAACTAAACTGCAAGCCCATCAGATCTGCTCGTTTCTGCTCCCCTCCAGCTGATGTTTGAGGACACAGAACTGCGGAGGGAAACAACAACTCCATCCAGCTCTCAGAAACGCTGTAAGTTATAACTCAGCACAGAAAGAAACTTTGCTGTCTCTGTCCAGCCCGTGGAGAAACACTCGTGAACGCCAAACAACGGAGAAAGCATCAAACCGACGGATGACGCCGGAAACTGCGGAGAAAAACGGAGAACCGTCAAGTCATAACAGCGGGGGACGCCTTGCTGCTTTGGTGATCAGGAAACTCATTTTTTTCTCTCCTTTTCTTCTCCCGTTTCCTCTATAGTCTCAAATAAGCAATAAACCGCGTCTATTGCTTAAAAAGTAGCTTCGTGTTTTCCTCTTTCGTCCCAAACACGTCCGTCGGGTCATTTTGAAAGAATAAACTGCTTATTAATCATTGTTTGGTATCTTAAAATGGTTTCTGTCATGGCCAGGCTGAAACTAAAAGATATTAATTTGTGATTAATCTTTTGTGTTGTTTCATGATCTTTTGAAATGTTTTGAGTGATTTAAGGTTAAGTTACTACTGATTCTAAGTGCTTTGGAAGTTAAAGTGCAAGTTGCCACCCACACTTTAGCCAGACAAAGGGGTCAGCCATCTTGTATTCAAGACTCCATTTTGAATCCATACACACGCACACACACACACACATACACACTACTCCTTTGTGAGAACAAAGGACCCCATTCATACATCCTCCATCACATGCAAACACATCCATCTTCAATCATATCACACGGTTATTATTCATCTATTCCACTGTTTATTCATTTGACAAATTGTTAATTAAACGTTATAAAATTCAGATTTTCGTCTCCAGTAGCTTTGTTGTGTCGAAGAGAAGTCTCTGCTCCAAGGATTCTACGAACTTCAAGAAAGACTGATAAGAGTTTTGGATTCAATTTTTTCCCCGGTTGAAGGGGAATGGTGCCCCGTATATCTAAGAATATCTTAATTAATTAATAAATCAGTAAATATTTACATATTTACAGAATTTATTGAAGAATCCAAAAGTAAGTTAACGCTTACGAATTGTTCGCTCCTAATAACCCCAACACTGTTATTATTTTAGAGACTATCCACAAACTCAAATATCATATTTCTGGCTCATAAAGAAAAAGAAACGTAATTTTAGTGGTATAACAGACAGCAACCCTGGTGGGCTGAGAGCGCAATTTAGTCTCTGTATCTTACTGAAACAACCACTGAAATGAACTAAAAACAGAAATGCATAAAAGCACTAATATGGGCATTTATTGCGATTTCTCTTTGCTTTTACTCTTGTTTTGTCTGTTTCATGTTATTTCCACTCCTCCTTCTCTCTCTTTGATAGTTTCTGTTGCTTGTCTGTTTCCTCATGCCTGTCGATTGTGCCACAAACATTATAAAGTCAACTGAACAACTGGAAGTATCTCACACTTTTCCTGTTTCCTCAGCACGCTACAGCACCCAGACTGTGTGGCCAAGCAGTTGGGAGGTAGGGGAGGACCCAACGGCATGTGAGACGGCCAACAGTACTGTCATGTGACGGCTTTACACCAGCCTTTGTCATAGAACACACTGTGGTGGCAAATCAGGGCACTGAGCATGGTGAAGCAGGAATTTTGCGGCGACAACGGTTTGCAAATGAAATAAAAACGAGCAGTCACTTTTGCTTTTTTAAATAGAACCCGCTGAGACAACAAACTGGGGCGAAGAAGAGACAGGGGAGCTTCTGGCCGTCGGAGCTGAAGAACAGATCGTTAGACGGGGACAGACACCTTTTAGGCGGCTTACAAAAACACTTAAGGAGAGTGGCTTCAGTCAAGATAAAAACTAATTTCGTCTAAGCTAAACGAAAGTCTGTGACAGCGCGGAAACCACCCCCGTACCTCCTTTATGCCACCATCGCGTATTCTTTGGTGAAAAACACAAGATCACGCCACATTACCCCCACAGGTTGACCACTTATGAACGACCAAAAGCTCAATGATGCCGCCTCAGCTTTGCGGCAAAGTGGCACTACAGTTTTATGAAAGAAGCTACTGTTTCACTACTGTTGTGGTTCTGACTTCATCAGCTCTCTGGCGGCCTCTTGTGGCCTGGGGGCCCCAAGGAGTTGCTTGCTTATTTTGTGAAGGTCCTTGAGATGACTCTTGTCGTGATTTTGCACTATATAAATAAACTGAACTGAAATTGAATTGCTCGCCCTGCCTGTTGGCATGCAGCACCACTGATATTAAGTCCACGGTACATTATACACTTTGTATGTCTAAGGATGATGATAAATTGAGAGCAGAAGAAGTGCAAAATAGAGAACAGAACTAAACTATGTTTATTCTGTTTTTAATCCACAAGATCATGAATAAATTCTGCCTTCATGACAGCATACCCCAGTGCATCCTGGGTCTAATTTCCCTCTGGGATTAATAAAGTATTGATTGATTGATGGACTGATTGATGTTGTGTTGGCGGTACACCCATGAGGTGGTCATAATGTATATTAAATAAGAAAATATTTATTTCCGGGTTAAGTCAGTGAATTACGTGGGCCACCTCTGGCCTGTGGAACATCAGTGTGTTTAATGCCTTTTTTTTTTATCTACGACTGTGATTTCTACAATATTTTTATTATTGTGGCTCAAGATGAAATTCACTTTTCCCTTCCTGATCCAATGAACCAACCCCGAGTAAAAGTGTAACGTCCAGCAAT
Organism: Nothobranchius furzeri; assembly: GCF_043380555.1. Classification (NCBI taxonomy): domain Eukaryota; kingdom Metazoa; phylum Chordata; class Actinopteri; order Cyprinodontiformes; family Nothobranchiidae; genus Nothobranchius; species Nothobranchius furzeri. The sequence continues at coordinate 63,384,629 of NC_091745.1, read as the reverse complement.
GGTCAGTTTTTAGGTACTGTTTGACCATTCAACATCTGGTCAAAAAGGAGACACGAGACTGCATGTGTTCCCTCTAAATCAGCCTGACTTCATCCCACCACCTGGAGCTCAGAGCCTGCAGCTCTGAACACAGATAACAAAATGCCAACAATAACATTCTCTCCTCAAGGTCCAATCTTTCAGGATTCTTCATGCCTCCATATAAGGAACACTCGCAGCCCGGATTAGTTGCTACGTCAAGGAATGATTTCCTAAATCAGAAATGAACTCCTACAATGTATAAGCTAGATAATCATTAAATAAACATTTGTTCATTGCTACTTATAATAATTATAATACAATGAAATGCTTCATTAATCTGTGCTCAATGATTGATGTTTGAAATGAATGTTATGTTATGATTACAGTGATTGAAATATGTTTCAGTATGTTGATATGACAGGGTCATAACCATTTGGACTCACACAAGGACAAAGTAAGGTTAAGTTGAACTCATGACACAGTCCTTTACCCAGATCAGAGCGTCCTGTATCAAAGAAGGCATGTGTTTCTGAGATTCTTGGTAATATTCCTCAAACTTGTCAACCTCTAGTTGGCTACACAAATCATAACATGAGAACATTAAAACCAGATTACTCTGGTGGTTTCTCAGTTCTAGAGAAAGCTTCAGACTGGCCACCTGAAGCAAAACCCTCTTTAACCAATCAAAGCTTTTGACACATCGTCAAAACCTTTTTGCACCTGCGAAGCTGATAAAGCAAACAGTTCCTGCAGAGCAAAATGATATAATTTAGACTCCTTCAGAGTCCCAGACAAGTGGTTCCATCTGTCTGTCGTGACCCAAGACATCTCTAGACTGGAGAAGTCGGTGTTGTGGTCAATCTACTGGACCTTCGGTGCCAGCGGTCATTCGACCTCTCTGACCTTCGTATCCACCAAGAGGGTCTCCGAAACGGGTGAAGTAGACACACAGATAGCGTCTGATGTGCTTTTGATAATAATCAACTTCATAGCTTAACACAAACCAAATTCTTTTACATCCAGAACTCAGCACTCGTAGATACGGAAGTTCTGACTAACATCACATTCACACATACTGTAGGTTTCATACATCACATCTAGTTCCATCCATCACAGTAAATACTTAGTTAACTTGTCATGTTTTAATTGTTTGTAAAATAAATTCTTACTTTTATAAACCTGACTCTTTTCTGAATCAAAACGGTGTGTACAATCCCCTAATAGATGAAGAATCTTAAAATCTTCTGATAAACACAGTAAAGACCACGCAGGGTTGATATTCTATATTTAGATAGAGTATCACAGCTTATTGGTCATAAGTAGAGGTAATGTATATTGAGCTCTTAAAGTAAAAAATGAAAACAAGAAAACAGCACCCTTTTGGGAAATGGTGTTCACTAGACTTTATGGTGTTATGGAAGAACTCACTTTACTGCAGATAAATTGCTGATTTTACTCAAAACATGCATAAAACTTTAAGGAGGTCACATATTTTTCCTTCACAGCTAAGCTATCATGAAAGACAGACTCATAGTAAATGAAAATTCAACTGTTGCCATTAAAAACCTCAAAAATATTCTTGAGGTTTCAGTGAAAGATGTACTAAATGTTTTCTTTCAGTCGTAGTTTTGGTGTCACCATGTGCTCAGTCCGTCAGCCCTTGACTCAGACCTGCTGGAAAACAGAGTTTCACAAGGTTTTAAAAGCTATAGTTTGTATTTTTTCTAGTTGGAATGGCTTCCTGGTTACCCCATAAAAATCATAAATGGATTGAAGCTGAGCTTCAAAACATGTTTTCATCTAATTCATCAATGTTGGACGTTACTGAGGAAATGTTATTTAGTTGAAAATCGGGTCAAACAACAAGCTAATAAAAGGATCTGCCTTTTCTGAAGAGAAAAGAGGGGCTGTTTTGAGGATAAAGTCCCAATCTTTGGGCTGTGATTGTTGGTGTTTCACTAAAGACACATAAATGTGAAAAATTAAGCAAAACAAAACAAATAAAACAAGTCCTGCAGTACAATTTGATCATGAATTTATGGGAAAAATAATTGCCCTCATCCAAAACCCGGAGGAAACCTGAAGCTCAACTGGACAGAAAGGATTAAACTAACAAATGTTGCAGCAACAAAAAGCTGCAGCTTCAGCATAACCAGCAGGAAGATGTGCAGAGGAAACGGGACGGAGAGGATGAGCACAATCTGCTAAACCGATGACATTTCTATTAGCTTCAGCAGTTATTATACAGCCTAGCATGTCTAATTGAGATAGTTATTGTAGCATCTTGTTTATTTTTGTCGTTTCTGAGAGCTGTAGGCTTGAGAGAATTGTTTCTTCATCTGGGAACAAACAGCAGTGTGTTGTGTTCATATGAGCAGAGAATGAGCTGCCAGAAGGAGAGGGCAAATTACCTGCATCCCTATGGGGGCGATGACCTTTTAGATAACCGGAGAAGGCAGAAGCATGCAGTGTCTGACCTGTCCTGTTGCTGTGAGAGGAAGAACAGCTGGTGACACGGCAACCAGAGACCAGAAATATCTGAAACTAGAGAGAAAACAAACTCAGCTGCAGTAATTCCAAACACAATGTGTGAAACAAGAAGGGATAAATAATGCAGTTATTGGAAAATTACATTCAAACTCATTTAATTATCCGGATGTAGCTGCCTTGTTTTGCAGCAAACAATCAGTAATCGGTGTTAGGCCATGTGATACCCAAAGCTGATCTTCAAATATGCATCAGATTTTCATTCCAGGTAAACCCCAGTGGTGCCTAAATATGGGACCTGTCTGGTTGGATATAAGTCTGTTCAGATTTGAGTCGTATTTCACAATAAAAGCAGTCCTGTAGACTAAATCAGTCATCAGTTCTTTGTTGAGGTTTTCATTCATGCCTGGTTGGTTTGATTTTACTGTTCTTTGAAGGACATGAACGTCTAGTTGAGCTGCAGCAGGAGACACCAGCTGCTCACTGTGGAATTAAGTGGATGTGTAGCAGAACCTGTATTCATCCTCATGGCTCCAATATTTGTTTGCTGATCGATGCTCCCAAAGCTGTAGCACATTTTATTTAGCCATGTTTTGCTAACAGCTGAAACAGGAACAAATCAGGAGAGCTGACAAAGGTTCTCCAGATAAACAACTGCTTCAGAATAACACCAGAAATTAAAGATGCAACGATTAAATTCTGAGAAAACTGAGAAGCTGTTCAGTTTGCAGAAGCAGCAAGGAGCTGCAGCATTTAGGGAAAGCTGCGGTAAACTAAAAAAACACTTTGAAATATTATACAGCATGCCATTTGGGTATTTATTGTTTTATCTAATCTAGGATTTTCAAAATACGAGAGACCCCACACTCACGGACGTATTTTTGGGGGGAACAGGGGGGATAGGGGGGACATGCCCCCCCCCCCCACTTTTTTCAAAGTCAAGATTTGACCCCTGCACTTTTTACCATCCAAAAACAATATTACGCTATATTAAATTGACACTGGTTGAGCTCTAGGACCAAGCGGAAAACAACTGTGCTGAAGCCTGTTTCCCATTAGAACATACTGTAAAGATACCCCTCCCCCGTGTCCCTTCTAAAGTGAAAATTACGTCCTTGCCCACACTAGACTTAAAGAATCATAGGAATAACAGCTTTGGTCCTGCAGTGTGTTGTTTGCAGCCACATTGTAAAAACTTCACATGAACCAGTTTCACACACACCAACTTTCAGATGGGAAATCTTGCGAAATCTCTTCAGATGAATCGCGACTTTGGAGCAAAAAAACATGGCGGGGGAGAAGGAACGTGCTTCCGTCAACTCGATTTCTGATTAGCTACTCATCACAGTCAACAGGCAGCCCGCTTGTTTGTCCTAGAAAATCAGACCAAGACGACTCAACGTGTTTAAGATCCTTGATTTATGATCCAAGCGGTTGCCATGTTTTCAACACTCATACACGGCAGGAGATTATCTTTAGAACTGTTATCTGTTATTTGGTGCACTAATAGATTGTGGAAAAGAGCGAGTCAGATCAATAACTGACACGTTTTTCCTCAAAACCAGCCATTTTTTGACTCCTGGTGTTGAGCAGGTAAGCACACGTTTTGTTTATTTAGTATTTCCACCTTAGTAGATATTATTCTGTTTTATTTTACCTTATTTTTTGCATTAAGTCCAGATAATAAAAAGCAATTCTTTCAGTAATGTTTTCTAATCTAGAGAGAGAGAACCACGCTGGAGTCGATCTAACTTCCTGTTTCACTCATGTCCTGAAACTCTTTACTGTTCAGAATAATGGGAGGTTTTATTTTGAATGAAGCTGACAGATCCTGCAACTTTAGATAAACGTCACCAAGCCCCGACCTGGGTCAGTGGTACTTATTAGTTGTATTACTCGGTTTGGATGAATGTATTGATGCATTCCTGCGTTGTATGCTCTGCAGTGTTGTCTCATCTCAGAAACATACTAATTATACAGGTAATGAAATCCACATAACAATAGAAAACCTTTCTTTTTATTGCCCCCCCCCCCCCCCCACACACACACACACACATTTCATGTTGATACCAGTAAAATATAATTAAAAAACATCTCATCTGATTTATTTAAATTTATTTTACGCCTTTCAGTCATTCTCCAGGGGAACCATCTGTTCCTTAATTCATTTTCTCTTCTAAAACTAAATAAAAGCTGCATAGCTCCAGCTTTGATGCAGCAGCAGCAGTACGCTGGTGGTGGAACAGAAAGACCAAAAGGGTGAAACTCATTTTTCTTTTGCGCAGGAGGTTAAAGAGACAGATGTTTCCATTACGTGTAGTGGAGTTTTATTTTTTTGTGTTGCACCTTTACCATCTATTATTATGATGTCAAAGAACAAAGCTGAGGGGTAAAAGCGTCCATGTCCTGGACCAAAGTGTCTCGCAATGCTCCGTTAAACCCGAGGAAAGTGGAATTCCGTAGGTCTAGTAACGGGTTGGACTGTTTTTGGTTTATTTAATTTGTGTCTTTGTGAAAACCACCGCTACCCAGTGTACATGTCTGTCCCCTAATGGGTCAGCTAAAGCTCGTACTTGTGTAGTGCAGCTGGTGATGCTTTAACTTTAGAAACAGAGTCAGACTTTTATTTAAAAACATGGAAAAGCTTCTGAGGGTAATTCCAACATGAAGTCGACATGTTCCATTGTCACCAGTTTAATGGAAAGAGGAGCGTTTTTGCAAATGCCGCTGCAGCCTGAAGGCAACAAAACTATTTATGGTTTAAATCCTGGCTGTGGCTTTTCTGCATGGAGTTGGCATGTTCTCCAAAGAATGCATGGATTTTCTCCATGTATGCTGGTTTTCTGTCACAGACCAAACACTTGCACGTTGGAGTTAATTTATTGCATTCTACATAAGCTACATAAATAAATAAAAAAAGGTAGGACTGCTATCGCTGGGTAGCCTCGGGTAGATACCTGAGGGTTTTGTTCTTAAGTGAGAGGAGGATGGAGAGGATCAGGGGTGCTGATCTGTCATGGTAAGAAGAAAACGGAGTGGAATGTTCCACCCTTCACTTGAAGTCATGAGTTGCACTCTGTTTAAGGAGTAGAACGAGGACCTCAGAGTGGAGTTGGTGCTCCTCAGCACTGAAAAGAAGCCAGTGGGTTTTGGCATTTGAAAATGATGTTCTCGAGATGGATGGTGTTTCAAATGTGTTCCTCTGAGGAGAGAACCAGGAATTGCTGCATTGGACCATGGGAATGCTTTGGAGCATCCCCCTTTGAGCAGTTGGAGGATGTAGATAAAAAGGGAACAGTCTAATTAAAGAGCTGATGAACTCTATAAAAGTCTAATATTTCTACTGACACGTGTTGTCATTATTTTGGCATTTTAGTGAAACTTTTTTAAAATAAAAACATTCAGCTAAAACTGTCAGTGTAGCGCCCTCTTCAGGATAAAATTCTGTACGACGTGTGAATTTTGCTATTGGCTAAGGTGGTATTATCTACCTTAGACAGTATTTCTGACGTGGCTCCTCTGAGGCCCTGTCCACATGTAGCCGGGGATCTGCCAAAACGTAGATATTTTTCTACGTTTTGGCCTGTCATCCACACTAAAATGGAGTTTTTCACACGAAAACTGATCTTTTTAAAAACTCCGGCCAAAGTGAAGATCTGTGTTTTCTCCGTTTTGGGTGTCTGCGTGTGGACAGACAAAACCGGAGTTTTAAGGTCTGCAACGTCACTTTCCGTGACAAAAAAATGCTGACATCACATGTGCGACCTGTGTTTACACTAGCCGACAGCATGGATGCCCTCAGAGCTGCGCTCGCTTTATCAATTGTCCAAGCGCTTTTTGCTTGTTTGTTTTTGCAAGCGGAATTACTGCTCCTTGCGAAAGACCACAGACGAAGGATGAGGTTAAGAACGGGGGAAGTACTGCCACCTACAGGTCTGGCATGTCCTTAACAACGTATTTATCCGGGTACGTGTGGACAGAGTGTTTTTCTTTAAACGAGGTGGTGTGGATGCGAGTTTTTGGAGGGGCGGATGTTCGTTTTTTAAAAAACCCGGCTACGTGTGGACTACACGCACCCCCCTCTGGAGGTGCTTGGGTTGCCTCGGGGGGTGGACTGCTGGCGGTTGTGAGTGGGGCCCCTTGGGGATCTTGGCGGCGGCCATGGGTCACTGCCTGGTGGCTGCAATACCCCTGGGCGGGTCTGGGTGGGGGCCTGGGGGCTCGGGGTTTGGGGGTGGCCGGCCCTGTGTGGGGATCTGGGCGGGGCCTTGGGGGTCGGGTCCTGACATGTATGCTGCCGGGAAGAAGGCAGGAACACTCAGCAGTGCCTGGCCCGGGTTCGGGGGCATCAGGTAGACCTTGGCTCCTCTGCCGTTCCATCACAGGGGAGGGGGAGGTCCAGGACGGGGAGGACCAAACCTTACCTGGATGTCCCATGTCTTATATATTCTGGAAGTTGTGCAAATGCAGGGGTGGGCATAGATATTCTGCTGGGATGGGGCTGGGTTGGTGCCCTCGGACTCCGTGAGGCTGTGTAATGCTGCTGCTTTGGGCCCTGGCAGGATGGGCTGGGGTCTCCATGCCCTGGGTGGCAGTTTGACAACAGAGGTGCCTATTGGGGCCAGTAGGGGAGCTGGCTCCCTGGAGGGCTAAGCCCAACCAGCCATTCCTCCCCATCCCCGCATATTTCTCTCCTCCTGCTCCCTCACATCATCACACAAACATACACATAGGACCTTGGGGGGTGGGCAAGTCAGGGAGTGCGGGTATGGACCCCATTTCCGCATTCCTGTGGCAACCTGCCCCCCAATTTTATTTGCACCTTATACACTTCCACTGACGACATTCCACACAAACACACACTTAGGGCCTTGGGAGTGAGCACATTCAACGGCATTTGGCAGGGGGATATTTCAGCCTCCTCCCGAGTGCCGGTGCCCACTTCCAATTTTAAACCGCACTTAGACACTGATGGCTGAGGGTGTAAGTGCGGTGGTGCGGTGGCATCAGCTGGCATATGCTGGATGATGCCCGCACTGCCCACTCACCACAGCCATGGAATACACCTCATGATCACACAACACTATATTGGAGCAGGTGGAGGGAGACTAGGGGTCTTAGCCACCTCTGTTGTTGCTAGGCTTCCTGGGGCTGGAGGCTAGGAGGGAGATCTGGCCGTCTGGTTGGGGTCTGGGGTGGTGGGTTGCTGTGCTCAGCATTGGGCGGGGGAGCCTGCTCATCAGCACCCCAGCAGAAAGGGTCAAACTCTGGTTACCGGTGATGGTTGTACCCCATGTGCAGCAGTACCGGGACCAGAGTTAATAGGGTGTGTATGGGGAGCATGAGTGGGTGTCCGGCGTGCATTTTTGTAAGTCTTGGGTTGTATGTGCATGTGTGAGTATGAGGGAGGGAGTGTGTGACTGTGTTTGTGTATGACTGTATATGTCAGGTGGGGTCTTTGGGTCCTCCCCTCTCCTGGAACTTCTCTTGATGATATAGATCTTTGTCCCCCCTCCCCCTGCCACACCTGGTGTGGGGGCTTGTGCCATGGTCTGCCTGAGTGTTCGTGGCAACCGGGTCTGGGGGTTTAAGATTTTGGCATCTGCCTGATAGATCCCGGTGGCTGCCTGGTGGGGTCTGGGTCCCTGGGCTCTGCTGGGTCCCCGGCGGGGGTGGTCACCCCTGGGTCCCGGGTCGCTGGGTCCCGGGCTCGGCCGGCTAGGGGGTGGGAGGCTGCGGGCGGGCCTGTGGGCTTGCCGCTGATATCTCCAGGGACTCTACCGGCTGCTGGTTGTGGCCCCCCGGGGCGATCCTCTGTGCCTCTCGGGGGGGGGGGGGGGGGGGGGGCTTTCTGGTTGCAGTCTCCTTGGGGTTCCTGCATTCTGGGGCAATGCCTGGATCTCTGGGACTTGGAGCTCCCCCCGTCTCCTGCGCATCTTTGGGGGGCAGATCTGTGGTCCCTCACACTCTCTGTTGGGCGCTCCTATAGAGAAACCTTACATAAACAAGCGCGTGTACACACACAGGTGCTCACATGGTGCTCTCAAAAGTATGGGCTTGGGCACGTTCAACACATGTCTTAAGACTATGGGGGGCACTTAATGCACTGTGATTTATTATCGTGATTCTTCAGTTAAGCAATGTTGATTATATATATATATATATATATATATATATATTGTTTTTTTTGTTGTTTTTTTTCTTCAAGTTGACGCATTGATAGGTAGATCTTGTTGTATTGTTGTTGTGTCCCTTTTTTGTGTCCTTTTGTTTTTTTTTTGTCTTTTTCTGCAGGTCTAGAAGCAGACTCTTGTTCATTGTTTATTTTTGTGGACCCCCCCCCCCTCCTCTCTCTCCACCTTTTCTCTTCCTTTCTCTTTCACCTCTATCTCCGTGTCTGGTCGGAATTACAAAGCATTCAACAACAATAACAATAAAGTTTTAAGTATCAGACGTGACATTAAAAGCAAGCGCTTTGATGCTCCACCTGAGAATAAATCTGTAAGGCTTGTCACCAGCATTCAGACATCAATTCTGCTTGCTTCACAGCCAGACAGGACACGGTAAAAAAATAAAAAATAAAAATAAAAAATAAATAAAATAAAAAAAATCCCGGCTACGTGTGGACTAGGCCTGAGTCTTGGCCGCGCATCCTGCTGCCTCGGCCACTCACAAGCCGATTCAAAACGATACGGCTCAGAGTCTCTCTTCCGTTAATCTTTCCTTCCTTTGTTCCCTTTTCCTCTCCTTCCTCTAGTAAAGAAATACTCCAAACTAGGATGCCTGCTGCTGTTTCTCTGTCTGATTGGTGAGTGTAGGGACATTTCTCCCATGTAAAATCTCCAAGTGACGGATGAGGGTGTGCTGTCACTGCTGCAGCACTGCCCTCTTGATCAACCATGCAATAACCTCCTTTTGGTACGTTTTTCATGGGTGGAGTAAAACTCTGGGATGGAAGAAATGCATTTTGGATAAGTCATGGAGGATGGATGAATGAATTATAAGCCCATGTGACCTTGTAAAAGTGTGAAACATAAGTATTTTGGGACAAGTTCACCTCTTGGTGGCTCATTGAGATAACGGTCTCAAAATCCAGATTGAGACAGAAAAGTCGGCACATCCTGCGCCGGCAGAAAAGATGTTTAGGGGAAAATAATCCTTTCAGCTTCTTCCACCCTTTTACAACTTCCATCAGAGCTGCTCAGCCAGTAGCAGCTGTTGACTGTGCTGCGAAACAGTAGAAGTGGGTAAATGAGGAAGCTGGTGATGCTGTGCTGAGCTGACGTCTCCAGGATAAATAAACTCCAACTCAAAGAGATGTTCTCTGAGATGAAGTTACAGGAAAACGTAACGCAGCTCCTGGAACAGAATGTGTTTAACAGAGTGCCGATTTATCAAAAAGTGAGACCAACCAGATCTTCCTCTTCTCCCGGGTTATCTTTTTTTCCACAGATAGAAGAAATTTCTAATCTGTTAAGAGCTGAAGCTTTACGTCTACATCTGCTGTCTGTGATGTAAAAACAAAAGAAGCTTACAACTCCCTGACTGCATCAATACCTTCTGATTTTGATTATCACAGATACACCTTTTTGGTGTGGAACTTTCCCATAAGGCTTTGCAACCTATATGCAAAAAGCTAAATTCATCTATTCATTATTTTATCTTTCCTCAGCTGATAAATGAACACACCTTTCTGCTGTCGCCTCCTCTTTTGAAGGAGTACCAGACCTGAAGAACATTTGTGTCTTTATGATAAACACCAAAGTGCACCTAATTTATCAGCTTCATTGGCTGGAACAGGAAAGCAGAAGTTTTGACATATTATCTGCTTTGTGTGATAATAGGTGAAACATATTTTTCTGCTTACGTTTTTCAGATATGGAGGCAGAGCGCTGCGTGTTTCCGGCTCTCCTTCAGATAAGGATTCAGGGAAATGCTGCGTTCATCACCTCACAGTTGGGTAAAACGAGACGGTTTGTAGGATTCTGGGAAACAAGATCCTTCTGCTGCAGCTTTCTCACTTCTTTTGTTTAACTTTAAAATTCAGTCGCAGCAACATTCGACCCTGATCTTTATTCCTCATCCCGTCTGTTTGGATTAATGAGGTTGCACAGATTGGAACAGACGGCGTAGCATCCCTAAGAAACACCTCAGCATTAAATCCCCTCTTTCAGACAGAAGGGCATCGTGTTTCATTATATTTATTTAGATTTTACTGTCCTAACATTGCTCAGCTGGACTCTCGCCCACCGCTGTAAGCATCTTCATTGGAAGAAAGTCGAAACCACTGTAAGATAATCTAGCTGGGTTTGTAAAGCTTTCACAGGGGCTTTCAGCAAAGAAGCAGAGACTCTTTATTTACCTGCACATCATTACCGAGCCGCTCACATGGCGACATCTGAATGCTTCGCCACAGTGATGCCTACGTGACATGCAAAACCACAACACCACAGAACTGTTGCCTTTTTCTGGGTTGTAATTTTAGTTTCAGGAAACATTTTCTCCTCGTTGATTGTTGAGGATAAATTGTAAATTAGCAAGATAAAAAGAAAATGTATTTCTGCTGAAGCTACAGGAATCTTCCACATGTGCTAGTATCCTGTGTATAATCATTTAGTAGTGCACAATAATATTACCGTAATTTCCGTACTATAGAGCACACCTCAATATAAGCTCCACCAACAAACAAAAAAAAGTTTTTTACACACACACACGCTGCACTCAAATACAAGCCGCGGCTCAGCAGCCACATGCAGGTCTCCGGCGCACAGCGCATGTATGGCCACACCATAAGATAATGAGACAGAAAGACGCTCCGCAGAAGTTTTTCGTTGTTGTTTTAATTCAACAAAACAAATTTTAAACACGGGTGAACGCGCCTGCAAGTTTAGAAAAGAAAACAGCACTGATGGTTATAAAATAAAAACAGAACTGACACTTTATTACCGGTAATTTGCATGTTTAGAAGAAATGAACAGCGCTGACACAGCAATAATAAGTCCTGGATGATTAGACACACAAAACATCCCTGGTTAGTAAATAAAACACACTTGCCTACCAGAAAAAGTAATTCGCTCTCATCTTCCTCATGTGCACTAAAGCCATTAAAGTCATCTTCTTCAGTGTCGGAGTTGAACAGCCTCAGAAGAGCTTCGTCACATACCTTTTCTGTGGCGATGTCAGTGTCGCTGTCCGTGTTGCTGTCATCATCCCCACGTGAAGCTGGCTTGAATGAGTTCTTCCCGCTGCCGTCTCCAGTGCCGAACCCTGGATTCATTCATGCCAAGCTTACGTGCGACAGCACTGCGGCAACATAAGAACTCATACATTAAAATGAGCACTTTCTTCGATTTCCATTTTTGACTTCCACCTGTTTCACTTTCTGCTAAAGCGCCCCCTGGCAGGTGAAGGAAAATCTTCAGTAAAGCCGCACCTCATTATAAGCTGCATGGTTCAAAGCGTGGGAAAAGAGTAGCGGCTTATAGTCCGGAAAATACGGTATGTTAGTCAACAACAGATCTGGCATTTGGCAAAGTCCCCTGATGTCCTTTACCTTGCATGATTATATCAGGAGGAAGAAACGAGCAGCTCTGAGCAGAACATATGAAAATAAAAGTTAAACAGCTAAGATCATTTGAATTTGATGGCATCATTCCTGAAATCTTTGTTGTTTTTAACTTAAAAAAAAGCCCTGCTACGATGGTGCTAAGCTCAAAGTCTCTCTATTAACACAGAGTGCTGTATGGCCCGGCCTAAGCAGAGCCAATGGTAGACCTGCTGAGGCTAGGCTGCATCTGGCTCTCTGTCAGGATTGATCTTGAGACAACGAGGAAACAGCGTGTTCGGATTTTACGTGTCAGTTAGCCCCAAACGCGGAGGTACAAACGCTGGGAAATACAGACACGTCGTTGATCTAGGAACACCTGTACACATACCGAATGGAAACGAGAGCATAAAGGCGTTATAGAAAAGGTTATAAAAAGGCTTACTGGCTTGAGCTCTTTGACATGAAAAGCGAATCGATGAATGAGAGTGGTCTGAGGATTGCGACTTCTGTAAGCAGGGTAGTGTGATGACATAGGAGCTTTATGGCACGCTTGGCAGGACAGCTGGAGGTGGTGACCCTGACACACTCTGAACAATCCTATTTTGGAGAAATATAGATTATTTTTGACAGAACAAGCTAACAGTGGATCACAGGCAGTGTTGTGCTAGCAAATTAAAAAGTAACTGGTTACTTTTAGTTACTTTTTAGACCCATTGCATGCTATTGTTTACATCTGGGTAACTGTGTACATCCACACTAGCTGGAGGGCAAGGACGCTGTCTCCACGCATTGTCCAGAGCTGTGTCTCTGCGATTTAAGGTAACAAAAAATAAATAAACAAAACCTTAAGATTTAGATATTACTTCTTTAGATTATCTAACACATCTTTGTGCAGATGAGGGGAAAAAATAACATCTCAAATCTAACAGTGTTTAGCACAAAGCTTCCAGATGTGTTTGGAATAGCTAGCGAGCTGTGAGACGACAGTCCTAAAAACCGACTGTTTGGACTTATGAAATCTAGGGTTTGAAAGGCTTGACAGATCTACGTCACACTGTCACTTAACATTCATGGACTCTCCCATCTTGACTCACAATGGGAAAGGCTGTTGTTGGTTTAGCATTCAGCAAACAGCAGAGAATGGCTCAGCTAGTAGAAGCTGTGTTAGCATTGGCAACTTAATCACACAGCAGAACTCCTCCAGGCTTGTGTTATTTATGGAGAACATCCATGTTGCAAGTCAGCGCTATGTTGCTTTTATCCAATCAGAGGCAAGATGTCCAAATATCAGGAAATAAGACTTCAACTTATTTTTTTTATTTGAATTTTTTTCTTCTTCCGGCTCTTGGAGAGTACAGACACTTTTTTCTCCTCTCCTCCCCTGCTCTTCCCAAGGCTCTCTGTCCTGTCTGCCTTTGCACTTCTCTGCATTTTTTCTGGAAAATGGAAATTATTAAAAATGGATCTGGTCAGTTGGTCTCTCAACGCGATTGACAAAATCTTTTCAACGATGAGAACGGGAAAAGGGGCTCCCGGATGCCCCTCTGGGACAGAGCCAGCTGGGTATATCATGGACTCCTGGAAACAGTGGAACCTGATATGCCTCTCTCAACTGTCTGTAGAGGATTCTAAAGATGTTTGGATATTCGTCATTTTGGTGTTGGGATTCCTGCTGTTTGGCCTGAGCGGTTACCTAGCTTACCGGAAAATTAACAAACTTTCGAGGAATATTGGCTTAATCCCGGAGCTCAGGGATTGAATGCATCATGCTGTGAACTCACAAACTCATATAATTGTCGAGATGAGTCGTAAGCTTGGAACTTTGGCTGAGATTCAGGCTCTGGCACAAAAGGTTGTTTCGATCAAGGAGAGAGTTGACAGATCAGCACGGATCGGTATTAATTGATAACGCCATTATTGGACCTGGATGGGTTGAAGACCAACAGAACTCTTAAGGCAGAGAGGAAATTATCTCTGTCTGTATCCAAAACAATTCTTATTATCTGAATCTGGTGCCTTTGAAGCATGCGAGGCTGAAGTGTAAACTCCCCCCTCAGAAGAAATGTGGAATGCTACCGTCTCTATGGGAACCCTCTCCCTATCCCAGCCTGTGCGGGAATGTGACCAGTGAAGGCCATGGGACCGTATCTAGGACTCAATGTGCCCTCTAAACCCATTATCTCCCTCCCCTGTTTTTTTGCATAGCAAAGCTACCCTCTCTGTTTAGGGTAACTCTGAAGTGCCCCCCCCCTGACTCTATCCTCACATAAACCCTCTTGATCTATTACGGTAGCGTGACTCACGTTACGAATGACCACAGCCACCAATTCTTGTCATGTGTCTATATATGTATGTTTGATCTTAGAATTGTGTGTACTGGAACAACTGAATTTCCCTCCGGGATTAATCAAGTATATTTGAATTTCAATTTAATTGAATATCTGCCGTCAGAAGCTCAGCTATGATGTGGCTTGCTTCTGGTTCCTGGAAAGAGTGCATAAGGCCTTCATTCCCACTAAAGACCTCTGCGAATGAATTGATTAAACGAATGTTCCACACCTTTAATATAACTCCGGTCACTGAAGTGTAGAAATACTTCATGCAAATGCTGCCTTACGTCACTTTATACAGCATGCACTGGGTCAGCGTTAGGTCTCCTCCAGCTGTCCTGGGAGGCGTCCAGGTGGTATCCTGACCAGATGCTCAAACTCTCTCGGCTGGTTCCTTTGATGAGGAGAAGCAGCTCTAATCTGACTCCCTCGTCCAATTTCAGCTCTGCACTGTACAAAGATCTAAGCAAATATCCATCCCAGCATTTCTTTTTTTTTGCTTACTTCACTTTTATGGGTAAAAACCAAAAATCTTAACTTGGATTTTGTTGGAACCTCTGTTGCCTGACCACTGAACAAAATGATCTTCAGTCTAAAAAATATATATCGAACAGTCACCCCCACAGAAAGAGAGCTTATTCTTACAATCTACTAACATGTTTTGGATTAACGTGACATAACTCTTACACACTTATAGGAACAGAAAGCAGATTTTGGGCTCTGAATCAAACATCATGCAGTGCAAGGGCCTTTGTAGTGCACAAACTGGAGTTTAGTGACGGAAAAATATCAAAAGCGAAGCTGCAATAGTCTCCGCTGAAGATGAAACAGGCTTTTGGCTCTGAGCACGTCTAACTGCACCAATCTAGACGGTCAGGAAAACATGAAGTACTGTTTTGGCTAAGCAAAGACAAAGATGGACCTCTTAATTTCCAGCCTTGAGGACATGAAATACGTCTGCTGTGAAGATGAACTCGCTCCTCCAAGCTGATTAAAAAGAAAGCTAAAAACATCACAAAAGAAACAGAAACAAAATATTTGGATTGTCAAAAGACTTTTAAAATATCTGTTAAAGTCGTTGGAAGTTTGTGCAGACAATTTGCACAACAAAGGTTCAAACAAATGTGCTTTTATTTCCTCCTAATTCTGACATTCTTTAATATTTTGAGTCAGAAAAGTTAAGGAAGAATTTCCAGAAGGAAAAATCAGTTAAACAAAAATGTTCACCAAAGAAAAAAATGCATGAGCATTGAGTTTGTAAGTCTGGTTAGACTTGTGCAACCACCAACTTTGGGTTGTTCAAACACATAAAAGGTTAATGAACTTGCAGCTAATTTGTTTTTGCTGCAGTACTTTTGCTCATTTGCTCTTGTTTGAGTCCAGCGTGGATTTCTGAGTCGGGTTTGGCCCCAGCGGGGTGTTGATGGCGCCAACGAACAACTTTCCTTCACCGGAGAGCATGGCGAAAGCTTCGTGTTCCTTCTCTTTACCCTGCTGTAATGTTAGGAAAACTCCAACAAAATTACGAGCAATCAAATGTACCATATTTTTAAATAGTTGTTGTTATTATTCAGGTCCTCCAGCCTCCTGATTTTCACTTGTTACTGCTCAGAGTTTCATGTCTCTCCAAAACACACAAGGTCAATTTCACCCACTTAATGAGATCCACATGGCTTCGATTTTGGGCACAAGTTTACTTTGGCCCTTCAGTTCTCATTTTGCTCATGTAAGGTCCTCCATATTATAAACAACACACCAGGAAGAAAACCGACCACTTGCTCACTTTGTTGGTTTGCTTTTGTATCTTGTAGTATTTTTCGCTCCAAGCTGTTGTCAAAAATGTTCAATTTTCCTCTGGAAGTAGTCTGGTACCAGATGGTTGCTCCTGCAAGTTTTCTGTTTATGAAATAGCTTTCTTTCATTAGTGTACATTTGTTTAAAGTATTCACAAACACAGTGTACGGTAACAGTTTTTGCTGATTTGTTATCTCCCCACATGGTCCTCGAACTCCAGAATTAATGTCAAAGTTTATAAAATAACGTTAAAATCAAATTGAACTTTACACATATTAGGAGAAAGAAGTAACAAGTATAGAGAAAAGTTTAGAGAAACATAAAATTAACACCTTTTTGACCCTTTGTTGGCACCTTTTCTGACACAACACAATTACGTAAGAGCCACGGAAGCTTCTGAAGGACTCTTCATAGCCCAATGCCGGTCAGGAGTTCTACATACTCTGTGACCTCTGAAGGTTTGACCCCTACTTAGATCTGGAAGCATCAGCGGAGCGGAACGCCATTGCTTCATATAGAATCTCTTATAGTCTGTGGGGATGAATCAAACCAGGAATTTCCCCAGAATGCAGGAGTTCAACTGTATCCATTCATGCACTTAATTCAAGTTTATTTACAAAGCGCCAAATCACGACTGAGCTGCTTGCTGATTGGTTGGTTTAAACCAGAAGGCCTTAGACACTGGAGACTGCAGATTGGAGAAGGAAGGGCTCCACATTGTGACGTTTTTAAGAGAGGTTTCTCCGAAAAGAAGCTTTTGTCTTGCGTTTTTAATCTTTCTAATTTACATAAAAGGTAGGTCACACACAGCGTAGACTTTTTGGCATGCTACTTTTGACCACCCAAGCTGTCTTTATTCACAAACAACAAGAAAATGTTGGTTTAAATTCTTTGTCCCCTTTGATGGTGGTTGGCATAAAGTCTCGAGGGGTTTTGTGATCTTGCTAGTCCAGCGAAGAGCATGGCAGAGGAGTTACTACGCTGCAGAAATTCTCCCGGTGTGAACTGACACAAAGCAAAACTCATGAGTAAACCACTGATGCCTCCAGTTTGAAGTAGGAGTTAGAGAAAAAGTACAACAACTGGGACCTAAATCAGAGGTCCAGCAAGGAGGATTGGGTTTATCACACTGGAAACCTCCTCTGCTTCTTCACTCAGGCTACGTAACCACATAGCAATTCAGTATAGCTAATATAGCTAGCTCAGCTCTGGCTTCATGTCATACTCTGAAATGAGAATGCATGATTCGTGAACATAGAGGGGTATGAACAGTGGAAGGAGTGACGGTCAGAGGACCGTTTGATGGATGGATCAGAATCTAACCATTAAGAATGAGACATTCACAATGATTGGATGAGGTTTTTCCAGGACTGTATAGAAGTGATTAAAATAAATAGTTTTTGACTAAACGTTTAATCTGTTGGTTGCCATGTCTGTGAAGGGCATTTAAAGAAATAGGGAGCCTAAGTCACGCCGATCTACTTCCTGACCATTGGTCCCCAGACAACACATTCTCACATCCAAGGCGTCAAAATATGACGCCTGTGACCAAGCCTCAATATATGACGAATCGGGACGCCCCAGCGCGTCAGGAAAGGACGATCAGGGACACGCTGGGTCACGTGGCTCCGCTGGCGTCACTGTTTGACGCGCGCGGTCACATGGACATTACTCAACTATTTAACCTTCCCCTCACCCCAATCCCAACCTTAAGGTCCATAAACTGTGACCTTAAGGTTAGAATTGGGATGAGGGGAAGGTTAAGTAGTTCACAAGTAGTTCTAATGTCCGTCTCACCACCGGAGTCGGATACCGACGCTCTGGGACGCTGCGTCAGCTGTTTGTCCCTGATCGTCGTCTCCTGATGCGCTGGGGCATCCTGAATCATCAAATATTGAGGCTTGGTCACACGTGTCACATTTTGACACCTTGGGTGTGAGAATGTGTTGCCCCGGAAGAACAAAGAAACAAAGGCAATGGGGCTAAAAACGCTATTTTCTAATTCCGCTTGTTTTGAGCCATGGATTTCACATTTGATGTCCGTGAATTTTAAAGACAAGAACACGCTTATTTTCGAACGGGGTTAGGGTTATTTTAGGCTTTGTGTGAAAATAAATCCAGAACTACAAATGCGCTTCACGAAAGTGACATCATCAAACCAGACACAGAGAAAACTGAGGGAATAGGGCTGTAAGTTCAGCAAACTTCCCACAGAAGGAAAGAACCACCGTATATCTGGCCATTTGGTAAGTAGCAGCTACGTGAGGGGAGAGGAGATTATGTGGTGACGTCTTATATGCGACGTGCCGATTTCTGGTGTATAGTTGTGCTAATTACAAACTTTTACAAGCTGATAAATCTCAAAGTACGTTACTGGCGTGGTCGAAACACCCTTCATTGGTGTTAATTTAAATTGCAGTAAAACATATGCGTGATCCAGGGCGTAAGGCAAAGCAGATTACAAAATAGCTCATTTAGCCCCGTAGACTTGCATCTATTTTTTCGTTCTTCCAGGGACCTATGAGCCGACCGGAAAGGGAGGAGACTTAGGTTCCCTATATGGTAAACATCTCCTACCCCACCTTTAACCTCCTGAGACCTGAGTTTGTATTTGGTATGATTTAAAAGAAAAAATATGTGTAGCCATTATAGATTAGTCCACACTCATAAACGTGAAAAAACAAACAAACAAATAAATAAATACATAAATACAATTCTGACAAACTTTAAAATCATAAACTTAAAGTTAATATCAAGTGTTTCTAAATATAACAGAAAAATGTTTTAGTGCAAGAAGTCAACGTCCACCTACGTGGACATAGGGTCTCAGAAGGTTAAATTAAAATGGATGAAAATTATCCATGTTTACAAGTCTGCATGAGTTTATCCCAAAACACTGTTTGTCCCAAAGACCTTTCACTAAAAGGCACATTTCAGATCCCTCCCGATGCTTCTCGAGTTCCTCAGCCAGCAGATCAGAGAGGAGGTCACAGAGCACCCGAGAACACTCTCCATGTAAACATTTAAAAACACATCCTCTTTGCACATGAAGAGCTTCTTTGCACTGCAGGATTGTGTTCTGGCAGCTGCTTTGAGCTCAGTGTCTTTTATATCACAGCGGTCTAATGTAATAATGGATGCGATTTCATATTTATATGCTTAGTAAGAATTTCTGGAACAAACAACTTTTTCAGAAGATTTATAAATTATTCACAATTAAGTTATTAATTAGGCTGTACACAAGATGTTAATTATTAATAAATACACTTATTAGGAATTTATAAGATGCTTTAATGTAAGATTTTGGAATGAGGAAGAACATCATACATCATTTTATGTTTTCTTCTGGTTAATTTTACTTTATTATTTTTGTTATATTAACTATCAACTAATTTTTGCATTTTACTGGTGGGTGATAATGTTTTTGCCTCTCTTTATCAGGCCATATTAGCAGAATATGTCATGAAAGACCCAGACAGACATCATTACGTCAACAACCGATCAACTTGTGGGCCCAATCCCGATACTCACTTGCACCCTTCTTTTGTATGATCGGTGGGTTGCAGGTTCAAACCCAGGCTCTCCTGTCATTGTCAGGGGCATAGCACCAAATTCTGGGCCCTAGGTACAAGTCTTCTAGGTGGGCCCACATGCTCAATTACTTAATTTCTCTCTTACACATTTTTTGTCATGCTATAAGACAAGATAATAAATATGATCTTAGTTTAACCTCTATATTGAGCAAATACAAATGCCAGCATAATAAAAGTGAAATGCCCAGACTTCACATATAATTATTATTTTTTGCCAACAATGTGTTCAAACAAAAATCCTGGAATTTATTTTCCAGTAAATGCCCACTGACGGGTCTTCATGTTAGCAAAATCACTTATGAGATCTTTAAAGTCCAATCCTTTGGCTAATTGGCTTTCAATAGGAAGAAGAGCTAGGCTGTTCAGTCTATCCTGGGACATTGTTGATCTCAAATAATTTTTCACCAGTTTCAGTTTGCTAAAAGCCCATTCACCCCCAGCAACAGTCACAGGTAGTGTGCAAAATATCCTCAGTCCAATACAAACTTCTCCAAAAATGCTCTGTAATTGCATCCTGTATGGCATTAAGCAGCTCAAGAGGGGACCGAATGTGTGGAAATGTGGCACCATATGTTGTTCTCAGGTGTAGCATCTCATTCTCAAATTCAGCTGTGAGATCCTTGTAATATTTTCTCATCAGTGCCTGGCATGATATCTTCATCTGCTCTTCGGTCATGTCTGTCATGGTTCATGATGTTAAGCTTTGCTAATACTGATATGTATTGATATATTAAATACATAAGACATGAAATAAACCAGGTTCTCTCTGTGAATGTAATGTACTCTAAATTTTATAATCCCTGCATTATCAGCCAAATTAAAAGATTGTCCGTTTTCAAGATCAAATATAAAGAAATTTAAAATAGGCTTAAATATCTAACCAAGTCAATAACAATCCTCTAACACCAGTGTCATCAAGCTATACGAAAAACAGTGGCAGCTTCACATTCCTGAGATTACCACGAATCCATCAATACCAAGTTTGTCCTG
Organism: Nothobranchius furzeri; assembly: GCF_043380555.1. NCBI lineage: Eukaryota > Metazoa > Chordata > Actinopteri > Cyprinodontiformes > Nothobranchiidae > Nothobranchius > Nothobranchius furzeri. The sequence goes on along the minus strand of NC_091745.1, from coordinate 63,363,867 downwards.
GTCCATGACTGGGAAGGAGCTGAAATATCCACACAGAGTGAACCTGATTTTACTGCGAGGTCCGCGAATTAATTGGCGGCGGCCGCCCGCGATAATAATTCTGATTAATATATATATAAATTAATTAGTGTTATCACAGATAACACTAATTAATTTATATTTGATCTTGATGGTGAAACTAAAGGCGTTTAACACTGAACACCTAACATGAATGCAGCTTCTGAGAGCTAGCTAATATCAGCTAAAACTGTGTTCTGCTGCTGCTGCTCACCTTCCTTCTACTTGCTTCTGTTCAATTAACTTTTCCTCCTTCTCCTTCTTTTCTTTTCTTTTCTGGAAGCCAGATTTCCCTTTCTTGGGAAAAGACATGACTGACTCTCCTGCCTCCAACTCTGGCTGTCGGCATCTGCGATGTCTCATAGCTGTACATGCGGCCGTGCAGCCCCTGGCCGCAGGTGTGGACTTAACCACTTTGCACAGTTTTAAGGGGTGATAGATGCCTCAGAGATTATTCAGTTATTATTTTTAAGGCAAAATTCTGTTTCTTAACCTCTTTATCCAGGTAAAGGGAAGTTTATTAAGACATTAAGTAAGATGGGGGGAAAAAACAACAACAATAAAACATTTTTATTCAAAGCTGTCTCAGGGCCCCTCCCTGCAGTGGGCCCTGGGTAAATGGTACCCTTTCCCCCTCGAGTCCGACGCCCCTGGTCATTGTCATTGTGTCCTTGTGCAAGACACTTAACGCTCCCCCTTAGTATGAACCCTGATTCACTGAAGAAGTGCTTTGGAGTACTTTGACTCAGAAAGATGCTATAGAGCTCCGGGAGTGCACGTCACTTCTCCCGGCATGCAGCAGTTCAAATCGAAACGGCGCCATCTTGGCAGGTAGAAGCCGGCAGCTGGACTATTTGTTATTGTCAGAAAACTCAATCAGACAGGAAATATGGTAGATTCCTGTTGTGCCCCAGGATGCAGAACAGACGCGGACGACATAAGGAATGAGCCATCTACAGGATTCCCCAAGATCCGGAGCGCCGCAAACGTTGGATCATTGTAATAAAACGCACTAGTGACCGGGCTAAAATGAAACTGTGGGATCCCGAGAGTAAAGGTTTTCACTTATGCAGCAACCACTTCATATCAGGTACTTAAACCAACGTTTCCTCAACTGTGTATGGTTTTTGTTTTAAATACTTTTATTACTGATCTTAGTGGGCTTCCTAAACTTATTTTGGCGTGGCTTTTTCTGTCTTATTACTCATAGCAACAAGTAAACATCACGTAAAACGTTGCCTCGTGATTTCTGCGTGCTGCCGTTTACGTGTTTTATGATCACAGCAATTAACCGGCTAAGCTGTATTTAATTTTTAAGCAATGGTTGATCAATTGTCAGATCACACATAAAAATCACTTTGGATTGCTATTATCTGTCTCACCGAGACAGATCCTGAGACGCTCCTGCATGACATATTTATTTTATTCACGGAAAACAATAAAACTAGTGATTTCTCTTGGCGTTCAGTTTATACATTCAAACAGCACAGCACTCTATTTAAACTACTTACGTGTAAATCTGTTTTTTGTCCATCCATCCATTTTCATCCGCGTATCCGGAGTCGGGTTGCGGGGGCATGTAGCGTTGAGAGGCCCAGACTTCCCTCTCCCCAGCCACCTGAGCCAGTTCTTCCGGGTAAATCCCAAGGGGTTCCCCGGCCAGGTCCGGTAAGAAGTCCACTCCGACAGCTTCTGGCGTCAGAGCGGGCAGTAGCGTCGAGAGTCCCAGACTTCCCTCTCCCCAGCCGCCTCCTCCTCCGGGGGAATCCCAAGGGGTTCCCCGGCTAGGTCCGGTAAGAAGTCCGCTCCGACAGCTTCTGGCGTTTTTAAAAAGTATCCCAGGGGCACGGTAAGGGTCGGAGATGTTTAGTCTATTTAATTTCTGACTATATAAAATGATTTCTTCGGTTTTAAAGTGTGAAGTAAACTCCGACGAAGTAAAATCCAAGCCGATCTCGTTCACGTTCATGTTTACATCCGTGTTTGTTTAGCTTCTTTTACCTGCCAATATGGCGTCTACTAACTGAGAGTCACGTGGGGTCCAGAGCTCTATACAAGTGCAGGACATTTAGCATCAAGAGGAACATTAAGTTAAAGTCCCATTAGTCATCATCACACACTGGTAAAATGACTTCTCTGCGTTTGGCCCATTCCTGTGGGGAGCGGTGAGCTGCAGCAGTGGCCGCACTCGGGAAATACTTAGCGGTTTGAACAAAAATTCATCTTCAGCCAATACTAGAGCTAATAGATGGAGCAAGATTTTAGAACGCAACATGATGTGAAATTTGCAAACCCAGAAAATGTCTGAAATGAAAAAATATTAGATAAAAGTAAACTAACAGTGTATGGAAGAGAGACAAAGACTACAGAATAAGGTCAGGCTTGCTCGTCTATCTTGATTTTATTAGTATTTCATGATCATGGTTTGATCATTTTTAAAAGTGCCAAGAACCATGTGTATACCTGTGTATGTACCCTGTATGAATGAATGAATGAATGATCAATTTATTCAGTCAGCTTAAGATAATGTGTACAATAACATGTCATACAAATAGATACAAATACCATTTCTCACTAACATATGCATTCATTTGTATATGGTGTCTATTTGGTATCTCATGACTGAATAGGTTTAGGCAGAAGCAATAGCTTATATAATTGCCTAACCTACTTACAAAACAATTTTTCAATTTCCCACAATGAACCAACATCCCAAATGAAAATAAAACACAAATCCATCCATCAACATCAAATTAATACTCTTCAAAAATATTTTTACTGATACGTTTTTTAAGAACTGAAAGAGAAGTTGCTAATTTTAATTCTATTTTAGCCTCATTCCAAAATTTTACTCCCATTACAGAGATACATCTCTTTTTCATGCCCTTTTTGGCTTTTTGTAGAACAAACATACATACACCTCTTAAATCATATTTACTTTCCCTCTTTGCAAAAAACAGTATATTTTCTGGCAGAGCCGTTAATTTTACTCTAAACATAAATTGCATTATTTTATAATAATATAGATCTTCTAATTTCATAATCTGTGATTTTGAAAACGACGGGTCAGTATGAACATAATAATTGCTCTTGTTTATAACTGTTTTTTCTAAATCCATATTGACTGTCAATTTATTTTTAGTAATATATACGTCTAGCTGGTTCACAAATAATTTCTCAAGTATTTTTGAAAATTGTGGAATAATTGCTATTGGCCTATAGTTTTCCATAGAATGCTTATTTCCCTTAGTTGGGATCACTTTTGTTATCTTCATAGTTTTAGGAAAATGACCTTTATGTAGTGATATGTTATATATATATGTCAATGGTCTCACAATAGAGAATATAACTTCTTTTATAATTCCCATATGAATTTCATTTATATCTGTGGATTTTTTGTTTTTAAATTTTCTTACTGTATTTACAACGTCAGTCTCACTTATCTCATGTAGAAACATTGAGTTGATATTACTATTTATCAGATTATTACATGTATCTGCATCAGGTGGGACTGCTATCTCATTTGCTAATGAGGGGCCGACGCTTACAAAAAATTTGTTAAATTCTTCCACTATATTTATTAGATCATGTAAGTACAGTAAATACCCAGTGAATACCTTGTATTTAAAATATCCAGAAATGAAACAATCTATGCATAACTTTGGCTTTTTTCACAGTTATTTCATGATCCTGTTGGTTTTCTAATCAGCCTTTTGTCCCATGTTATTAATAATTAATGTTCATCTGACAGTTAGAATTGTACTGATTTGGGTTTTTGGCGCTGGCTGCTCCCAGTGCAACTGTGTTTGTGGAGGGAAAAAGTTCCAGTGCCTAATTCTGTGATGTTGTGCGTGTTGAAAGAATGAAAAACACATGAATGAGGGGAAGTTTGTTGATTTATTGCCACCCTCTGGGATTTTAAATATTTACAGTTGTTCACAATAAAACCAAATGATGGAAAAACTGAGATTATGAGCAGAGAGAGGTTTTCTTGGAGTGAGCTGAGCTTTTGGCAGCTGGCGGAGGTGTGAGAAATGATCCCGCCAGTTATTAACCTCTAGCATTAATTAAACTCGAACCTTGATAAATAAATGCATTCAGTTTTTTCCTATACTCTCTACAGGGCAGCTAATTTAGTTTGCCGTCATCCAGATGTAAGTCTTTGACCCCCCCTTCCTCCATTGTTGCTCCAGCTGTGTGGGCTTCAGGGAGCCGATGATGGAAAATAAGGAGCGCTGATCCCTCACAAAGTGCAACGCTCTGTGTAACCTTGATAGTGGCTGCTGGTCGACAGACAGGGTGGAGGGAGTGGTCCATTTGTCTCAGGTTGCAGCAGTGGCAGCCTGATTTACTGAGCTCCAGGTATCATCCCGTGTCAAGGTGCACATTCTCTCTGTACATTATGGGCCCGGATGATACGATTTGGAGGCTTCTAGTAAATAACCTCAGCGTTATGTCTTTTATTGAGTCGTACATTGTGTTGAATTTGTGGCTGAAGCCACAAGAAATGAAATATGAAAGAAGAATTCCCAGTTTAGCATGACGGGAGGGGGAGGGGATGGCAAATTCAGGCAAACGACAAAAACGCAAAGAGCAGGAGGTGCAAATAATCACAGCAACGAAACAAAAACGAACCTTTTCAGTGATGCTTTTGCTGAATTCATTAGTTTTATTAGGTCAGTGTAATTCTTCCTTACTACTTAACCAAATCATTTTGCATTCCTACATTATTCCCATCTTTACACAGTACCGAAGCTGACTGGCAGAATGAACGGAGATCTGTTCCCGTGCAGTATAAATGTGCTATTAAACACCAGCGTCTCTAATGCATTATCTGCTGCTGTGCTGCTGAGCTCCTGCAGTCATTTTCTGCAGCTCCTCTTCTCTCCTCTCAGCTGGAAAATACCGCAAACATTTTTTTCTTCAGATGGTTTATGAAGACGGTTTTTGTTGAGCAGCCAAGAAAGTTTTGGATCCGATCACAAAATGCATTTCAAGCATTGCAAGTGGATGTGTAACATGCTTGTCTGAGTCTCACTCAGACTTGTGTTCAGCACTGGAAAAAGTAATTAAAGAAGATTTAATTTTAAATAAAAATTACATTTAAACTATTAATGGAAAATAAATGCATTTGTACATTGTTGGACCATCCTGTTGTCAGTCTCGCCGAACCGCTGGACTTCCGCATTTACCTGGGTCCTCCACTCATAACCACAGACATATATACAGAGATGCCCCATGGACTGGCACTGCCTATTGGAGCTGCCATAGTGGCCGGCCGCCATCTTGATGGCTCTCCATTGGCCCGCGGTGCATTCATTTCTACAGAGGAAGGTGTTTACCCAACTAAAAAACACATTGTATTTAGCTTTTTACAAAATCAGACATATGGTATGACATGATAGTTAAAAAATAAATATAATTAAACAAAACAAAACAAAACAAAAAAGAAATAAAAATCGCAAAAGGTAGGCTAGAAAAGTCAGTTGTAATCCCAAGTTATTTGTTTTCAACAGTATGCGGGTTGTTGCAACCGTTGGCTGCACAAAAGTGGGTGTAGTTGCTCACTGAGGGGTTGACTTCAGTTGGGTTTGGAAAGTGTAGGACCCATCCAAAATGGCAGCGACGCTGTTACGCTCTACAGCGCCCAATATGGTGTCTATGTATTCATGTCTATGGTCATGATGCACACATATGTTTAGCAACAGAACACTAGTGTGAAAAGTTTGTGGCTCAGCAAAATCAGAGAAGGAGAAACAGCCGGCTGCTACCACTTCAACTTTAGGACAAACTACCAGAGTCCCAAAAAGAAAAACACCCTTTGAATTTACGAAATATGAAAGACCTAGAAAACGGCAACTGGTGTTTAGCGTTCTCTCGTTTCCTCTGGCAGTGCGGGTTTCAGGTTCCGGCCCAGGGAAGATAACTGAAGGGAGGCATAATTGTTCCATGACAGTGTTTGCATTTAAAAGCTAGCTTATTTTGTAAATTTGCTGTTGTAGCTTTAATCCTAGAAAAGCTGAATTCAGAAAATTAGTCGTGGAGCTGTTTCCAGAACAGCAGATGATAAGAGGCAACATTTGGTAGGGAAAACACTTTTCCAAGCCCACACAAAGAAGTATAAGTTGTTTCTTTGGTCAAAACAGAAAAAAGGAGAAAAAAACTCACTGACAATAAATAACAAACCAAAAACTCAAAAGTTTTCTCCGAATTAATAAAAACACATCAACCCTTTCAGGCTCTAAATAAGTTTTGATAAAAGGACGAACAACTAAGTCCTTCAGGGGTACTTCTGAGTTAAAAAATGCTCATGACATATGTGGAGTAAGCAGGTAGGTCGGTTTTAACATTGCAAATCTGCAACGCCTGCCTCCAGAGGGTTAAAACATGAAATGTTGGTCTCTTCTGTCTTCCATGAAGACATCAGCAGTCAAACTAAACAAATGTTTGGGGATTTTAGAGGGAAACTACCGACTCACTTTACCAAGACGTTGATTCAAATCAGGTCCGCGCTGACCCGGCATTTTAAAACGTTTAACTGAGACTGGCAGACAGTCCAGATCAGGTTCGTTTGTTACTCACTAATCTCTGTGATTTATTCCCAGAGAAAAGCCTCGTTCCTGGCAGGTTTAATGAGGCTTTGAGATGGCCAAAAGCAACAGGGGGAAAGAGTCCCAGTTTGAGATTAAACAGGAAGTAAAGCTGTGGCGTGGACAACCTTTTGAAGTTTGGATCCTCGGGCTTTACTCTTTTAGTAACAACCGCGGCATTCTCCGTTTGGAGTCCCTGTAGAGCTGTTTGGCTAACAACATTCCTCCACTCTAACGTCTTTGGCTTCACACGAGCCCGGTGTCGGCCTGCGTGTGGTGCCCCACCATTGGAGCCACAGCAGAGATCTCACCTGCCTCTTTAAGCATCACCTCTGGATTTTATCCTCATTAACTTTGTCTTCGTTATCAAAAGTAATCAGTTTCTGTGTGCATCTTAACAAACAGCAGACCCCCACTCCCCAAACCACAGTTTACTCTTCCTGTTCCTCGTAAAAGCAGATGTTTAGACAGTCGCCGTCTCTTGCACACATCGCTGTTTTCTTGATTTAGTGTGAGCTATGAATTTTAAAACAGGCTGCTCGAAAGAGGAGGTCGTTGGGAAGTCACAAGCACATCGGTATTCAATTAGACGCTGTTAAAACCTGGAACCTTTCGAGTTTGGCAGAAGAAAGTTTCTATTTCTTTTATTTCTATGTCAGAAAGGGAGTGGAGGGTGAATAATCCCAGCTGTGGTTTAGGGAATGACAAGCGCTGGTGGTCAAAGTGCAAAAGCACTAAATAAATTTTAAATGACTTTTGTTTTGAACTTTCACATATAAACACAAGGACAGAACACCGCAGTGGGCATTTGTCCCCTCTTTGTTGAGATAAGGAAGCTCTTTCATTTGAAAAATCTTTAAACTTTAATGCCTGTTTTTGTCTAAGCACTTTGGTTAATGTGTTTTCCGTCAGATCTCTTTGAACGGAAGCAGGCTTGTCTTTCACTCCAGTGATGAGCTTTTGACATCAATTTGTGTTCGTTAGACGGCTGCATGTCACCCTCCCTGGAGATCAATACCCCAGCTCCTCTCTTTTAGGTTGTTTGGCTTTACAAGCCTTAGAGAGAGAGATAAAATGAAAAGGAAAGGGTGAGACAGAGATAGAAAAGACAGAGGGGATAAAAAGTGGAGGGAATCTAAATCAGTTCAGCTGCAGAGTCCATCTAGAATTGGTTTTATTGTTGGAGTAGGACTTCCCTGATGTTCAGATCAAGGTTACAGATACCTGCATTATTGGGATTCCTTGAAATAAACGTCACTAAATAAATGTTGCATGAAAATATGAGAAATTGAATGTGAGGCCAATTTCAGTTTTCAGTACAGCATTTTTAATACTTGGATGCATATTTTGCTGCATGTCAAGAAAAACATAGTGAAGGAGAAACAGGTGGGACGGATTAGGGCAATAAATAAACGAGTCACTGTCATAACAGCCAGTATAACTGAAGCTGTCAACAGTTTCCCTTAAAAAGAATCAGCTGAAACAACAACTGAATTTTGGATTTTCATTGTTTTTACTTTATTGGAGTTCAGTACTGTTACTGCAGATTTGGTGACCCTTCACAATAAGGGTGTCTTTATTAACGTTACTTAATGGATTAATGCGCATTAAAGAGACAATGTGTAGTTTTAACCGCTAACCTCTGGAAACATCCATCAAAATGTGGTTAAAAATGAATTAAATGATGTCCAGTTGTTGCAAAACATTGACGGCTCCGTTTGTTCATCTAGTTTGGAATTCCTTTTTAAGTCCGGTGTCTTCTTTCCAGTTCGTTATCCAATTGCTTCTGTTTGGTTGCAACGTTTCTCATCCTTTCTTTGAGTAGTGCTTTCTGTGTTCTTTCCATTATGTTCTGTGCTGTCTTGGTCTGGATCGGTGTTTTCAGCTGTAGGCTTGTTGGCGTGATGTATTTGCACCGGCATCTTAAATTGAAACGAAGGTGGCTCCTTAGACGTGCGCGTTGTTGATGTAATTGTTCCAAATGGCGGAAGTCCGTTGTTCCTTGTCGGCATTTTTCTTTAACCATATTTGGTATGTTCTTACTGTGTTTGGCTTCTAACTCCATTTTTGGTTCTTTTTAAAACACAGGAAAGGTTCCTCTTTACCCTGCTGACAGTTTTGTTTGGCGACTGCAAAACATCCTCAGAGCTGACGCTGATGGTGGCGTCACTTTCTACTCCGTTTATCCGCGGGCAGCAGATAACTTTGTCAGCAAGGTAAAGAGAAACCTTGACCGTGTTTTAAAAAAGAACCAAAAATGGAATTAGAAGCCAAACACAGAAAGAACGTACCAAAGATGGTTACAAAACTTTCACCATTCATACACGTTATTTTACACATTTACTTCTTCACTTGTTGCCAGTGATGAAAGGGAGTCTGATGTGCTTGTCATTTTGCTGAATTTTGCCCTCCCCAGGGTTTTTAGACCCTAATGGGCAACCATTGGTAAGGTCTTACTCCAATACAAAAATACTTGCTTGCAATGATTTACGTATCTACTGCCCCCTATAGCCAGGAAAACTACACACTGTCACTTTAATAAACAAATGGTCCCTTTATTAACATTCTCGATCTTTCCAACAAGGTTTCTTAAGTTTAGGATAAAGGGCCAGGGGCAGAGTCTGCTTAGTTATGCACTACCTAATATTAACATTAATATTAATCAGTTGTTTATACTTTACTTAAAAGTTTATTAATGCTTAATAATGCACTAACTGATGTTAATAAAGGAATCCTTATTGTTAAGTGTTACCCATAATTCTAATGGATGTGAAAGATCAAAATCTGTCACAGAATTACTAGGAGTGTGCAATCTTAGGTACCTCACGATTCAATTCAATTCAATTCAGGGTGCTTCAATTCAATTATTAAAACGATTATCATGATCACCACGATTACCACTCTTTATGATCCTTTTTTTCATGTTTAGTTTTAGTTTTTTCTCACATCAGAGCTTTTTGATACCCTACACAGGTTTGCATGAAATCCACAGATAAACGTGGATAATGACAATGAAAATAAACACGTCAGTTTCACTATTGTAAACAGAATGAGAGTGGGCAAACTGGAGCAATGCAGAGATGGGAAGTCTTTAGATTATCTGAGAGTTCACATGAGATTGCGAAGAACTAACACCTTTTGGAGTGGCTTGTAAAAAAACTAACGTACCCCCGCTGCACACTGGAAGCATCAGCGGCACGGAACGGCAGCAGCAAGATTTACTCGCAACAATCGCTGCACTCCAGTGCACATCGGGAGAGTCTCAGCCGTGAAGCGGCTTCTCCGCTGTGCTCCTCGCTCGACTCACGAGATCACAAAATCCCTCAAGATTATGCCAGCTGCCATTAAACCAAAAAGAAGGAAATCACGTTTGATATTGCTGCTTGATGTCATAAATGATGTTGTTTCTCTCCACTGCCAATTAAAAACACACTGCTGCACTTCTGGAACGATGCAAGGAGTAAATAAGCTGTTAGGTCACTTGGATTGATGTAATCTACATAGATATGAAATAGCATCACAGCAATAGACGTTTATTTAGAAAATTACCTGGGATTTTACACTGGGGTTGTGTCCCAGAAGCAGCTCGTGACAAAACTAGAACTCGATCCTATCTTCTGGGACGCACCTGAAAATGGCTGCATCACGGCTGGTTTGAATCACTCCCATAGACTCTGATGGATTCTGTTTAAAGCGGTGACATTCTGCTGCCGTTCCGTGCCGCTGATGCTTCCAGTGGGAAGTAGGGGTTGTGTCAACTAGTCGACTAGTCGACTTCACTGTTCTGTAGTGACTTTTTATGACTTTCATCGACTAGTCGCTGTCACGTGATAATGACCAACAAGATGCAGTTCTCGGAAAAGACAGCAGGTGACGAGCCCCTGCGCGTCGGGAGACGATGCGCTGTGCCAGAGCGTCTGTATCTGACGCCCGCCGCAAAATGGACATTTGACCGAATTGTGACCTTTACCCTCATGCAATGTAACCTTCCCCTCACCTCCATCCTAAACTTAACCAGCTTGTGCATGCAAAGCTCTGATCGTTGACGCGCTCCAGACATCTGCGTCCTGAGCACGGCCACAGTAACATTATCAAATTAGGTATCACCACCTCAAAAACTAATTTAACATGTCTTTTAATTGTGCCTGATGCGTTTCGCTGCTGTGGAGTGGAGCGCATCACCTGTTTTGTCCTCCGGTGATTTCACATCAACGGTGCGGCAGGCGAGCACTCCGCTGTTTTTGCGGTCGGTAAATCTTTTAGAACTGCAGTTCAAAGCTAACTCATAAGGTGAATATATATGAACCCAGGTAGCAGTTTTTCTTTAGGATTGAGAGGAGATGCAGGAAGATAATAAACAGACAGGACAGAAAAATAATCAAATAAAAAACAAGTTAGTTTTTGTACCTGGTGGTTGCAACAAACAGACACCATTGAAGGTAATCAGAAGTGAGGAACAGAAAATGAAATAATTATTTTAATGTTTAGAGCAGCAGAAACTCTGAGAGACTGCAGGCGCATCAGTGAGTTTGTGGCCGCTGCGCAGGGGGAGGGGGGAGAGGGCCGAAGCAATTTTAATTGTCAAAAACTCCAGCGAACCAATCAACCAATCCCCCCTCACGTGTATGACGTCATCAACGACTAGTTGAAGTCGACTTGATTTTCATTACTTGACGGTCGACTTTAAAAAAGTTAAGTCATGCAGCCCCTAGTGTGAAGTAGACTTTAAAGACCGTTGCTCCAGCCGCCATAAAATTAAGTTATGTTCAAGCTAAAAGGAAGTCCATGACAGCACTTAGACAGCCTCGTTATCCCACCACCACGTAATCTTTGTGAAAACACATTATCACGCCACATTACCACCACAGACTCACTGCTCACCTAAGGCTCCCTGGGGATGCCATCATTTTATGGAAAAGGCTAGAGTTCCGGGCAAGTTCACACTAAATATCTAAAGCTATGAATCAAACTTCCGCCGTTGCTGCATTGTTTTTATTTTCACTGGCCAGTCCCCCTCAAGTGTCCATGCTTCTCAGCTGTTTTCTGCATGTATTTATAATAGTTTCTGAACGTTTACAAATCCATTTTGAGTCGGCAAATGTCACATCAATCAATTAAAGGGGCACACCCCCAACAACTACAGAGTGGAAACATGGTGGTTATTTTTATTGCCTATGATTATTTTTGAGGATTATGGTGGAAATAGCAAAAGGGCGTCATGCAAAACCAACAAGCTGTTAATTAACCTAATTTTGTAATTGCTTAAACTCTTTGAGTTGGTTTAAAGATATATTGTGCAGTTTTTACCATTCATTTCTGGAAATATCCATCAAAATGTTGTTGAAAATGAATGAAATGATGCTCAGTTGTTGTATTGGTGGCTTCATAACATATAACCATAAAAAGCAGGTCTAAAATACAGGGGAGAGGGCAACACCATATTAGACGCCATGTTTCCTTCTACGGGAGCTGATGAAGACAAAATGCCTTTACTGATTTGTAACAGTTACAAAACTTTAGTCATTCTTAAATGTTGTTGTTTAACACATTTACCTCATCACTTTTTTTCACTGATGAAAGGGAGTCTGAGGTGCTTGTTATTTTGCTCAAGTCTGCACTCCCCAGAGCTTTTTGATCCTAATGGGGATCTGCTGGTAAGGTCTTACTCCAACACAAAAATACTGCTTGCTTGCTACAATTTAGGTATCTATTGTCCCCTATCGCCAGGAAAAATACACACTGCCACTTTAAATTATTCTAAGGCGACACAATGGACTCATGGCACTGTGTTACTACAACAACAATGACTTATTGTTTGAGGTGCAAGCCCACCAGTCCCAGTCTCCTTGTGAGAGGTATTAAAACACAGCAATGTCAGCAGACTGACATTTAGTTAGAAATAAAAACTCTGTCTCGTAATTGTCTTCACAGGTACAACCTCTACATAAAATCACAAGTTGTTTGTGCAACCACAATCAGAAAAAAAAATCATTGTCATCTAAGAGAAGGTGGAACAGTGTCCAAAGCTGCCAAAGACACAGTGACAAAGTATCTAATCTATCATTTTCTCACTTAAAAATAAAAATGTTGAACAGAAATGCAGAACGTTTACTCTGTCAGCCTCACATCGATTTAGCTCCGACTTCAATCTCCACTTTTATTTGGAGTTTGTCTGAAAAGAGGACTTAGGCCGCTTATGTCGCCTACAGACAGATCAATTCTTTTTCAGAGTACACCTCTCCTCCTGCAAAGGCTTTTTGAGAAAAAATGTCCCAGACCATTCTGGAAGTGTTGATCTGTACGTAAAATAATTTTGTTCCTGTAAACTAACCTGATGAATGGTTACAGATAAACCCTAACCCTGTGTCTCTATACCTTAAAAATGTTAATGAGCTAGCCCAAACATTGCCCCCTTTCAGTCCATTTGACCAGTATCTGCTGTATATGTTTACAATTTTTACTTAACAAAAACCCACAGAAGGAAATAGACTCTGTGTTTCCAGTTTCAGATTATGTCTCATTAAGAAATGCTTCATGCTTTTCTCTACGCAGGTTCGGTTATTTTTACACAGCTGAGGTAATGCAATCATTTGTGCCAAATTGTTCTCCCTGTCAAGTCAGTGAAATACAACATGTTGTAACACTGTGCAACATCTAATACCACCACACCTATCAAGGGTACTGAACTGAAATGCCATGACAACAGAGAGCTGAAAAAAAGGTAATAAGCTGAAGCCTTGCGTTTTTTATTTGCTTGGGCTCTAGAAGTGATTATGACTCATTCACAGGGAAAAAGCAGAACACCAGATCAGAAATCTCACGCTGACTTGACCAAAAGCTTGTAGATGGAGAGTGATTCTGCGGGTTGATGACTGTAGAGGGTTTCTAAACTACATAAAACTAAACAGTCGAATGTGGCTTGTGTGTAACCCACCTACATGTGATCCGTAGGCATTGTGGCCTGTTTTTCTCCCACTAAGCCCTCTGGAATTAAGTCTGGTTTCCCACCATTTCCTCTCCATGTGTTTTACATCACTGAGCGAACAGCGAACAGGCAGGAGATAACCGCACATACCTGCAGGGAACAACAATGGCTAAACATCGGAGTTTAAGGGCTTTCATTCTGAAACCCAATATACCATCTAAAAGAAGTGGCAGTACTTTGAAAAGTGAAGCGCATAACTGTTTCCAGTTACAATAATGAGTCATCCAAAATCCCCTTTAAAAATATTTTTATTCTAGAGGATATTGACAAAAGGCATTGACTAGAAGTGAGATAGTCTCTCTGTTCCGCCGCTCGGAGGCGATTGAAAGCCTGCGGCAGAAGAGAAATAAACAAACACATAAAACCGCAGGAGACTCATTTGGAGTCAGACTGAAAATGAAACCGAAACATGTTTTCAGGTGGAAAGGATGAAAACGCTGCAGCTGCACTTGAACCTGCTCCACCAAACCCGAGATTCGTCCTGCATCATTTAGAATTTCACAGCAAAAAGGATCAAAGTCTCCACGCAACAGTTGCAACATCCACCACCAAACACCCATTTTTGGTGGCCAAATGGAGTTCTGTAATTGGAAACAGAAAGTGAAGTTACAACATGCTGAGAGTGCCCAACTTTACTCCCCGGACATTGCTGCAGGAGGATGTTTAGTTTGAAGGTTAAACACCTCGGACATTAATACACCTTTAAGTGATTAAATGCTATTAGGACAGAGTGGAGCTGCAGTGTCTTTACCAGGGGACAAAGTCACTTTGTAGCTGTATCAGCTCTTGCCATGCGCCGTATACTTTTACAACAAAAAACAAAACAAACAAAAACACTAATTTATTTTCTGTTTGTTAATGTCTCACTTCTAACCAACCATCTTTATCTGGGCTTACAGGACAGGAAATAGCTTCAGCAGCGGTCCTGATGATGTGTGATAAGAAACGGCTGTATTACTGTCATGTCAAGAGTTATTTGTAATGCTAGTGAGGGTTTCCAACACTGCACTGTCTGCATTCACATTCTTGAACAATAAAGCATACAAAATATCATGAAGCATGAATAGCAGTAGAGTCATGAGCCTGAAGATGATTCTTCATGCACCGAAGTTTCACCTCGTGTTCAACTTTGAAGAGTGCATTACAAGTTACAAACCATACCAGTTTTATTCATATGGCGCATTGACAGCATGTAAGCTGACCAAAATGCCTCCCAACATAAACATAAAAATACCAATAAAAACATATGTAAAAGCAGATAAAAGCAGCAATCAAAACACACAATGAACAAGAAAATAAATCATAATCTAAAAGCAAAATCAAAACAAAAATTAAGGTCTTCACAAAACAAAATGAAGCGCCTTCGCCTGAAGCCAGGCGTACATTGTGCGATTCCTTCGACCGTTTTGAGCTGATTTTCCTCTTGTGCAAGAATCTGTGAGGTCGGCGCAAGTTTTGTGTCGAGTAGTAAACGGGGGTTGCTGCGCCCCCAAAGCATTGGAACCGCTCACACAGCACATGCACCAGCCCGGCTCCACGGGTATTTCTGTGTCAACACACGTTGTTACCTTTATATCTGAACTCTTTTCTCCTGCACACGGTGACAAGGTTTGTCAAGAAAGCATGTTTTCCGTATTGATGTCAAATAAGACAGATCCCAAAGCATTGTTTTACTTCCTGTTGTTCATCTTCCATTCGCCAACCCCCATAAATCCCTACATGTTCTGCTACGGCAAGCCCGAAGGACAACAAACATCAAGAACAACAAAACAGCCTCTGGATCTTTTGGGTTTTTGGACTCAAAGGTCCAAATGTTTTGTATAAAAACTACAAATTTTAGCACAATCTTTAGCCCTGACATGTTGCTGCCACACGTACAGTGAGAGCAGTCAGGTCGCATCCGAGCATTGGTTCGAGAACATGACTCGTGAGATTTCCTCTGTGAGAAAGTTGTACAGTTTGAGATGGAGCTGAATGCTATGAGTGAAAAAGCTGCACAATGTACACCTGGCTTAACAGGGTCTGTGTTGTAAGTTTTAGTGTGTAATGCCATTGGCTAGCATGAACTGTCCTTGAGAATGAAACGTGTTTTCCAGTCAGATTCTCCAAAGGTCTCCATTAACATAATTGGATATGTGTCTTTTTTTTTTAGAAGTGCTTGCCAGGGGTGGATCTAGGGGGGCTCCAGGGTGGGCCAGTGCTATCCTGACAGCACCCATGGACCCCCCTGTGTCCCCTCTGGCCAGGACAGATTCTAAGCATTAATGATTTTGGATATTTCATGGTAAGATTTGGAACCAAGTAATGTGAATGAATGTTTCTGAAGTTGATAAGAGAGGCCGAGAAAAATACTTCCATGTTGAAACAGAGACAGAGAATCAAGATATGACAGTGTACTTAGCTAAAGAGTAACATTTTAGGACATATTGAAAAAATAACAAAACTACAATTCTGTTGCTAAAATTTGAAACACTTAAAGCCACTGTTTGCGATGTTTGATTTAAAACATACCTCTAGTGGCGCTTACACACTAGCATCTGCTCTACTCCACCTGTACTGGGGTGGGAGTGTTCTCATTTAGGCCGCCTTGGATTTTCCCGCTCACAACCGGATGTCTTTTCAGCCCTCTTCCCGAGGCAATCTGCCTGGAGCTAAACATGCTGATCCAACACACCCACTGCTGACTGATTGGCCAGCTTAAAGTCACACCTTCCACAAGGGGGAGCCTCCTATTGGCAGAAAGAACCAGCCCCACGGGATCGTCCTGTATGCGCGATTCATTATCTTTCTGGATGCTGTGGAGTCAGGGAGTCTCCAAAAGCAAGACTGCTCAGACCACTTTTGTTTGATAATGGAGACACCGCAGACTTCTCTGCGCTCTTTTTCCCCGCCCATGTGCTCGGAGATGCACTCATGACATCACAGACCACCCATATTCTCAATCACGTCCACATTCCTAAGGCAGTGTGGAACGAATGCGGCCAGGCTGGGGTGGGCACAGGGGAGTGGAGCCGATGCTAGTGTGTCAGTGGCATAACAAAGCAGCTCTAATGTTAGTCCAGAACCTCCCCTGGTGGTTGCCAAATGAACCTGGAAACTTTAAAGGTTTGATTATATAGAACGATAGATTACATTCTTTAAGCAGCATGACTTCCCTTTGAATCAGTTGCAGACGGTGTTTCTGTTTAAGGTCCAGCAGCTTTTTTTGATCAGACACGTGGTTTACAGTTTACATCACAGACAGTTGAACATCTTTGTTTGATTTTGACGACTCACCTTCCCACCTCTTTTCAAACATCCAGGTTTTCCTTCTGTCCTCTGATGCTTGAGGCATATGTGAAAAAAGTCCAGTGGGCCTGTTGATCAGATAGCCCTATAACTAATGAAAAGTGTCATGGAAGTGACAGCAAGATTAATGAAGTATCTTGGGCTGCACTTGCACACCGTGCACTGGGGCTTTTCCTGCAGAGCTGCCGTCGCTGCCTAACCGCTATGGTGACAAATAATGCCCCATTCTGCCACCAAAACCTGGAGCCAAGGTTAAAAAACATATTCTCTAAAGCCAGCGTGAAGCATAGGACGATGGGGATGGGCGAAATGTGGACAAAGTGATGGCGAACGTAAGTCAGGATGGAGACAAAGATTAGCTAAAGATGAGAAGAGGTGGTTTTTCTTTACAGAAAGAAGTAATTCTTTAAAAATGGGGCTCTGCAGGGGGAATGCATGGTGGGAGGTGGACAGGGAGAATGGGACTTAAGATTTAATTAAAAACATCTGTGAAATACAAAATAGCTGCAGTAGGGAATGACTGAAGGGATGATAGCAGAGAGAGTCAGAGCCAGCACTTTGTTCTTTTGAGTCTGAATTATTAGAATTTTTTACTGAAGAGGTTGTAATGTCAGAAAATGACTGGCTGTCTGAAAACACAGATAGTGTGTGTGTGTGCATGCGCACACATCACTTTGATTAAGACGGTATCTCATTTGTAGTCAATACCGGCAGTCGGAGCTCAGGAGCGGTCAATTCTGTCTGACCTTCAGCCGCTGCATTACAGTCAGCCCTTCCGTGTGTGTGTGTGTGTGTGTGTATGTGTGTGTGTGTGTGTGTGTGTGTGTGTGTGTGTGTGTGTGTGTGTGTGTGTGTGTGTGTGTGTGTGTGTGCGCATTCACTCTGCAGACAGGAGTTAAGTATGAGTGGGAATAGTGGCCCACAAAAAAAAACACTTAGTGCAGTGACAGACAGAAACACACACGGGGACCATCCCTCCAGCTTCCTCTTTATCTTTTGAACTTCTGTCATTAATCTGCAGAAACACACCATTTATAGATCTGTAGCAGCAAAAAGGCAACTGCATGTTATGATTTCAAATGAAAAATGATTATGGTTTGTGTTTGCTTTAAAGGTGAGGTTCACTGAGAAACCGTTGTTTTTAATATAATTGGTCACTATGAGTTTCACATGCAGGGTGAGCATCAGGAGGGTTTCTTGTGGAGAAATCCTAAAGTTGTTATAATTAGATATAGTCTGGAAGCGTATTTGTGTGTCTGTCATTCCACAAAGGGTCCTAAATCATGGCATAGCTCCAGAAGGATCTCTGACGGGAATCGGTGTCTACTCAGGACCCACCTTGTGCTCTCACCAAGCAGATCAGTGCCCTCACTGAAGACAGACACCCCCCCACCCCCCTCCTCCCCATGCGCTGTCACAGAAACCTGAAAGAGAGATTAGAGAGATGCACACAATGAGATTTTACCTTATTTTAACTAATTGTTTGAGGGTGCAACAAAGTCTGACACTCATCACTAATGAAATAGGGTGAATAAGATATTTCCTGACACGCCTGACCTCTTTTTGTGAAGGCAACAGCGCAGCAGAATTCTCCAGTGTTCTATTCTTTATCTTTGCCTTGTGCCACAGTGCATATTTACCGAAACATATCAAGTTTTCATCATGCAAATGTGTAAATAAATGAGTCTTACATTATCTATATGTGAGCAAACTGCACAAATCTGAGTCACAAACATCCTCTTTTCAATTCGACCAAAGTGCTAAAACCCAAACAGCACAACCAGAGCCAGATTCTGCTGGAGGTTTCTTCCTGTTAAAGGGGAGTTTTCCTCTCCACTGTCACTACAAGCTTGCTTAGTTTGGGGATTCTTGTAAAGTCTTGATACAATTACAATCAACAGAAACTTTTAACTAACTGGAATGGCGAACTGAACTCAATGCACATGAGTAGGTTCAGCTTGAGTGTTTATATAAATGAACTGAATTTATTTTAACTCACCTCAAAATGGTGCACAAGAATGCACAGGATGTCTGAATTATTTGTTCTTCATAATGAACGGCAGGTACATTAAAGCATCTTTCTGTAGTTTTCCCCTTTCAGAAATTATGTGTGATTCGTCAGAAATCCGTAAAAGTGATTATCTTATCATGTATTGTGACATAACGAAAGCAAAACGTCTTTTTTTACGCCCCCTGCCTGGCAGAGTTCCGTGCAATAGGAAACTGAGCGCTGACCAGAACTAACCAATAGCGTTAAACTAGCGCTTACTTGCTTCAAATTTAAGGAATACCTCAGCTGATGCAGAGTTGATGAACTTTTCACGGACAAGTAAGTCTCTAAAATATAAATATATGAGAACACAACATGGCATGAGAATAATACTCGTCAAACAACGTGTTTTAGCTCTGTTTGTTGGCAACAAAAGCACATTTATAAAAAGCAACATGAAGTCGCCATCTTAAAAAAACAGAAGGAGTGTGACATGCTTGTCAGCCACTAGATGGTGCCATCGGATAAGAGAAATACTCAGGAAAGAAGCTTTAATGATGCCACTTCTGGGCATTTGTTCTCGTATAATTGGATTTAACAGGTGAAATAATTTGACAGGGAAGGGCTTCCAACAACACTTTTAAGTAGGGTTACGGTTAAATATGTTCACTTTTAGTTTGTTAACTTTTAAAAGGAAGCAAAAAACTTAAATTGTCAAACTAATTAGCATTAATTAATGAACAACATCTTGAAAATGGAAAAATACATTTTACTTGTTACATTAATCATTTTCATGTATCTTAGATTTTTCTGTCAACAAAAGATTGTTTAAAAGCTCATTGCGCAAATATGCGCTACTGTGTTCATGATCTTTGTTTAAATCAGTGTGTGTTTATACGTCTGTGCCTCAGAGCTGCCTGTCGCAGATTTCTCGTGAGGTTGTCTTCATGTTTGCATCTGTAGATACGAGCTTGTGTAGTGGATACCCACGGTTTGTTTAGTGCCTGAAGACGCTCTCAGCCTCTGCGTGTTTGTGAACGCTAAAGATAAAAGAGAGCAGCCGTGTCTTGTGGCTGCAGATTCAGAGCCCCGTCCAATATCAGCGCCTGTTGAGTCTGATCACAACCAGCTGAAAAGACAAATAAATAAATAAATAAAGCATTGTGAAGAGAGAGTGACTAAGTGAAGGCAAAACAAGACAGATGGGAGTGAAATCCAGAACAAAAGACATTCTGGGAATAAAAATGTGAGTGTTCGAGAGAAAACAAAAGTGTGAGTGTCATCAGCAAAGAGACAAAAGAAGAAGAGGCCATGAAAGAAAAAGCCTGGTTTCATCAGCACTTACTGTGTTACTGTCACCTCATTCCTGTAATCAGATTTCTTCAGCGGCAAGTTAATAATCAACCTGGTATCTGTAATTAAATTATCAAGCCTTTTATCTTTGGACAGATGCATCATGGTGATGACTAAACAGCAGGGTAAAAGGCAGGATTATTGCATGTAGCTGTGATTTCTTGGCTGAAAATAACTCAGCACTGATGCAGATTAAGACTTAAACAAACAGTGTGGGATGGCTAAAGTCACCTATTTATTTATGTCTGCAGACACGTTTGGGTCTTCTGCTTCGCTGAAAGTGTTTGAGCTGCTTCACACAAAAAGGATGCTTCAGATTATTTTAAGACTGTAATTGACAGGATTAAAAACTAAAGAATTACACAGAAAAGTCCAGTCTCAGATATTTTAAAGGCATAAGCTTTTTGTTTGGCAGAGATTGAACGGCCTATTTCATTGCGTTAAATTCAACTTTTCTGTTGCATCCTTGAAAACTTTTCCTCTGTATCTGTTTAATAGTAAACTTATTTTCACTTTTGTGTGCACCTTCAGGTGAAAACAGGGATTGTTTCATGTATATACGTATAAGTAGACAAAAGAATAAAAACTGGAATTTGACGCTGAAATGAATTGAAACGGCCCCTTGTGGTGGATTCCAGAACAATTGTTAAGTACCACCCTCTCTGTTTAATCAAATGGTTAATTTTCCAAACTGAAAATAAATAAATAAATAAAACACCTCAAAGTGCTGACTTCTGTATATGTTCCATGTTCAAACTGTCATTTTTGTAATCATTTTAGTTGTAATAGTTTTGATATTTTTAAAAACAACATGAAGGTGTCCAGCTGAGGAGGCAGGGCATCAACTTAAGAGTGCAGAATCTAGTACTTAACAAAGTTACTTAAGATAGTTATGATTTTATTTATGATTTTATTTTTTAAAGAGCAAGTCACCCCCTATCAGAGTCTTATTCCACTCCCACTTCCTGTTTGAAAAATGCTGTTGCCTGGCAGAACGAGAGGGCAGAGCCGCTAACAAAGACACACACACACACACACACACACACACATACACACACACACACACACACACACACACACACACACACACACACACACGCGTGCACAGGCTCCCAACAACATTGTGACATTTTAATGTACCAGTTTACGTCATGGTGTACCTCTTAGCAAATAACAATGGCAGATTTAAATTCAAATGCAGTGCTGAGGTTTTACCTGAAGGGGGCTCAAAAATAAAAAAATTAACTAAGATGCACAAAAGTGCCAAATTATTGACTACACATGTCTCCAGCACAATTGGACATTTATATAGTTTTTCTGCACACACAAAAAATTGATATGGGGGACTCTTTTTATTGACCTAGAATGTCATCATTTTAAGTGTGTTTTATAAAAGGTTGATATTTAAGTTGGGTCCCATAGTAAAAGAAAAAAATATATCACTTTCTTGCATCTTTCTTTTGACTCCTTTATGAACTAAATCAAAGATGGAGCCCAGATACGTGCATTTTGTTCAATTTCAGCACCTCTTTCCCTCTGCTTGGGTTTCTTTTGTAGCATATTTTGATTTTATTGTAATGTTTTGATATATTTTCTTCAATCCATTTTTCATGCCATTGTGTTCAGGACTTTATTCAGTGTGGCTGTTTTTAAAGTGCTTTATAAATAAAGTTTGCACGGCTGAATAAACAGAGGGCTTTAATAATAAAATGAAAAGCTGTCAAAGCTGCAGCAAAAAAAAAAAGAACAAAAATGGAGCTCAAGTGGCAGGAAACCATGATTACAACAGGAAGATCTGACAAAGGTTTGAGGAAACAAAGGTGCACATATGCAGGTGATTAGAGGAATAAGGAGCATCTGACATGCAAATGAGACAGGTTGGAGATCTGAGGTAAATTAATGCCTGGATGACACCGGGAGTAGACTGAAAATGAAAGGAGCTGATCACGGAATCGTCCTGGTTCTCCTGCAGGCTTTAGATGTTTCTCAGCATCATCACATCTGGTTTAAGTTTATGGATTAGTAACAAGCTTCTGCAGAACTTGATGAAAAGGTGATTTCTTTGAAACAGAAGGTGGATTCCCCAATTTTTGGATTGGCGTTGCAGCCAAGGAGGATTTTATTGAACCTGATGCTGAAGATGTGAAGATGGAAAATTCTGCAGCATAATTTAAAATCCCAACTTTAAAAATCTGTTAGTTTCTTCCACGTTAACAGTAAATAAATAATCACATGAGCTTCTGCTGACCTGCTTCTCTCGGACCCATCTCTGATTCTGTGTTTTGTTGTTTTGCACAATTTTGAAGCTACATGCAAGCTACAAGCTACATTTGAAGCCATGTTTTGGCTTCAAACAAAAGTTTATTTTGCACCAACTCACTTTTTCACATCATATTGAGTCGGTCTGTAAGGAAACTCAAAATGGAAGACCAGAGGAGATGCATGCTGAATGTTTTCCCATCACAAAGCCCCACAACTAAATGTGATCTGAAATATGTGCACAAACCTCACCCATCCATCCCAGATGAGAGTTGACAGCTGCCACAACATCGTTTATAAGCTGTGATGGCTGATAAAGTGGGTTTTACTTCAAATCTGCCTCTTCTGTGTTTGAACCATAACGATAAAGGAAAAATCTTGCTTAAAGATTCAAGTAATCATTTATTTCAAGCTTATTGCATTTTTCCTGGCTTGCCTGTTAACCACATAAAAAATGTTAATTTGGGGTGTCCAGACCTTCAAACGCTGTTGCATAACTGGAGTCAGGGCCACTGAAAATACAGCTTGTAGTTTTCTGTTATGTTAAAGGCTTTGTTTATCAGATAAAATGCTCAAGGTTAAATAACGACGGCTAAATGAGCCAAGGCCATAAATCTGCAGCTGAGAAGCTGCAACACGGTGCTTGAAGATGCTGAGATGATCCACATCCTTAAAAGAAACCCAGGTTACAAAACTTTGTGGTTCTTAAAAGATAAATGTTAGTATCAGTTATATTAAAGTGGTGTAAAAAACCTTCTTAATGTCTTCATTTTTATAAAATTTGTAAAAATTGTTTAACTCGTCGGTCGCCATTGTTGTTAGTGTCGCAATCCACTCTGGGTAGTGACGTCCTATGGTTGTACCTCGGTTGCACCGGCCGGCTTTGGGACCCTTTAGTGACTGTTCAGCAACATCAGCATGCCATCTGTTCAGCCTTTTCAATTTGAAACAGAGCGAAACATTAATGAGGACATCACTGACGATGATTCACAAAACGATCATCAAAATGAAGAGCAAGAAGGGTCCTCCAACCAGTATACGTCATCACCCCCAGAGTGCATTGCGTGCGGAAAACATGGCATCCTACGTATGTAAAAAAAATAAAAAGTACTAAGTGTTATAGATTTATAAATAAACAACAATATTTTGTGTGTTTCTAACAAAATAGTTTGGTACGACAGAAAACTTGTGGCTTACTAGGGCAAACACGTCCTCATAGCCAGAGTTCCTTTTAAGATGAGCTTCTGGGTGTAATCTGGATTATTAAAATTGTTAGTGTTGCTTTAAAACCCAACAGAACATTTTAATCGTCCTCCCAGATGCTGAACAGGGATGAGTCTTCTGTGCTCGCCCAAAGCCCATTCCTAACTTCCTACACGACACAATTTAAAAAAGTTTGCGTGAGTTTGAAGATGATGACATATGAATCAGAAATAAGTTACCATGGTGAAGAGAAGCTGCGAGCTGAGGGTGGAAGAAGATCAAATAAGAGAGTGACAACAGAAGAAAGCAAATAGTGAAAAAGGAGAAGAGGTTTGGTTTGACACATAAAACAAATATGAGGCAAGTAGAAAGAGACAGAAAGAGTGGAGAAGGATCTGTTGCTGCAAAATGTAGAAAGACACTTCCTAGAGCGAAAAGAAAAAAGCATGTGGAGAAAGGAGGAGGTAGGGAGGGAGGGTAAGAGCTAAAGCAGAGGGGAGGGGATGAAGGAGGCGAGGG
This sequence comes from Nothobranchius furzeri, assembly GCF_043380555.1. Classification (NCBI taxonomy): domain Eukaryota; kingdom Metazoa; phylum Chordata; class Actinopteri; order Cyprinodontiformes; family Nothobranchiidae; genus Nothobranchius; species Nothobranchius furzeri. Next base: position 63,339,623 of record NC_091745.1, on the reverse strand, counting down.
AGGACCAGAGAGAGGAGAGACAGAGAAGCAGCAGCAGCAGCGTGCAGGGCTCAGAATGCAGACTGCTGGTCACTGACGTTGCTGTTGGACTCTACACGCACAGACACACACACTTCTGAGGAGTGTATGAGACATGCACAGGCTGCTGCCCATGGACACACACACACTGGCAGGGCACCAGAGAGGAAATACAGCAAACCCCGGAGCTTGAAGAGCTATGGAGAGCAGCATGTTCTTTGGTGAGTGTTTGTTTGGGTTTGAGCTCGTGTTGGCATCATCTCATCTCATCTCCACATCTGTACTTGCGTGTGTGATTTACCGTCTTCTGAGTCCAAACAGCACCACTCAACAGCAGCTCTGGTTTCTATTAGAGGAGAAGAGTGTGAAGTTACTCACCTGAACGACCTCTTTTTGTTTCTCTCTCTCTCTCTCTCTCTCTGTGTGTGTGTGTGTGTGTGTGTGTGTGTTAGCGTGGTCAAACACTGAGAATAAGTGCACATTCCTCCTTCTGCTGAGTGTAAATGTTATCCGGCTGAGCTGATGCGTGTTCTGAAGATGACAGATGGAAGGGAACTGCTCCTAAAGGGTTCTTACAGATGCTGAATGAACCTGCTCCTCAGGTTAACTTCCTAATCAGTGTCAGGATGCACAACATGCATTTGAAACAGGACTTAGATGGGAAAAGTAACTTTGTATATGTACAAAATTATAAAAGCATCAAGTCTCTCCTTGTTAGAACCTCACAACGAGCCTTATTTGACCTTATCTGCATGTCGATTGTGACATTTCCCATCAAAGGGTTTATTCTCTAGTGCTAACGAGACACCTGTGTTATTGTGCATCTTTTGGACTTTGGGATCTAACCCGCTGACTGTGTTCAGGAATGCTAGGTGAGCAGATCTTGGCATTCTGTGTAGGACGCGTAGCCGTGGCCCTTCCATTAGTTTATATGGATCACAGTGGAGCAGGCTTTAGGAGACTTAATGCAGCTTCCAGTCAAGGACTCCTCTCACGGCTGGCTTACACCAGAGGAATAATTACTCAGGGATCCATACTTCTAAAGGAGGTGATTTGTTAAATGAAAGACACGTTTCTATTTCTCTTCTTTTAATCCACGGGGATTAAAGCGATCTAAAGTTGCAGAGCGTGGCTTGTAAGAGGGAGAAGGATTACACGGAGGAAGAGGAGTTAGGAGGCTTAGACATCTCGGGGCTTTTTCAGCTCCACTCCCATCATCGTCCAGGTGTGAAACAGCTGGAAAGGGTGGAGAGAAAGACAAATGAAGCTGGTGAGTTTTGTCTTTGGGTAGGCTTTGATCTTGGACCCGTTTAATTCAACGTGATTAACGGCGAGCGCTGAAAAAGCTCAAAAGAGCACTTCAGAGAGGATTCGGATGCTGCTTTTGTCTGCAGCTCTTATCTTTTTGGTGCGAAACAAAACAAAGGATAGAAAGGGTCGCTGTCTGGAGGTGCAGCGTTTTAGCGTGTGAGTGCATGAGCACGGGGCGGGAGGGGGTGTAGATGCTATCTCCTAAAAGATTAATAGCACTGTTAGTTCATCAGCTCTGCCTCGCTGCTGTTTAAAAAGGGATTTGCAAAAATGATTTACACCCAGCAACATATTAGACCTTTGACCTTCCTGAAACAAGATGCCAGAATTGAAGAAAATGGAAAGCAGATCAGAAGGAAGGAAGACACCAGGCAGTAAATAACACCAGTGTGAGCAGGTTAATGGATGCTAAGTGTGTCCTGGAATCCTATGAGTCCAAAAGGAAATCACGTTTCTTTTTTGTTTCTTCGTTCTTTTGATGGGAAGCACACGATATTTGATGGTTGGAGCTGATTCAGACATCTGTGATTATTGTAAGACTGCTACAAGCTCCTGTTTGCTAACGGGGAAGTGGATGGAGGCACTTTGTGAGCCAAAAGTGCCGAAGCGCCTCATGAACCCCCCTGCCCCCCCCAAAACAGAACTTATCTTGTAAAGGTTAATTGGAAAATGAGTGAAAGTGTAGCTCTCTGAATGTTTTAAGTCCACCCTTTGTTGGTTTTAATAGGGGTGAAATGATTGTATCCCCCCTGCTTGAAGGGAAGGGCTGATCTCACAGCATGTTAAGGGTCAGCGAATACAATCAGCAAGCTACGCCAAAACACAAAACTGTTAATCACATCAGCAGCGTCGTTCGCATACGAATGAGTTTTAGTGGAATTCCGATTTATCTAATAATTGGATTTGTATTTGCCGAGGGAAATGGAGGGGCTGTGTGAAAGCATTCTTTTTATTATGAGCTCCTTCGCCTGCATGGACTCTCAGCCTCTCTAGACAGATGTTATCCGAGGAGCCGCCAGGTTCAGGACAGCGAGAGGAGGTGGAGGCGAGAGCAAGCACAGATGATTAATTATTTATGCCAGTCAGCGTCCTCCAGACATCATTTTTACTCTCCTGCTCTCTCCACGTAACGCCGCAGGAGTAAAAAGATGCTGGAGCCCGACTACACTGGTCCTTCAAGGAGGGCGAAGCAGAGGACAGTCGGACTCAGAGGCATGGGGTTATGCAGTGGCCAAAAAGGCATCCTGTCCAAATGTACTGTATATACGTGATGCATCATTTAACATGGCCTCAAAGAGACTGAGTAACCAAGGGCCAGTGGAGAAACAGCTTTCATCAGTTCCAGTCATTTTCAAATGTTTCCAGGAGTCGGATCTCATCCCAGCTGCACAGCGGAATAGTTCTGGGCTTCTCCAAAAGCCCAAAGTTGAAGTGTGTCAGCGAGTTCGGCTTCATTCCTTTCATTAGCGTTGAGTTTATTTAAATAGACCTTGAAGCTCGATTATAACCGACATGACAAAGAAGCCAAAGCTGCACAACAACATGTGTTTGCAAGTCCGGCAGAGAAACTGTCCTGAAATTTCAAGACATCCGTCTGACGGAGGGGGATTTTCATATCCACTAGATCCTCAGGCTCCGTGTTTGGATTAGAAACGGAGGCGGTGGCCATCGCAGTTTGATGAACTGTAAGTGATAATGTTTTTGCCTGCATCTGTATGCGTGTGTTTGATGGTTCAGTTTTTGTAAACTCTCAAGAAGAAATCAATGGATGGATGTCTACCACTCATTAACCTTTGGAGGCTACGTGATTCAAGATAGCCGCTGCAGCTAATCAACAACGCCTCGACTCCGTCACTTTAATAGATATCAGGCTGAAAGAGCATAATGGTAGATGAAGGAATGCTCAGAAGTACATATAAATATAATTTTAATGCTATTTTAAAAACTCTAGCATGAAACCAAGAGGGTGAAATGAACACCTCCAGGAATCTCTCCTCAGTTTTTTGTAGAGGTCCTTCACTGAGAAACCTTTTTTTTACTTATTATTTTTTTAAACGATCAGTCACTCTGAGTTTAACATGCAGGCTAAACATGAAAATAGTCTCCTACACCTATCTCCTGCTTTAGCTTCTGATAGAAAATAGACGGTCAAACTCTAGGTTTTGAAAAGCCTGACGGATCTATGTCACACTGTCACACACCAATCATGGACTCACCCATCTTGGCTCATGATGGGGAAAGCTGATGTTGGTTAATCGTCCAGGAAACAGCAGAGAGCATCTCTGGTTAGAAGCTACCATTAGTATTAGCCACTTCACCACACAGCAGAGCTCCTTCAAGCTTGCGAGGAGCTAAATCATCAACCTTGCAGAACAGGGTCAGTGGTAGAGTTCTATTGCTGTTAGCCAATCAGAGACAAGGTGTCTAAATATCAGGAAATAACACTCCAAATCTTGTCGTCTGAAGCTACTTTCTCCGTGCTGAAACAGGTACGCCATAGCTTTTTTTTTGTCCCAGAGTGCAATTTACAAGGTATTCATTCCTGCAAATGTAGTAAAAATCTGAGTGAAGGAGTTAAAAGTGTTTTTGCACAAGCATATTTCTAAATTGAGGTGAAAAATTATTGCAAATGGATGAACACAGAGACAAAGTTGTTTCCTGACATACAAAAGGGTCACTTAGGACCTAGCTGCTCCTGAGAGTTCACGGCCACACCCCAGATGTCTGCATTCACACGTCTACACATTACTTTGGTTATTTAAACCTCTGAAACCTGACTTTACTGTGTGGGTTCTCCTCTTTGTTCCTCTTTTGCTCCTCTAGGTAATGAATGGGGGCTTGTCCTGTTGAACTGCTTGTCCCTGACGGTACATTTTTAAAGGAGAACAAACTTACATGTTGATCTAGTCCACTAAAGAGATGGGTTCAGAAAGACTGTCCATGTAGGTCTGAATTTTCCTCATTCCCTGTCCTGTCTGTCATCTTTATCTCCTCACCAGTTTCACATTTTTATCAACGTGCAAACACATTTCACTTGGAAATACATTTAATTGCAATCTGGGCTGTTCTTTGCCTTGTGAGTACTGTGATCCTGAGTTGTTTGTTAAATATCGTGCAGCCTTATGTGTCACAGTTTTGCTGGTAGACAAATCAAGCTGTAATATCATCTACATGTATTTAGAATTTGTTGATTTTTGGCTCTTTCGTTTGAGAGCTGCAGGCAGAAAATACACTCAGCTGTTTGCAGTGTGGCCCAGAATGCAAATCTGCATTTAAAATTTGCATAGACAAACACAGAAAGACCCCAGCCACTTAAAAACTCCCACATTCAGCTGTTGTGGAGCTGGAGTTGGTACCTGCATGGGAGACTGACAGTGAGAGATGTCTATTCAGCTACAAGACGGTACTCACTGTGCAATTAAGCAGAGGCGAGATTGTTTGGAGGGCAACATACTCACATTCAACCAGACCTCTTATTCAATTGACCTTTAGTGTTCTATTTGTTTCCTCTCAATTACTTTCATTTGAATCCCTTCAGAATAAATGCCCCTGACAGGAAAATAGACGCAAAAACCCAAAGTGAAGAGCAGCCCCAGCACTCTTCTGCTATTTATTTTAATGACTGTGACCTGCAGACCTTTCAGAACGCAGCTGCTCTGCTGAGTGACAGTCGATGCAAAGTAGATGTGGTCTGCAGCGCTCGCGTTGGTTCTGGACCAATCCAGACACGATTCAGCCCCCCCCGGATATTAACATGAATAACCCGACTGCAGTTAAAACCTGACAGTTCTTGACGAAGTGTCGGTTTGTTGATCTAACTGTGTTTATCTGTTCTGAGGTCAGTTCAGCTCTCCGGGTTGTGGGGTTAAAGGTCAGCGGGAGAGCTAGTGTCACTCCTTCCTGTTCTGGTTTATATTTTGCTCATATCCTTCCAGTGGTGACAGATGTTCGGGATTAGCGGGGCAGCAGGAATGTTCTCATGTGTTTGAGCGTGTTGGATTGTGACGGATGCGTTACCTTTTGTATCAGAAGATAAAGTACCCCCACACCTCAGCGCTTTAGGTTTAGAGGGGAAACCCGTGGTTTTATTTGGATTGGACCGTACGTTTCCTACGCCGCAGTAGGGTTTGACAAAACCACGTTCCTCTGGGAAATGTTGTGCTTTTTAGAGCTACGCCGATCTGACAGCTACACTTAATGCTGCCTTTAGATGTTTAGTCTCACAAGCAACACAGCTCCAAAGGTCCCATCTGAGAGGGACTGTATGACTTTAGTCCATCGGTGCATCCGGTGCTAAAATGTATCAAGCCCTAAAGGGTTTTTGAGCTAAATAAGTCAAAAATATGTAAATTCTTCTGTTTGTTTGTTAAAACATTTTGGTCTCACTTTGGGTTTAGAAATAAAGTAGAGTTTATTTGGTACGGAAATAATACAAAGTCTAAAAATTAAGAAACATAGCTTTTAAAATATTCAGATCTATTTATTGCAACATCAAATTTTTTATGCATTTTTCAGTACTTTTCCACAAAGAAAATAATGAATAAGAATTTTTAGTCATTATGTTGATTGTAGAGTCTAAATCTGATGTCAACGAACACATTATTTTATAATAATTTGATTTATTTACAAAACAGAGGTTACGCAGAGATAACTAACATTCAATTATTTAAGAAAAAAATATTAATTTGTTTAATTTCTTATTTTTATGTTTTATAAATATGTCATGTATGAAATCATTTTATCACAGGGCACAGGCTAAATAGAAATGTATTACATTACAGCACAGAAACATATTTGAATGTATTACTTTTAATTTATTTTATTTTAACTGTAAAATGTATTGTTAACTAATACATCTTAAATTGAAAAAAATATATATTTAATAAATATTTTGTAAATATATTTTATTTTTAATTTTTTTCCACATTTTTGTGACATGGCAGAACCTAAACAAGAATGTAAAACACGTTAATATCTACAAGAGAAAAAAAATGTTTTAAAACTTTTTCACTTGATGAATAACTCTTTAAATGTGTAAAAGCTTTAAATTAAAACATCAATTAATAATAATGAAACTAAACACAAATTCATAGTCTTTCCTTTTAAACCTGTTATGGTTTTCATGGATCTTAAAATTATCGGTTAAATGTCTAGAAAAATCAGTCTTGAATTAGAAATTTGAAACCTAAAAACGGAAACAAACTTTTATCTTGATCTGACTCATTAAATAAAAATGCATTTCACCTGGAGGATTACTTGAGCATTTTAGGAGTAATTGATATTTTTTAATAACAGACTGATTTGTTTAAACTTCATCTTTTTGCCATAAAACAAAATGTGAACAATTTTTTGTTTTTTACTAACTTCTAATTGTGGTCCAACAACATGACTAATGTCATCTATGGAGGCACCAGTGTGTTTTTCTTTTTTGTCAACTCATAAATTTGGATGAAAAACCATTTATTTGAATTATGCCTTTTAAGTCTTGATGCACTAAATATTTTTATTTCGTTGCAGAATAAAGATTGTGTAAATAAAACATGTAAATTAAGTAAATTTCCTTTAATCTACTGTTTTTAGCCAACTATAAACTTCTGTGCATTTTAGAATCAGATTAGATTTTCATATAAAAAATTAATATAATAAATAACATTTCCAGTAAATGTCATTTATTTGAAGCCCTTTAAATGTCAGATGTATAATCTGATGATATATTTTTAATCATTTAGCTCACATTTAAGGAGGCATCAGCCTGTTTTTGGCCTCAAAATCTTTCAATTTAACATCAGAATTTAAAAATAAACAACAGTTCTTTATCATGTCTTCTTAATTTTTCTCTTAAAGGAAATTCTGTAACAAATGTGGTGGGTTCAACATCAGACAGCGAGCCATAATTATAGGAGTTAAATATGTTAATTTAGCTGTGGAGATAAAAAAGACTCTTTCATGTTCTTTGAAATTAGACAGAAAAGTTACGTGCATATTTTACTGACATCAGCGGGCAGCTCAAGGATTCACTCATCGTGTCCATCGCGTCGAGGGAAGTTGGATTTTCTGTTCAGGTGGAACAAATCAAACATTCAGATTCAATCAGCAAAGAAAACACAACAGGATTTGTTGCAGATGAACTTTCACGCCATCCCGGTCGTGTTCGGACGGGTTCCTTTAGCTCTGCATGTGGGGGCTGGATGGCTCACCTGGCTGTAGCAAAGGTGAGGCGAGCCTGACGGTTGACGTCAGGTCGGCGTGTTGAGCGGTGGCACGCTTGGATGATCCCTGCAGAAGGACATGCTTTGTTAAAGTTGATGCTGTGGCGTGCCAACACATGAAAGACGGCGTGAGCTTTTCTCCAACAGAAGGCAGCCCTCTGCAGGAAGAAGCACAAAGTGGATGGATGGTGGTGGGGGGGCAGCTTGTGGTTTATCCCAATTCTTCGCTTGTTTTTATGACTTTTGCTTTTTATTTACCCCTAACCACTGCCTGGGGACTGAAACGTGGCAAACATCTTTTTTATTTGTCTCATGACGGTGTTTGGATGCCAGAGCTTTAGAGCCGGCTGGCCTCGGGTTCCTCTGTTGTTACACACAAAGTGATAAAACAAAAAAAAAAACTTCTCTGGTTCTCATTATAGCTTTGTGAAATAGCTCCTTTAATTCCAAATGTTTTGGAAAGCAGCAACAGTTTTTTCTGCCATTTTTTGGTGTTGAAATCAGGCCTGTCCCATTTCCCGTTGGTGGTTAAGAACGTTCTCTGCTGGCGTGGCGCGCTCACATAACAATAAAACTCAAGTATTCACTTTTGTTTTTCTAGAGATGTGCGGGTCGGGCCTCTCTGAGCCCTGAATCATCGTATGAGACAGTCTGAGCCGCTTTTCCACATCGACTCTTTATGGCGACGAAGCAGCTGTTTCTATCAGCTCAGTGTCTTGCACAATAAACCTGAGCTCCACACAAATCACTCACTCGTTATTTTAAAAGCCTCGCTCTTTCTGAAATATGATTGGTCACTCAGAATTTCAAATGAATGCTGGATGTGAAAATTAGTGATGTGACGTTCATGAACAAGTCGAGGCAACTCTTCAAAGAGAACGATAGAGCCGAGTCCTTGTAGAGTTTATCTTGTCTTCCTGTAACCCCGCCACGGACATCAGCAGAACACATGCTTCCTCCACCACATCTAACGGACATCGTGAAAACCCCTCCCCACTCCCACAAAGATCACACTGCTTCGTTCAAAAGAGCCAGGATGTTTCTAAATGTCAAGGTGCCCGGCCTCGCAAGGCGACGTCTTGCTTACGAGGACCCTGTCCTTATTTGGTCAAAGAAAACGGTTCAATGAAACAGACTAACATCATGTGACACTTAATGTGACGTGAAATTTTATTAATTTAAGTTTTAATATAAATATATAATGAGCCATTTACTTTGCTAATTGTGTGAATATTGGTTAAATTAAATTTGTAAGTGAGTTACTACTTGCTAGCCGTCGAAGCTGCAACTACTAAGCAACTAACCAACCATAGATAACTGCTTTGGATCTTAAAAAAAACATTTTAGATATCAGCCCAATAGCTACAACTTACATTTAAACTGACAATTTAAAAATCCTTTTAAAAATACTGCGTTGTATTATGGGAAATTTTTGACCAAGGCTAGGCTACAAGGCACCTCCCATGTATCCTTGCTCAGCTAGCTAAATGGCTGACAAACGGAGAACAGACGCCTCGGTAGAACACGAACATTGGAACACGTCTTGGTGGTTCCTGATGACGTATCTCCTAGGCAACCTAGACAGAACCAAGACATCAAGGCAAGGTTCCTTGACATTGAGAAACACCACCAGCCTTTTGAACGGCTCTTTCAGGTAAACAGCTTTTGAACAAACAACTCCCTTCAAAAAGTCATAAGACCCATCATTAATGAAAATGTTTTAGCAGAACAAAAATAAATGAGAAAAGGATAAAAGCTCGTCTCTTCTGCATCAAAGGGAAAAATAGTCTTTTTTGGCGCCACCCACCTTGGCTTGGGACTGCCCACAGGAAGACTAGAGCAGAATGGATCTCAGCTAGTAGAAGCTAACCATTAGTACCTCTGCAACATGCAACATGTTAGAGCATGTGTTATTTGTTAAGATAAAACATCCATGCTGCATTTTTCATCCAAGAAAAAAGAGCAAACGAAAGCAGCGGAAGAGTCATGTTGCTGTTAGCCAATCAGAGAAGAGGTGGTTGCGTATCACGAATATTATTGAGGAAGACACATAGTTGTGTTGTTTTGGGCTCCTGGCTAGCACGACAAACTTACTGTAGATTGGGATACCATGTGTCTCGTGGGACCCAACACAAATCTTGTAGGATCTGGAGGTTTGGATGTTGCAGAGGGCAGCTAAGAAAAAACATCAGCTCCTGAATTTGCTAGAAGATGGGGAAAATTAGATGGATAGAGAAGACGGTGGATAGAATGAAGCTAAAGAAAAGGAAAATTTGATGTATGGAAACAACAGAGATGTGACATGGTCAGTGTGACTAACTGAACTCTTAAAAGAATATACATAGATTCTTCCTTCTAAAGATTAATTTAGTCAGATTCGGAGTAAAATCCATCCTAACCAGTCTTTATAAAACAAATAAATGTCATAAAATACATATTTACTCTGTCACAGGTCCTGTATATAAACAGAAGAGAAACTATATTGATGTAAGCAGAACAATTTCCAAGAAAGTCAGTCATAAGAATCACAGTGAACGTTCATATTTAGACACAGTCTCAGATAATTAAAGTCCTTCTCTGAGCAGCTTTGCACACAAACAACGAGCAGTGGAGGATATTGGAAACCCGAGGAATTAGTTTGTTCAATGACCTTTTTGTAAATGTTTCTTTCTGTTAATCACACCATGTTTGGTATCAAGTTTTCTTGTGTTTTTAAAGCCATATTTAAACTCCAGAAGAGGAGAAGCAGATTAACATTTCACTTGAGTTGTCAGATTTGAACTCCATGAGTTCAAAGAATCTAAATCTGAAAGCATATTTAATAAAGAAATGAATATGTAAAAATGCAACATCTGTACTATAAAGTACATTTCTTCCCCTGCTTCCTCAGATCTAGATCTAACTCTCCTTGTACAATCTGCAGCTTTTTCACCATCAGACATGAATTTTGAAGCTTTCAGAAACCTTAACTGTAGCAATCAGCAGAAACAATCTGCTCTAAAAAGCTACAAAGATTAACGTAAACGAGGCAGAAAGCTGAAAAGTTTTTATGTAATTGTGCTCCAGACACCATAAAGCGGTAAAACATCAACTCTTAAATTATTTTATTTGTTTTAATATAATTGATTTTCTAATTAATCTTTACGCAGACAGCTGAAATAACTGAGTCTTAAGCTATATTGTAAAATCTGCATCATTGTTATTGTACTGTAACCAGGAGTGTATGGTTTAAGGTGGAAATCAAGCAGCATTCAATGCTGTGGAAGAATTGCCTTAAAGGCCAGTGAGGAAGATTAATCAAACTCTGAATCCATTCAGTGGTGCACCCTACCTGCAGATGTTATCTTCTAGGGAAAGTCATCTGAAAATAATCAATCACGCCACAGGTTCAGGTCACAATTTTGCAAATGAACACCAAATCAAGCTTCGTGTGCTTAGAAGACGAGTCCCGAGGATTGATGAAAGAATAAGTTACTCGACACAGAACATTTGTGCTGCCTGGTCTTTAGCTTCTGCTTTTTAAACCATTAAAAATAAAAATAAAATGTTTAGAAAAATATAAGATTTCTTTCATTGCTTCATTGCTTTATAAATGACAATTCTTGTCACCATATTAATTATCTTATCCTGTGCATGTTGGACTTTAAAAAATGACAATATCAAGAAAAATCAATCACATTACTAATTCTGAGCAGTCAAAAGTACTTTAAAGAGGAAGAGAAAGGTATACTTGTTATTTTTAAAATACGATCAATTACTCTGAGTTTCAAATGAATGCAGAATGTGGAAACAGTCTTCTACCCCCATTTCCTAGCCTAGAAATCCAGACCAACAATAGCAGTAGCAAAATATTTGGTAACACTTTATAATAAGTGCACACTATTAAGCATTAGTTAATCATCAGTAAAGCAATGGCTAATGGTTATTTAATCATTTGTAAAGCATCTGCAAAAAGATTATCATAATTACTTAACAGCTTACAAGCACCACTATTAAGGCTTTATTCATGATGAAGAAGCTACCGTGTCACACTTTTTATTCATGATGTTTCATGATCTATAAGTCATTGATTAATCATTTATAAACTCTGCTCTCCATCATTTACAAACCAGTCCTTTCATGATGTAAAACAGTATACAATCCCACTGGTAAAGGGTAAGTAAATAGTTAACATACCCTATTTAATACTATAAACTAAACATTTACTACACATACTAGAGTCTCACTAGATGTTTTCTAAACACTGAATCTCACGACTACATCAGTCAGCTACTAAATGTTAACAGATGTCTTACAATACATTTACAATTGTCACTTGACGGCTTCCAAAGATGCAGCTCCCTACCGACCCACTTCTTTTTAAATAGATAATCTATCAGTTATTATAAATACATTAATAAACTACTTTAGAACGTTACAAACCATTTACTACTTCTTAGTTAAGTATTTTGAGTGAGCTCATCTAAAGTGGAGACTATATATACCTTACAACCTATTAATAAATGTGAAAGTTTTTCAAAATACATTGTAATAAAAAATAAAGGACAACACAGATACAGAAAGCACTTTATTTTTAAGATGCCAATTATAAAACATCAAAACAATGCTTACAAATATTGACACACAACTGTCAAAACAAACATTGTGCTGAACCACTATTAGCCAGTATTTGAAGTAAAGAACAAGGCTCGATGCACTTTTATGAATTGTATGTTTTTACATGAAATGTATCACATGTGTGATCTTTAAAATAAACATAGAATCTAACAGTAAAAAAATAATAAAAGTCATGCAAACCAAAAATAGAGTGTCTTTTTTTATCACACAAATCTGCCAATCAACTGGACTACATAACTAAATCTGGCCCTTTTTGCAGTTAACAATGGTGACCTATCACCACATTTCACAATGTAAAAAAACCACTAAAATCTAGTCTTTTTTTTTAAGAGGAAGCAACTTCCCAGAAGACTTATAGGACTCACGTTTGTCCTCTATTTCTGGATCTGCACTGATTGCTGCAGCACACTGTGTTGCAAACAATGACAGTTTCTTACCCTGTTTGTTTTTTTCTAATTCTTTATACCTATCAGGTGCGACAATGAAAAGCTCAGCAATTGGAGCAGTTGCCACAATTGTGTTCCGGTCCACTCCCAGACGTTTAAAGGCAGCTGACATGGTCCCTCCTCTTTTGAACAGCCTCAAAATCCTCTCATACCGGGGGACCACTTGTTTGGGATTCTGGGCTGCAATTTAGAGAACAAATGTGTTATATTGAGATTATTAATTTTATGTAATAGTGTAGGGATATAACACACATATTTCTAAATTTACTCATTAACTGTAGGTTAACTGTAGGTTGTGGACATTATACTGTTAACCACAGCAGATGGTATGTGGACCCTCTAACAGGTGCCTATACCCAACATCTGCAGAGAGCCTGGAGGTCTTACAAGGAGAGAATTTGGAGACTCCGGGGTAACAGAAATGACAGCCTACTATCAGAACACCTTACAGTTATTGAGTGGAACGAATGGCTTGCAAAAAAGCACAAACAGGGTGCTTTAGGGAGACTGATATATGACATTTTAAAAAAAATACAGATAAAAAAGTTACTGTTGCAACTGCAGGTTTTTTTTTCACCTTTTGAAAATATTTGAGCATTTCATGTAAAAACATACAATTCATAAAAGTGCATCGAGCCTTGTTCTTTACTTCAAATACTGGCTAATAGTGGTTCAGCACAATGTTTGTTTTGACAGTTGTGTGTCAATATTTGTAAGCATTGTTTTGATGTTTTATAATTGGCATCTTAAAAATAAAGTGCTTTCTGTATCTGTGTTGTCCTTTATTTTTTATTACAATGTATTTTGAAAAACTTTCACATTTATTAATAGGTTGTAAGGTATATATAGTCTCCACTTTAGATGAGCTCACTCAAAATACTTAACTAAGAAGTAGTAAATGGTTTGTAACGTTCTAAAGTAGTTTATTAATGTATTTATAATAACTGATAGATTATCTATTTAAAAAGAAGTGGGTCGGTAGGGAGCTGCATCTTTGGAAGCCGTCAAGTGACAATTGTAAATGTATTGTAAGACATCTGTTAACATTTAGTAGCTGACTGATGTAGTCGTGAGATTCAGTGTTTAGAAAACATCTAGTGAGACTCTAGTATGTGTAGTAAATGTTTAGTTTATAGTATTAAATAGGGTATGTTAACTATTTACTTACCCTTTACCAGTGGGATTGTATACTGTTTTACATCATGAAAGGACTGGTTTGTAAATGATGGAGAGCAGAGTTTATAAATGATTAATCAATGACTTATAGATCATGAAACATCATGAATAAAAGTGTGACACAGTAGCTTCTTCATCATGAATAAAGCCTTAATAGTGGTGCTTGTAAGCTGTTAAGTAATTATGATAATCTTTTTGCAGATGCTTTACAAATGATTAAATAACCATTAGCCAATGCTTTACTGATGATTAACTAATGCTTAATAGTGTGCACTTATTATAAAGTGTTACCAAATATTTTGCTCTGCAGGTCAGTCCAGCATCATCCAGATACATCTCTTCCATAAAGAGCTCCAGATCCAGATCTTTATAAACAACTCTCAGATGGTCTACCATTGAACAAAACAGCTTTGTGTGTTACTAGTCACATTGCTCATTTGTTGGGCAAGCTTAGCACCAGAGCTGCGACGGAGAAGAACTACAAAGATGGCATCAACTCAGAAACGGTGCTCATTTCAAACTGCGTTGGCATCAACTTTGGTCTGTTTACACTTGTGCTTTTCTTTTCTTTTCTTTTCTTTTCTAGGTGTGAGTACATGTTTGAATGGTTGTCTGTCCATGTGTGTCCCTGTGATGGAACTGAGAGGTCCAGGGTGTGCCATGCTTCTCAGCCTATGACTGCTAGCTCCTCCTTAAGAGGAATAAATAGTTATAAAGATGAGAGCTTGATATGTGCTCTAATTTCCCTCTGGGATTAATAAAGTATATTTGAATTAAATTGAATTGAATCAGCTAGAGGCCCTCTGATTGGTCATAAAGCCATGACCCGATTTCACTGAAACTGATATGATAGCCAAACAATGTTTGCAAAAGACTCCAACATGTCTTGGAAAGGTGCCTCGTTTCTCATGTTGCTGAAAATAAAAAACATGCATGAAGTCATAGAGAAGGTTTTTATTCTCATGAAGTAATGTCAAAGTCTTTGTGGGCAGTCTTGTTTCCATGAGTCAGAAAGTGTGAGATGACTTTAGAAGGAGTTTGAGACCCATGAGACAGAGTTGCGATTGATGACACAGTTGACCATGACATTCTACTGGATCACCTGGAACATTAGGTAGGGATTATGGGGTCAGCTCTTGAATGGCTGCGGTCATACATCCAGAAAAGAAGGTTTTGTGTGATGGTTGCCAATTCTGTGTCCACCTGGGAGGACCTGCGGTAGGGGGTACCACAGGGTTCAGTCTTTGGCCCACTCCTCTTTGACCTTTATTTGCTCCCAGTGGATGTAATCCAATGCAATCATGGCATTAAATTTCATTTGTATGCAGATGACTGCCAGATTTATTTTACCCTGAGTTGGGAGGTTCTATTAAGAAACTCCAGACTTGTGTGGATAAGGTCAAGTTGTGACTAGCAGTAAACTTTCTTCATGTTAATGATTAGCAAGACCAAGCTTATTACATTTCTCCCTTCTAGCAAGAGGAGTGTGAGCTCTGCTCCTGATTTGGATGCCCTGACACCCTACTGGAAGTCCTCTGTCAGAAGTATTGGGTTGTAATTGAATGCAAACTCAAATTTGACAGTCACATGAACCAGGTGGTGAGAACCTGCTTGCTTCACTTGCGCCGTCTGGCAAAAATCAAGCCGATGTTTTCCAGGATGCATCTCGAGCCTGTCTTGCATGTTTTTGTTTTACCACAGCACGATTACTGTAATGCACTATTACAGTATGTTGGGCTGAGTCAGGCAGCAATAAAACAATTGCAGTTAGTGCAGAACCCAGCAGCTAGATTCCTGACAGGCTTGAAAAAGACAACACATGTCCTGGCTTCCCTACACTGGCTCCCTGTGGCTTACCGAGCAAAGTTTGAAGGTCTGTTGTTGTCTTCCGGGCCCTTCACGTTGGTGCCCCACCGTATCTGGCTGGGTTGTCACAGATGCGTGCTCCTACACACTCCCTTTGCTCGGCTGATCAGGATATGCTCATCGTTCCATGAACAAGGTTCAAATCTGCAGGTGATAGAGGCTTTTTGGTTCTTGATCCAGCACTATGGAACAAGCTACCACTTGCTGTCAAACTGTCCCCATCACTGCAGATCCTCAAGAGTCGACTGAAGACTCATTTTATCGATTGGCTTTTATGTAACATGGATTTTTAGTCTTTTATCATACCTGCTTTTTTATTGTATCTGTCTTCTCATTTTAGTAACTGTTTTACGCGGTTTTTAGTCTGTCTTATTGTCTTTTTTTCTCTTTTATTGCTTTTATCATGTTCAGTGCCTTGGGCTTCTGTAAAGGCAGTGGTAGGCGCTATGAAAGTTAAATTTGATTGGTTGATTGATGTGAGAGAGAGAGAGAGAGAGAGAGAGAGAGAGAGAGAGAGAGAGAGAGAGAGAGAGAGAGAGAGAGAGAGAGAGAGAGAGAGAGAGAGAGAGAGAGAGAGAGAGAGAGAGAGAGAGAGAGAATACATGATAACGAAATATTAAAGGGATACTTTGCTAGTCTGACCAGCCAGCACCATGCTTCCTTATGGGAAGCATTGGGTCTGGGAAGTCTTCTATTCAAATAACCCCACCCCCTGAGAATTCTAACAGAGCCAATCAGCACTGAGCATTGTACGTCTCACACACAACGCTCAATTTCTCATAAAGATAAAGAAAGATGTCTGCACTGCCGCCAGACTCCATTTTCGACCACAACTAAAATAATTACAGCGTCGCGCAGTACAGTCATCATTTGTGCCTTTTTTCTGACTGGTTATTTTTAAACTGGCTGGTCCCACCCCTCATGTGACTCTCTGCCTGTGAGTACTCAGTTCTCTGTGTAGAATTAAACAGAGGGCGAGTCTGGCAGGCCAGGCCAACACTTAGCAACTTTTTCATATTTTTAAATCATTTTCTTGAGCTTGGGTATGTGCTAAAGTGACCCTCTACAACAGGGGTACTCAATTCTGGGCTTGGAGGGCTGGTATCCAGCACATTTTAGTGGTTTCTCTGGTCCAACACACTTGATTCAGTGGTTAAATCACCTGTGCAGCAGCTCACCAGACTCTGCAAAAGCCTGCTAATCACCTACTAACTAAATGCAGGTGTGTTGAAGCAGGGTTAAAACCAAAACGTGGATACCGGCCCTCAAGCCGTGGAATTGAATTGCCCTGCTTTACAGGGTTAATGAAAAGCCACCTGGCCCCCCTTTGGCCAGAACATTCCACTAGCAACTTCAGACTGGCGGGGCGCTCTGTTGGGACCATAGGCAGATATGTGCTGCAGTCTGCTTCCAGCACATTTCCTGCATGCTTTAGATCCTGAACACAGTTGATTTGTTTAATTTAGTGATTAACTGCTCCTGTGGACACTAAGGAAGGCTGGGACACGTTTCAGTTGTTAGAGTAAGGTGCTAAAAAGAGGAACACGCCGCAAGGAGATACGTTTTGCTTTCAGTTCTACAAACGGACACTAGAGGGTGCTAAAAAGCAAGCCCAAACTGCCTAGCCTCCCATTAAAGATAACAAAATGCAGACAAATGAGTTCACAAGCTGAAAATTCAACAGAAATGTGTACGTTTGCATGAATGGTGAACAAATATTGCATTTTACGGGTAATTTTTTTATACATCATTACTGTTATATCTTTATTTTTCATGACTTTTATAAACATGCAGTGAGTAAGTCACTCTTCACAAGATTCTGTAGTTTTATGGACGATGAAACAGAGTTTTTCTTTTATTGCCAAAGAACGTTTTGTAGATACAAGGTTTTTCCCCAACAGTGTTCCGTGACTCTGATTATTCACGTAAAATTTAGCATTTTTGTGTCCTGTTACTAACTTTCACAGCACAGTGAGAGAATCACCCAATGCTTAGGGAAAGAAAATAACAATTTTACTGCTTCGTTGGAAGATTGGAACAGGTGTTTGATCATGTTTTGTAATGGACTGGTTAGAAATATTGATTATTTTCAGTAAAAAACCCCAAATTTTATAAAATAATATAATGCAATTGATAAAACACATTTTTAAATTCCTATTGAACTCCTTAACAGTGAAATAAATTGTCACAAGGGGATTAAACCTTTAGTTTTGGTGGATTCCTGCAGCACTTTGCTGTTTGTTCTGGTACCATTATACGTGTGAGTTCAAGGATGTGTTGCCTTGGCAGCTTTGGTGGAGCAGGTGCTGAGCAGCTGAAAAGACGACTAATAGGACGCGGGGTATTTCTGATGCTGATGATGACACAGACTAAATCACTGCTCACTGAGGAGATCTTGGCTCCACAGCTCTACCTGCTGCGGTCTCCCGTTCAACATGTTGCCTTTGCTCTCCCTCCTCCAGGTAACACATGTCAAAATGGCCTGATGCCCGCCCTGGTGCGTCCAACCCTGCCTGCTGTCCAGACCTCACTGGGCATCAAGCAGTTCCTCCCAATTCCATTGGATACGGCCTCAGCGGTCAGCCTCTTCCCAGGATTCAATGCGGTGAGTCCCATTATTATCTATTTACTTCACACGATCTGCTCACTGGCTTCGAGGTGCTGACTGACTCTGGCTTGGGTCACGCAGCAGACTCCTGCTGTTATCTGAGCAGGAGCAGCAGTGTTTTAGAGACCGGCCTTGGACATTTTTTATAGCTTCACATTCAGAGGAAATTTGTTATGATCTTAGTTCTGGCTGCAAGAGCGTCTGTGTTCATAAATCTGCATCATTATCAAGTGCCCTTCAACAAAAATGTGTAAAAAAAAGTCTACACCTGCATCTGAAGTCAGGTAATTCGGTGCAGCCCTTGACGGTAATTCTTGAACGATGGAACTTTGGCCCAACGTTACAAGCAGGCAGCTTATGCAAGTTTTTAATCTTTAATGTTTAAATTTTTAGTATTTCAAGGCCTGACAAAAATGCAGACAGATTAAACATTTTTACTGCAAAATTTTAAAGCTACAATAGCAAATCTGGAAAACAAGTCGGGTTAAAGCTTTTTTTTGAGCTTCTTAAAAACTTCTAACATAGTATAGCTATAAATATGTAGTAACACTTTACAATAAGGGCCTTTTTATTAACATTACTTAGTGTATTCTTAAAGGTGTAGTTACCTAAAAAAACATCATTGTTTCTGGAGATAAAACATCAACGTTGCAAGTCAGTGGTAGAGTCACGCTGCTGTTATCCAGCCATGGTGAGATGTCTAAATATCAAGAAATAAGACTCCCAAACCTGCCGTCTGAAGCTCAGCTGGGATGTGGGTAACCTTTAGGAACACTGGTATTATTCGTCCCCCCCCCCCCCCCCACCCCCCCACCCCCAAGAATGACTTACAAGACAAAGCAGCTTCATTTATACAGCACATTTCATCATTTCATCAATGTGACAGAAAATACAATTTAAAATGAAACAAAGTTAAAGTTAAAAGGGAGAGCGAATACAATGCAGAATGTGAAGCATAAGAAATAGTCCTTCAAACACTGATGAAAACATGGAGTCTTCAATTTTGATTTAAAAGTTACCGGAGTTGGGGCACGTTTGAGGTCCTGAGAAAGCCGAGTCCATCTGTGGTCAGCATAGTAGCTAAAAGCGGCTTCAGCCTGTTTGGTTCTGACCTGGGGTTCTACCAGCTGACCGTTTCCCAAGGATCTAAGAGCCCTGCTGGTGTAAATATCAACATATAACCTGGCTCCATGCCATTGAGTTATTGATAAACTAGTAGAAGCACTTTGAATTTGATTCTGTAGTTTTCTGGTAACCAGTGTAGAGATTGAAGAACAGGAGTGATGTGCTTGCTTCTCTTGGTTTTTGTTAAGACTCTAGCAGCAGCATTCTGAATGAGCTGCAGTTTCTTCACAGACCATTCAAAAGACCATAACAATAGTCCAGCCTGCAGGAGATGAACACATGGATGAGTTTCTGTAGGTCTTGTCTGGACAAGAGACCTCCGAGTCGTGCTATAGGATAAAACACTGATCTAGTTATCAGCTAGAGACTAGAGACCACTACAAAGGTATTGATTAAATGAGTCAATTGTTTCTTTAAGCATTAATATTGAAAGGGTCCCTTTATTAATGCTATCGTTATTGTTGACCATAGTGTTGTTAAGTTTAGAACAAAGGGCTGGGGGTGGGAATGTCATCATGCATAATCCCATCCAAGGTAGTCAATGTTTGGCTCTTCCACATCCAGTTTTAGGTCAACATCAGAAGGAATCTACAGTAGTTTTAGGCATTTTTGTGTGTAAATGTAAATTTTCTGTGATTCTGGGATTTCTGTGATTCTGACAGTTTCAGTAAAATAACATTAATAATCAAAAGATTTAATAAAACATGTGTTGCTGCAGTCATGCATGATTCCTAATCAGTATTTCCTCATATACTGTATTATAGTTTCTGTGGGATTTTCTGGAGTACGTATGCAGTATAGCTCCAACATGTTGGAGGAGTTGCCACTTATGCTCGGTGTGCACTTGCTGGGCTCTCCGTATGGATCTATTGATTTTCTTTTTGAAAGCAGAAAGTAATAATGAGAAAATGTATGTGGCCTCACGCGGCTCAAATCAGCGAGGTCATCAGAAAATATCCAATGACTGCTGGGAAAAAACAGAAAATCTAACAGATAAAAGCCTTAAAGTCATCTTTTAGAGTTGATAGGTGGTGGTATGGGGCGAGTTTAAAAAAAGAAGAAAGATATGCTGGAAGGAGAGGCTGAAATATGGAGCACAGCTGGTTAAGAGTGAGAAGAAACAAAGGGAGAGAGAGTAGGGACATCAGAGAGACAAGCCGGGATAAACCGTGGAAGACGGATCGTCTCTGTTTCATGGGAAAGTTCAGGAATCCTTTAAATCCCTCAGCTCGCCCCATCTAATCTGTATTTAACACACACTCCGTAATGAGTAATACACTGGAACGCCTCCGAATGGTGGAAAGCTGATAGTAGATCAACACCAAGTAATCACCTCACACACACACACACACACACACACACACACACACACACACACACACACACACACACACACACACACACACACACACACACACGCACACACACACACACATGCGCACACCCACACACACACACACACACATGAACACAGCTCTAATCTTTCAGCTCAACTTCATCAACCAACTTCTCTCCCGCCGTTTTTGCCACTGATGCCCCCTCCCCTCGTGATTTTTTGATCACCTGTGAAATGTAACTTGGAGCCGTTTAATGAAAGTCGCTGCACGTTAAAAAGCTCTAGACGAGGTGGAAGTTTGGTCTCCAGGGTAAAACAAAGGCGCTTGTGATGGTTTTCTTTGGTGTCGCAGCGAGACGCTTAAAACACCCTGGATGAGAATATCTCAAATCAAATCAGGCCAAGTAGGAAACATGAAAAATGAGCTTAAATGAGCTGAATCTGGAGCGGAACATAGTAAAGGAATGAAAGAGGTGAGGTGTGTGTGATGTGGTTTCGCTGGAGCAGCATATTAGATGTTGGAGATTTGCGATTCTGCTGTAATTGTGCAGAGAAACCACGCAGCTGTTTGACTGAGTGGGGCAGATTTTGTGATTTACAGATCAGGCTGAAGCTAGTTTCCATCTGTGTTCCCTCTGAAAGCAGACGCTTTCTATTGCCTCAGATGAGGTCTGATTTGCTTACGTGCCTCCGGGGCTCAATAAACATTTACGCTCCCATATTCACAGAAAAAGGGAAAAAAAATACATACGATCCTATTGCGGACGATGACAGTTCTTCCATTAATGTGCTGCAGCAGCAAGAACACGCTTACTCTCAGCCGGATACATACCATTGGATGCATTTTTCAAATGTGACAAGAAAGAAGAGAAAAAACCTGACAGAAGGGGGAGGGGCGTGTCCACACCTGCGTGAAATGAGAATAATACTGAAGTCTCTTGTTGAGGCTTTGCAGAATCTTGTTCTGGGATGAGTGACTGACAAATATCAGGATGTCCTTCGCCAGAGGCACAGAAAGGATGTTTGTTTTTTATCTCTGTCTCTTCCTCCTGCCCCAGTGGAGCACCTTAACACAATAAAATGTTACAGAAAACGTGGCTTCCAGCCTCGGAGCGTGTGAATACATGTGCAGTGTGCAACACGAGGTCCTTCCGCACGTCCACTCAGGCTGTTGTTTTGTTTTCAGCTAGGCTTTTATTAAAATAACTTACAAAAGTTTCCATTAATTTATTTTCTGGTTTTCTAAAATGTTCACCCAGAAATATGCGACCAACCTCCCCAAAAACTCACCACCTGGATTTAACTAAGCAAATAAGTACAAGATGACCTTTCAGCTGGCAACGAGTTATTTAACTCCAACTGGTGTAGTGAGTTGCTTCTCATTTTGGGGAGAAGATGTTAGTCTGTGTGAGAAGGGCCAGGTCATCGGCATGCATCAAGCAGAGAAAACATCTGAGGAGATTGCAGAGAGAAAACTGCCCAATGAATTATTACAAACTGGTCTGATGAGTCCAGATGGACCCTGTTCCAGAGTGATGGGTGCTTTGTATCGATTATAGAACCATTATAACTTAATAAAAAAGGTCACAATATGTCCCCTTTGTCTAGAACAAAACTTTTCTTAGTAGCTTAATAGAAAACAAAATTAGCTATATTAATTAGTTTACTATCTAGCAAATGTTCATCTTGCTGGTTTGTGGTTCCTTTTAAAATCTGTTTGAATCTTTCATGACTTTGTTCTTTTTTTACACAGCTTAGTAAAAAAAACAGTTCTTTACCTTAAATGTTTTGGCTAATGACTCTTAAAGGTCATCGGAGTTCGCCGGTGTTGGAGCAGCGGATAAGCTGAAGTGACGCCACCAACACCGGCAACTCATTAGCTGAAACATTTAAGGTAAAAAACTATTTTGTTAAAAGTTTTTGTAAAAACGAATAAAGTAACGGACAATGAAGTAACACACAGAACAAATATACAAAACAGTGTTCTGATCTTTATTTAATTAGTTTTTACAGCTAAAACACAAAAACATGTATGTAGACTTATGTTATTATTATTTGTATTAATAATAATAACAATATAATAATAATAATAATAATAATACACTTTATTTGTGCCTTTTTGTTAAAACAATCAGAATAAAATTACAATATCTTGATTTCAGTACAAATTTGGGACCAGCTTGCTGTGAATCTCTGCTGTAACAGCTGCTGCTGTTTTATTTCCCCACACGAACAAACACCCTTTTGTTAAACTGTTGGTGGAAAGGTGATGGATTGGGCTGCAGGACCTGGATTTGGCTCCAAACATGAACAGGGAATAGTTTCAGTCTCCTAAGCTTCATGGTTTGGGGTCGAGAAAAGATCGCAGCGATGGGGAGTGGTTCTGGTCCAGCTGTCAGAGGGGTGGGGGGAGGGGAGATGGACCTAATGGATTCAGGGAATGGCAGATGAGGCAGATTAGTACAGCTGAGGATCGTTCCTAAACAAATTCCTTTCTCACGATGGGCAGAAACATTTTGAAGCTTTGGAACATGGCCACATACGAACCAGATAGCATGTCTGCTGTGCTGTGCACGGTTTCAGGATGCATGTTCTCACATAGGAGAGCATGTGTGCCTGCTTGTGTAAGCGCCTTCTTAGTGACTCTCTGCACAACTCATGGCGATAAAGGTGGCTTTGTTTAAAGTCCATCCTTTAAAAAGCTTTAATCCTGCAGTATGACGAGGCTGAGGGTATCCTGATGAAGCAGTGGACTAAACACATCTACTTAAGATCTCCGTCCAAAACTCTAAACCAAACCATATTTATGGAACAAGCTCATTTAGACGAGCTTGTCTGTGACATCACAATTTTTGCAGTTTATTCTGCGCAGCGTTCATCCATTATCATTATTTCTCGTCTCCCTAACAGAATCTGGGCTCAGCAACAAACACATCTGGCTGTTTTATTGGACCATTTTCCCCTTCAGACTCATCCCAGTTTATTGGCACTCGAGTGACACGGATCAGTCGGGATCCGGACACGTCAGAGAGCATCCAGCATCTCTCTGGACTCCACATAAATGATAAATGACCTGCACTTGTATAGCGCCTCTCAGAGTAAGGACTCCAAAGTGCTTTACACTACAGTGTATCATTCATCCATTCACACACACATTCACACACTGGTGGTGATGAGCTACGATGCAGCCACAGCTGCCCTGGGGCGCACTGACAGAGGCGAGGCTGCCGAGTACTGGCACCACCGGTCCCTCCGACCACCACCTGCAGGCAAGGTGGATTAAGTGTCTTGCCCAAGGACACAACAGCAGAATTCTCTGTCCGGAGCCGGGATCGAACCTGCAACCTTCCGATTACTGGACAACCCGCTCAACCTGTTGAGCTACTGCTGCCCCAACATAAGCTAACTCAAACAAATCTAATGCAAATAGGTTATTTTCCTTTATCTTTCAGTAGATGCCAAATATAAATTAGGTTGAGTTGCAGCAGGAGAGACAGAGAGAGAGAGAGAGAGAGAGAGAGAGAGAGAGAGAGAGAGAGAGAGAGAGAGAGAGAGAGAGAGAGAGAAGTTAGCATGGAAAAGACAGAAAGTGGGCTTAGAAGAAATTTTAGGATTGCTCTGCAACTTTCAATTGACTCAATCACAGAAAACGTATTGAAATTGGCACCTTGAACGAATTGGAGCAAACTGAAGAGGGAAAGGAGAAGAAACAGATGGAGAGAAGAGCAAAGACAGCAGCGTTTTGCAGAGTAATGGAAGAGAAAAGTGAAAGGAGGAAAAGTAGTTTTCAGCTTAAAAGAATGGGGGTTTGTTGGGAGGAGGCATTGGTGAGTGTGTGTGTGTGTGTGTGTGTGTGTGTGTGTGTGTGTGTGTGTGTGTGTGTGTGTGTGTGTGTGTGTGTGTGTGTGTGTGTGTGTTCGGGTTGTCTTTCTTTGGGTCTGAAAATAAGATCTATCTCACCTGAAACCTACATTTGTCTCAGAGAAACAATACAAACTCCATTTCCCCTTGCAGAGTAATCAGGAATGTGATTTATCGATTCTGTGCACAGATCTACACGCTGGGAAATTGCTTTGTAGTCTTGCAGCTGCAGTGACACGCCAGCCTCAGTCTGCACACTCCACCATCACAGTCCATTTGATCGTGTACCCACCCTTGCTAAGTCAATGTTAGTGCCAGTGGCTTTAATGGAAATGTGCTCTTTGACAAAAAACATGACACGGCGAGGCTGGAAAGCCGAAGAGCTCGTTTTTGCATTTGAGTAAAAGTTCTGTTTATTTTTAGCATAAACAATATTGGCTGGTGGAGGGTGAGAGACTTTCCAAGCCATCCTGACTTCTGAATCCTTCGACTTGTTTTAGATGTGGTTGATGACGCAGAAAGGAAAGCTGACCATTAAAAATGTGAGTGTCTCTGCTGACCTCCAGTGGTTTCGTTTTTGGACTATCTGCGGATGGCGTACAGGCAGGGACGAAATTTTGATTTCAGAAGTGGGGGGGACACAGCAGGCTTGTGCGGATTTGGGGTGGGGGGTGTTATGTAAAGACCCCTTGACACGTCACGTGCCCATCTCAATAATTTTCCATCCTCTCTCTCTCTCTCTCTCTCTCTCTCTCTCTCTCTCTCTCTCTCTATATATATATATATATATATATATATATATATATATCAAAGTTAAAAAATGTACAACTCTATTATTATTTTTATTTATTATCATTATTGAAGTGCAGTTTTGGCTGTTGACAATGGATAGGCCATTGTATTTATTGTTTTGGGTCATTTTTTATTGTTTTTAGTGCAACATTTTCTAACAGGGAGTGAGATTCCTTTTTTATTTAATTTTTGTTTGTTATTTTTATTCATTTAGAAGTTCTGGTTCTGGACATTTCAATGTTAAATGAAGGTTTATTTGTTGCATTTTAAAGGGTGTACTTGCATTATTATGATATATTAACATTATATTAGTGGTTATTTTGGTCTAGATAATGTTGACAATGATATCGTTTATCATCAACAATTTGTTGGACAAAATATCGTCCAGCAAAATTTGTTACTTTCCCAGGCCTAGTCAAAAGTATAAAAATTATTTATACATAAACGGTCCCTCCTGAGATCTGGCCGTTTGTTCATTTGCTGTGTTAGAGGACATGCTGAACTAATGTTTTACACATGATCATCACCCTAACATTTGAGTGTATAAAAACATATTAAATGTTTTTTTTCCCTTAAAAGTGTTTAAACAGTTGTTGCATTTCAACACACAAAAAATAAATGGAAAAAATAAGATAAATCTAATGAAAAGTGTACATCTTTGACATTAAGCTTAAAAAATCTGTTGAAATCTGTTGACGATGATGATACTGTTCATTTTTCAGAGCTTTTTAATGTGAACATATACATTGCAATAGATAAGTTTACAATAAAGTTAAATGATAAAAGTTTTGAAGTTACACTTCTACCACTACTACTAGTAATAATAATTATGATGATAATAGTAATAATAACAAAACAATAATTATAATAATACGAATAAATTGTGTCTGAGGAGTCAGTTATGTGGAGGAGATGAGTTTGTAAAAGTTAGTTTTGAGTATGTTTGTGAAGGAGGAGGTGAGTCTGAGCTTAATGCAGGTCTGTCACATGTTCCAACTTACGTTTAGACTTTGAAAGAAGTCTCTTCTATCCACTTTTCGTTTTCTTGACATGCTGCCTCCTGGCTGTGCCTAACTACCAAAGACTCACAAATGAACACTTATTCAAATGTTATGTAATGGAAGCTGAGCTGAGCTCTGATATTACACAGTGTCTAGTTGACGATGTGACTCAGTACCGGTGTTCCCTAGCGGCTCCAAACTAGCAAAACAACGTGAGCACGTTCTGACTGTTTACAACTTGAGTGACAGCAGCAACAGCCAATAATACGTTAGCAAGTATCAGCAGAGCCAATAGATTAGCTTTTGGGCGGGTCTAATAGGAAACCGGTTTCCGTTTCGGTCCTAGTGCTCAACCAAATCCATTTAATGGAGCGTAACATTGTTTTAGGACGGAAAAAAGTGCAGGGGACCAAAACTGCCTTTAGAAAAAGTGGGGGGGACATGTCCCACCCGTCCCCCCCCAAAATTACGTCCCAGCGTACAGGCGTGCTCCTGAGGCAGGTCTCAGGACGGCTGGAGAACATTTTAAATGATAACAGCAAACAGAAAAGAAAGAGTCTAGGAGAGTTTAGGAGAAACAGTAAAGCAGACGTTAAAAGGACAAAATTGATTATGCATATTTCACTAAAAATCATAAAAAAGCAAAAATGACTAAATCCTCTGCTTTTTACTCTTACAAGGTCTTGAATGTTGTTGAGGGCTTGTAGTGCAGTTGGTAGCACTCCTGCCTTGCATCAAGACGTCTGCAGACTCCTTTCTGAGCTGTGGCCTTTCTGCGTGGAGTTAGCATCTTCTCCCTGTGCATTAGTGCATTTGGTCTGGGTACTACTGTTTCCTCCCACAGACCAAAAATCAGGGGCGGTTGGTGAACAAAAATTCTTGTCAGGGATGTGTGCAAAACGATTATCCTACCTATAGTCCATTATAAGTATTCAAATGAGCAGTTGGAAATAACTAAAATTCAAAAACAATCTAATAATTTCCTTCTCCAAATAAGTAGTTTTACAGATAAATTCAATAATCAAAATTACAGTTAGTAAAACGTATACAGCTGTACAGCCTATACAGTATAGGCAGTTTTAGCTTGCTTTTAGCACCCCCTAGTGTCAGTTTGGTAGAACCAAAAGTGAAATCTTGTCTGTGCGTTCGTCTTTTTAACACCTTAATCTAACAGCAGAACTGTCTCTTCAGCCTTTATTAGATTTTTTCGGGAGCGGTTCATTACTAAATGAAACAAATCAGCTGTGTTCGTGATCTAAAACATGCAGGAAACGTGCTGAAGCAGACTCGAGTATCAGGCATGTCAACTCCACTTTTTTTTAAGTCCAACAGAGACCAGACCACCACTCTGAAGTTGCAAGTGCAATATTCTGCCCACAGAGGGCAGTGGGGGTCTGAATGACATTTGATTAACCTTGTAAACAGTGTTTTAGCAAATACTGGCTCACTAAAATTATTTAAAACTGTGAAAAAGTTGCATAGTAGGACTTTAAATTTGGCCATAATAATATTCCAATACACATAAGCCTATATTCTGACTAACTACAGTCCATAATGTCAGGTTTTTGTCTTTTTTCACATTTTATCTTAACATTATTTTTTTCCCAACTGAGTTTTCAGTCTCTGCATCAATTAAGCATTCACCTAAGCATTCACACCTCAAAGCACAGTACTCGGTTACACCAGTAGGTGGCATTAACCTAAAACACGGATAAATCGAATTAGATATCAGGTTTTTAACTATAAAATCATATAAAAGTAGATGAAATAAACATGTTTTGCTGCAGCAGCTACAGGTATGAGTTCAGCTCTTTCTATATAAATCAACAGTTAGTGTGTGTGAATGAGGGGAAGAGGGATAGAAAGGAAAGGAGATACAACATCTTCTGCTAGCTAGTTGTTTTCTGTAGCAGCCAGCATCCCAGAGATATTAAATTCATGAATGCTGATTGGCCGAAAATTCTCCTGTTCTCCCTAGCAACCACACATGATTGGCTGTTTAGCTGCAGCCCAGGGGAAATTTTTCTAGCGCCCCAGGAGTAAAAACTAGTGAGTCTGGTGGAGGGCATTTACTGTTTGATGAGAAACTGATGGTGTAAATGATATGGTAATTTTTCAGATTGGATGTAGGCACACTCAATTACAGTAAGCAAAACTGACATGTTTATAGTAAATATATGTATATATATATATATATATTGAAAATTATTTACTTCTTCTACTCGTATCACCTCAGGGAGCACGTCACCCTAGCATCTCCTATGGACAAGCTACCACTACAAAAAACATCAGTCTTAGGTTAGAGACCAAATTTTCCCAAGGTGAGTGAGTGTGTGACGAACTAGAGACACATCTAGGGTGTCCCCATGCCTGGGGTTAGACAACATTTCCTCGTCACACTACTGAGGAACAATCTGGTCAGATAAAGCATGAGTGAGTGTTTTCAAAAATGATAAGCTCTCTGTACAAACTGGAGACACCGGATACCTCTCAGCTTTTTGTCCTGAGTCTGGTTCTGTAAGCGAAACATTGTGGGTTCACTTTTGATTAACA
The DNA here is from genome assembly GCF_043380555.1 of Nothobranchius furzeri. Taxonomy (NCBI): domain Eukaryota; kingdom Metazoa; phylum Chordata; class Actinopteri; order Cyprinodontiformes; family Nothobranchiidae; genus Nothobranchius; species Nothobranchius furzeri. The sequence continues at coordinate 63,310,704 of NC_091745.1, read as the reverse complement.
TTTACCTCCATAGATTATTAAAAATAGGACTGTAAAATATATTTTTAAAGAAATCCCTCAATGATTGTGTTAAAAAAGATCACTTCCAGATCCATCAGCCCATCCCCCAATACACAAACACACATCAAAGCTTTTCCTTTGAGTCTTTTATTTTGTTCACTTTCAAATGACAATTTTCCAAAGCACGATAAAAGATAGAGAATAAAAAAGGGTGAGTCAGTTCAGCTTTGCAGACTCTCGTGTGATTTACACATGTCCCATAAACATCTAATGGACTCTATAAATTGGATTCCTGAGGGATGCGTGAGGGCTTACAAACGGCGAGGGATGATCAAAGCTTGAGAGAGAGCAGACCACCACGGTGCCAGCCGTTTACCTTACAGCAAGTCACACCTGCTGGAGTGGAGTGCTGCGCTGTCTAGCGCGCGAGTGTGTGTGTGTGTGTGTGTGTGTGCAGTGGCCCTTATCGTTTAGCTCATGCTCTGGGGCTTTTTAACCCTCTGAACTGAGTGGAGGCTTTATGTTGGCGTAGCTCGTCTCGATGTGTTCTCCCACGATAATATTTCTCTCCTGCTGGAAAGCCGCCAGCTCACTGTTTTTTCTCTGTCGGAATTCAAAAAACTCAGGATGATTTGTTCATGGCGGCACTCGGTGCCAGCTTCCCAGATGAGGCAGTGCTGTAGTACAGCATCTCCTCTTTTGTCTGAGGACCTCCTTTGGATCGGTGCTGCACTGTCTGACGAATCAATCTTCGAGCTCATCTAAGTGCTCAGATTCTGAGAAATATCAACCGCAGCTTGATGGTTAAGCGAGATCAAGGTCTGAAACAAAAGCTGGTTTCAGTGCATCTGTGGTCCGGATGAGAGAGGGATAGCAGAAGGAGGCAATCTGTTTTAGATTTGATGGTGCTGCCATGTGCTTTGGGTTCTTTGAGGCGATAAGAAAATATTTCAACTTTAACTGCCCATGTGCTCATCCTAAAACAAGGATTACTACTCAATTTGGGAATTCAAGACAGAGTGTAGCAGTTAAAAACAGCAGGGTGTGTTTTAGGTTCTGGTTTGAGAAAAAGTTCCTGGTTTTCTGTAAATAGCAGCTTTGATCCTTTGGATGTGTGAGAAATCTGAAGTTAATTGAATATGTCACCTTCTAGTTTAATAAATCTGCTGGAGAAAAGCACCTGAAAGAGCCACAGTCTGACAGGAAACGCCGCCAGTGGGTTCTGCTCGAGCACAAATGTTAAACAGATGATCCTAACGCTGACACAGCTGGATGAGGTAAGGATGCTCAGAGATAAAATGCTCTGGAGCACTTTAGAGTGGTTAGCATCCTGGATTTTAGGGATGCCATTAGAATTTAAGTGGGATCAAATAAAACTAATGAAATTACTTATGATGAATTATATAAATGGAAACTGTGTTCCCTTGCCCGGACGTGGGTCCCCCGGGCCCCCCTCTGGACCCAGGCCTGAAGGTGGGGCACTTTGGCGAGCGCCTGGTGGCCGGGCTTTCACCCATGAGCCTAGCTGGGCACAGACCGAAGAGGAAACGTGGGTCCCCCTTCCCATAGGCTCACCACTCATGGGAGGGGCCAAAGGGGTTGAGTGCAGTGTGTGACGGGTGGTAGTCGAGGGCAAGGTCCTTGGCGGTCTGATCCTCGGCTTCAGAAACTGGCTCTTGGCACATGGAATGTCACCTCTCTGGTGGGGAAGGAGCCTGAGTTGGTGTGTGAGGTTGAGAGGTTCCGACTAGATATAGTCGGACTCACCTCAACGCATGGCTCTGGCTCTGGAACCAGTTTCCTTGAGAGGGGTTGGACTTTCTACCACTCTGGAGTTGCACTCACTGAGAGGCACCGAGCAGGGGTGGGCATACTAGTTGCCCCCCATCTTGGTGCCTGTACGTTGGGGTTTACCCCAGTGAATGAGAGGGTAGCCTCCCTCCGCCTACGTGTGGGGGGATGGGTTCTGACTGTGGTCTGTGCTTATGGACCAAACTACAGTTCAGACTACCACCCTTTTTGGAGACCTTGGAGGGGGTGCTGGAAAGCGCTTCTTCCGGTGACTCCCTCGTTTTGCTGGGAGACTTTTACGCTCACGTGGGCAACGACAGTGAGACCTGCAGAGGTGTGGTTGGGAGGAATGGTCCCCCTGATCTGAATTCTGGTGTTTTGTTTTTGAACTTCCGTGCCAGTCATGGATTGTCCATAATGAACACCATGTTCAGACATAAAGGTGTCCATATGTGCTCTTGGCACCAGGAGACCTTAGGCCACAGCTCGATGATCAACTTTGTTGTTGTTTCATCTGACCTGTGGCCGCATGTCTTGGACACTTGGGTGAAGAGAGGGACGGACGGTCTGCTGCTGACCTCTACTGAGGACGTTGTGGATCGGTGGGCAGAATACTTTGAAGACCTCCTCAATCCCACCGACATGTCTTCCAGTGAGGAAGCAGAGTCTGGGGACTTTGAGTTGGCCTCTCAAATCTCTGATGCTGAGGTCACTGAGATGGTTAAAAAGCTCCTCTGTGGTAAGGCTCCAGGGGTGAATGAGATCCACCCGAAGTTCCTTAAGGTTCTGGATGTTGCGGGGCTGTGTTGGCTGACTTGCAATATCGCGTGGACATTGGGGGCAGTCCCACTGGACTGACAGACTGGGGTGGTGGACCCCTAATTTAAAAAGGGGGGCCGCAGGGTGTGTTCCAACTACAGGGGGATCACACTCCTGAGCCTTCCTGGTAAGGTCTATTCAGGGGTTCTTGACAGGAGGGTCCGTCGGATTGTTGAACCTCGGATTCAGGAGGAGCAATGTGGTTTCGTCCTGGCCGTGGAACACTGGACCAGCTCTATACCTTTAGGGGGATCCTGGAGGGTGTGTGGGAATTAGCCCAACCAGTCTACATGTGTTTCATGGATTTGGAGAAGGTGTTTGACCACGTCCCTCGGGGGCCCTGTGGGGGGTACTCCAGGAGTATGGGGTACCAGGCCCTCTGATACGGGCTGTTAGGTCCCTGTATGACCGGTGTCAGAGCTGGGTACGCATTGCCGGCAGTAAGTTGGGCTCGTTCCCAGTGAGAGTTGGACTTTGCCATGGCTGCCCTTTGTCACAGATTCTGTTCATAACCTTTATGGACAGGATTTCTAGGTGCAGCCAAGGTGTGGAGGGCATCCGTTTTGGTGGCCTGAGAATCAAGTCTCTGCTTTTTGCAGATGATGTGGTCCTGTTGGCTTCATCAGAACGTGATCTTCAGCTTTCGCTGGAGCGGTTCACAGCTGAGTGTGAAGCAGCTGGGATGAGAATCAGCTCCTCTAAATCTGACACCATGGTCTTGATTCGGAAAAGGGTAGAATGCCTTCTCCGGTTCAAGGATGAGGTCCTGCCCCAAGTTGAAGAGTTTAAGTATCTCAGAGTCTTGTTCACGAGTGAGGGAAAACTGGAGCATGAGATCGATAGGCGGATTGGTGCTGCATCTGCAGTGATGCGGGTGTTGTACCTGTTTGTCGTGGTGAAGAGAGAGCTGAGGCAGAAGGCGAAGCTCTCGATTTACCGGTCGTTCTACGTTCCTACCCTCACCTATGGTCATGAGCTTTGGGTAGTGACCAAAAGAACGAGACCGCGGATACAAGTGGCCGAAATGAGCTTTCTCCGAAGAGTGGCTGGGCTCTCCCTTAGAGATAGGGTGAGAAGCTTGGTCATCCGGGAGGGGCTCGAAGTAGACCCGCTGCTCCTCCACATCGAAAGGAGCCAGTTGAGGTGGCTCGGGCATCTGGCCAGAAGGCCTCCTGGATGCCTTCCTGGTGAGGTTATCTGAGCACATCCAACCGGGAGGAGACCTAAAGGTAGACCCGGGACACGGTGGAGGGACTATGTCTCTCACCTGGCCAGCTCCTCCTTGGGATTCCCCAAGGAGGAGCTGGCCCAAGTGGCTGGGGAGAGGGAAGTCTGGGCCTCTCGCCTTAGGCTACTGCCCCCGCGACCCGACTCCGGATAAGCGGATGAAAATGGATGGTTGGATAGATTTAGAAATGTTATTATAGTTTTAAGTCAGATCATTAGAACTTGGAAAAAGACTCAACTGAGAGGTTTCATCTGATTTTTATAGAAGGCTTACTGCGTTTGTTGATCAAGAGCTTTTTAAAGGCGCAAATAAAAAAATGTTTGATGTAAATTTATATTAAATTCCTAAAACCTCTCATTTAAAAAAATGAAACTTCAGAGATTGACTATTAGCGTCAGGTCCCAAAGTTAGGGTCGGCTCCCGATGTCACTTATTTTAAAGGCCAAGTTCACTAAGAAACAATTTTTTTTAACTTTTTTAAATACGATCTGCCACTTTGAGTTTAATATGCATGATTAATGCCGATAGAAAATAGACAAAGACGCTTGGATTAGAAAAAGGCAGTGACATTATGATGTCAAATGGTCAAGTTAGCATTCATGGACTCACCAATCTTGGCTAGTAACAAGGAAGGCTGTTGTTGGTTTAGTGCCCAAGAAACAGCAGAGAACGTCTTGGCTAGTAGAAGCTAACCGTTAGCATTAGCAGCTCCACATCACGGCAGAACTCCTTCAGGCTTGTGTTATTTTTAGAGACAAAACATCAGTGTTGCATAGCAAACAGTATCAGTGGAAGAGTCACATTGCTGTTAGCCAATCAGAGACAAGATGTCCAAATATCAGGAAACGAGTCTGTAAATTCTGCAGTCTGAAGCTCAACTCGAATGTGGCTCACTTCTAGTTCCTGAAACTGGGGCACTGGAACTTTTTTCCCCACAGAAATTGACTCACAAGGTATTCATTTATATTAGAGACCACTGCAAATTAACTGAAAAAACAAGTGATGTTTGTCTTTAATAACTTATTATCATTTTTTACCTGAATACAAATTAAATGTTAGAAGTTTCTGAGACTTTTATTTTGAGGAAAATCACTCAAACGTTTAAAAACAGACATACAGAAACTATTAATTTTCTTTACTGCACAATTACTGATGAGCAAAGAAAATAAATATGTTGTTTTTGTCCAATGAATAATTCATGTTTTTTTTTTTACTTGAGGTGATGTTAGCCATAAAGCTCCACGTCTCATCCTCTCAGAATCTCTGCAGTTTGACCTTTTAACACCTTTTATAGTCTTTATTTCCACTTAAACCTGTTTTCTTGCAGTCCTGATGATCTAGTTTATCTCTTTTGCTCACTGATGCAGTTTGTCAAATACCAATCTAACATTTGGGGTTTTGTTGCATTTAATAGTCCTTTGTGCATGTTTTGAAGACTTAATCTCAAGAAGGAAGTTTAAATTTAGGTAAAAACTAAATGAAACCCTGTTAGCTTTTTAAGCAAGACACCTTTTTGCAAACAAGCATTTTATAATGGATGATTTACTGATTGTATAAAGCTGGATTATCAGTGGGTTGAATAGCATTGCATTGGTAGTAAATTACTCCGCTTTGATCTTAATATAAATATTAGCAAACTGGAATATGACAAACTACTGTGCTCATTTTGACTCCTCGTTGTTTCTGGCCAACCTTATCCAGGTCGACTTTCACATCATCACATGAAAAGCAAAGTTCATTCAGTTTGTCTGCAAAGGTATGCACTTGTTTAAACCCGTTCCACAGACAACAGATGGTTCTGTGTAACAAACCATCTGTTAAGTCAGACATTAATTAAAATAAAGAAGCAATTTAGTTCTCACAGCTTGTTGCCATGTGTAAACGGAATACTGATCCATAGTTCTGAGCATAGTTTACCTTCATACCTCTGGGAATGAGCAACTGGGTTGAATGAAATAAAAAAAAAACGATTTGAAGTTCCTGCTAATCTGATTAAAACAAAGTTTTTACTAGAGAACTATTGATTTCATGTCATTATTCTTCTGCCTTTCTCATTGCACAACGTTGAGCAAGAAAACTTGTTTTTGTTCACTCTGTGGTCACTTCCCTCACCAAGATATTTGCTGTGATTGAAAGTTGAACACTGCAAACGTAGACACATTGTGTAACAGAAACCAATTACCCATAAGACAGATGTTTTTGGGTTTCTCCCGTACAGAACATTCCCGTTTTCCCCTGTTGCATGTTTCAGGATTTGCTTGGCACCGCACCATGTTTCACCCGCAAAGCAGAACCAACTGGAGTGCACGCAGCTTGCACCTGCAGCACCGTTGTTCCAGTAATGAAAAGCACACCAGACCTAGAAGGAGAGTTCAACATAGTCTCTGTGCACAGAGACAAACTTGACTCCAGGATTTATGAGCGATGGACTCCCAGGACTAAACCGTTATTTGGATGAGGTGGCTTGGGGCTCTCGCTTCCTCATGCCAGTGGTATGAGGTCTACAGACACACCCTGTTTGTGAGCAGTGAAATTTCCTGAGCTTACTTAAACGTGTCCCCTGTGTGTCCGGAGAACTCACACAAGAATCTACTATTAAATATGTATGTTCTAAAACTCCCACAGGAGAGTGGCATTGCCTTGAAGTAAAAAAGAAACAACTGAAAGAGTTCAGATTTCCTTCTTTTCCCTGGAAATTAAACGTGGAGCAAGTAGAAGAACAGGTGATTATGGTAATGTTGCAAGAGAACACATGTGGCAGCATTTATCACTTCCAAGTTTAACTGTAGAAGGTAATATGTGTAAATATATACGGCTGGATAAATCAGAAGCAAAGAGCTCTGATGAGGTGTGTGCTTCCTCAGCAAAGTTTCTCTGCATTAAGTGAAACTAAAAACACCAACTTAGCAGGATCAGAGAGTTAAATGGCCGCAGGGCTCAGGAGGAACATCTCTGAAATTTACAGCACATTGTTAAGATTCAGTGTTTGCTGGTGGCTCATGCATTTTTCCTATCTGGCGCATTGATTTTGGAAATCCAATAGATAGCAAATCTTGTCGGGCTCCTCTTTCATTACCACCAAATCAGGCTTGTTTGGTATTCATGGTGGAATATTCCAAGAATATAAAACGTTTATTCTGTTTTTTTTTTTTAATTGAATCCTGTCATGAGTGAGACAGACCCCCCGAAGCAGCTTGAGAGAACGACAGATTAGAAATGAGTCTATGTGATTCAGCAGCTTTGAGTGGGATCAGTTGCATGTAAAGAGATGGTCAATTTACTGACGTGGCAATTTTAAACAGTTTAAAGGTCTCTGCTTCAAGCTGAATTCACCCATTTCTCCCAGTTGATGTATCAAATCAGTAAAAGAAACATTTTCTTTCCTAAGTTTTAAAGTTTGTCTTTACAGAAGTTATCCTTGTTTTCCGGAATAATGTTTTAGAATCTGATCCAACTGGAAACCACAAAACAGATTGAGTGTGCTTTAGAAAGAACATTCTATTCTAAGAATATCTCATAAAAACATGATTCACACAACCTGAAAGCTTTATTTGGGATCTAAACTATCATGGATCAAATGAGGGACTAAGGAAAAGCCATCCTGAGTAAAACATACATCTTTATCTAACTAGGATCTAAAGAAAAAGGCATATTTGAATTTAAAGGCAGAAATTTAGCTTTTGTAATTTAGATGTGCCTTTAGTCTGATAGCTGAGTGGATTAATCAGGTTTTAGGCATGGCAATAGACTTTAATTACACTAATGTCATTACATGTTGGAGCTATATGAAGCATAAGTACGTGAAAGTCTAAGCACAGAGCCCTGTGGAACTCCACAATATTATTTAATATTACCTCTCATGTCTACGTGAGCTGATGCAGTCGTTCCACTGCAGAAAACTTAATTTTGACTAGCTCAAAATCTGAGAGTGCATGGGATATAAATATGCTCCAGAACTGCATAACTGACAATAGTCATTTGTGACTATTATCAGTTATGCAGTTATGCATAGTCATATATGACTATTATCAGTCTACAGAACATTATGAGTAATCCAGTCTTTTAGCGTTTTCTTTGGGCATCATAAACACGTTCGCTAAAGCTAAAGGCAGCTATCTCTGCAGCCTTCTCCTGCAGTTACCGGCACTTGCTTGGAGGTCTGTTGGTGACTGTTTTCTGCATAAATATGATAACTTTGCCAAAAATTCTTAATGCACACTATCAACCCATTCTTCCATTATCTGAACCCGCTTGACCATGCTGGGTCACAGGGGGCTGGTGCCTGTCTCTAGCGGTCAACGGGCAGACAGGTGGGGTGCCAGTTCATCACAGGGCAACACAGAGACACACAGGACTAACAACCATGCACACACACACTCACACCCAAGGATGATTTCGACAGACCAGTTAACCTGACAGTCATATTTTTGGACCATGAGAGGAAGCCAGAGTACCCGGATAGAACTCATGCATCTACAGGGAGAACATACAAACTCCATGCAGAAAGACACCAGACTGGGATTTGAACCCGAGATCTTCTTGCTGCAAGGCATCAACGCTAACCACTGTGCCACTTTGTAGCACACTAAAGAAAAACAAAATAACTGCCTTTTTTTGAAAAAAATAAATAAATAAATAAATAGATAAATATTTGAAGTAAGATTTTCTGCCCTCATTTGTTTTTTTCACAATGCTCTTTGCCAGCTTTGGTGTAATCAGCCTGCAAGCCTGGCAGCTTGGTTAAACTGCCACTGAGAAAAGACAAATAGTGCTTTAATTAGGTCTGATTCAAAGGTAATTACTTCAAATAGCCGTAAGAGCTGACAGAACACTCTGATAGTGCTGAATGGAGTGTGAGAGCCTGAATCGTGTTGCACTTTTTATCTTTTATCTCTGCTGAACTGGGGACTGAGTACCCAGCTGCCGAACGCCTTTAGGGAGCTCTCCCAGTTCAATATTTCATCCTGATGGGGCCCAGTGGTGTTGGAGGGGCCATCGGTGAAGAGGACTGGAGTAGATACCAGGTGAACTGCTGAAGAGAAGAACAAAGAGAGAGGAGCATGAAAAGGAGTGCAGAGGGAAAGGTTTAGGGTTAAACAGAGAAGGAATTCAAAGGCTGAAGAAGATTTTCACTAAGTAATAAAGAAAACTAAAGAAGCTGATCTGGAGACAGCAGAACAAAAAGCACCCATCTAGTATTCAATTTAGCATTCCTCCACGTTCATGGGCTTCCATTGTATCGCCTAATTTTGTCTCAACGTATAAAGAGAAACGTTAGCTTTCTTCTTTCTTTACTTCTTTTACTAATTTGGCTCCAGGAATAAACCAGAAATAAAAGCTAATCAAAGAAAGCAAAATGTGGTTTTATGTTTCTGATCCTCTGTGGACTGAAAAGCCTCATTTCAATTCAAAAGAAAAATAATAAAAAGCAACCTGATCTGGTAGAAAAAGTTTACTTAAATGTTTCAGATCAAATCTTCTATTTTAATTAGTTCTATAGAAGCTCATCTAAAGCCATAATGATGTTTGATACATATAATTAGAATTTTTGTTTATTATTTAAAGCTGTGGAACGCTGAAACCCCTTTTTCATGATTATTTCTGATGATTATCAGTCACTGTGACTTTTACATGCAGGCTGAACATGAAAATAGTCTTCTACACCTATCTCCTGCATTAGCTTCTGACAGATAATAGATGTGAAACTGTAGGATTTGAAAATCCTGACAGATCTACATCACACTGTCAAAACATTCATAGACTCCCCCATCTTGATTCACAAAGGGGAAGGCTGTTGTTGGTTTAACATCCAGAAATTAGCTGCAACCATCTTGGCTAGTAGAAGCTAACAGTTATCATTAGCAGCTTCACCACACAGCAGAAGCTCCTCCAGGCTTGTGTTATTTGTGGAGATAAAACATCCATGTTGCAATCACTGGCAGAGGCGCATTGCTACTATACACTCCTGCAATTGTATTGATTAAAGGAGTGAAACACACTTTTAATATAAGATGTAAACTTTACTAGTCTTATAATAAATACTCAGGTGTTACCGTTCTCTGCATAGAGCTCCACTCTTCCGTCTCTGGAGTTATTAAACCTATTATGCTGCTCATAATTGCACTCCTTAGGGTAAAATTGTGCATTTTGAAACAGATTGAACTTCAAATAAAATACCTAGATAAATATAATATGTAGCAGCAGGAACCTTCCAGGTAACCAGCAGGAAGCCAAAGCAGAAAAACATTAGTCTATAGAAAGGGTCAAACTCTGGTAACCAGTGATGGTTGTACCCAATGTGCAGCAGTACCGGGACCAGAGTGAATAGGGTGTGTATGGGGAGCATGAGTGGGTGTCCGGCGTACATTTTTGTAAGTCTTTGGTTGTATGTTCATGTGTGAGCATGAGGGAGGGAGTGTGTGACTGTTTGTGTATGACTGTATATGTCAGGTGGGGCCTTTGACTCCTCCCCTCTCCTGGAACTTCTCTTGATGATATAGATCTTCGTCTCCCCTCCCCCTGCCACACCTGGTGTGGGGTGTGGTGCCTTGGTCTGCCTGAGTGTTCGTGGCTCCCGGGTCAGGGAGTTTAAGATTTTTGGCGTCTGCTTGATCAATCCCGGTGGCTGCCTGGTGGGGTCTGGGTCCCTGGGCTCTGCTGGGTCCCCGGCGGGGGTGGTCACCCCTGGGTCCCGGGTCGCTGGGTCCCGGGCTCGGCCGGCTAGGGGGTGGGAGGCTGCGGGCGGGCCTGTGGGCTTGCCGCTGATATCTCCCGGGACTCTGCCGGCTGCTGGTTCTGGCCCCCTGGGGCGATCCTCTGTGCCTCTCGAGGGGGGCGGGGGCCTTTCTGGTTGCAGTCTCCTTGGGGTTCCTGTGTTCTGGGGCAGCGCCTTGATCTCTGGGACTTGGAGCTCCCCCCGTCTCCTACACATCTTTGGGGGGCGGATCTGTGGTCCCTCACACTCTCTATTGGACGCTCCTATAGAGAAACCTTACATTTACAATCGCGTGTACACACACAGGTGCTCACATGGTGCTCTCAAAAGTATGGGCTTGGGCACGTTCAACACATGTCTTACGGCTGCCGTTGCCACTAAATGCACTGTGATTTATTATCGTGTGATTGCTCAGTTAAACAATGTTGATTTAATATTTCATCATCAGGTTGACACAGTGATAGCTTGCTCCTGATGTATTGTTGTGTGTCCCATTTTTTTCTGCTCTTTCTCTTTCTGTAGGTCTAGAAGCAGACTCTTGTTCATTATTATTTATTTTTGTGGAACCCCCCCTCCCCCCCTCCCCCCTCTCTTCCCACATTTTGTCTTTTCCTTTCTCTTTCACCTCTGTCTCCGTGTCTGGTCGGAATTACAAAGCATTCAAAAACAACAACAATAAAGTTTTAGGTATCGGGCGTGACATTAAAAGCAGACGCTTTGATGCTCCACCTGAGAGTAAATCTGTAAGGCTTGTCACCAGCATTCAGACATCAATTCTGTTTGCTTCACAGCCAGACAGGACACGGTAAAAAAAAAAAAAAAAAACACTAGTCTTAAGTTCTGAAACAGGATAAAAAATACATTTATTTTTTCTTTTTGTATTTAATGAAGGTGATTGTAGTCATTTGTTAACATAATAACTCTCATTGCATGTGAATCTGATTTAGGCCAGAACCATCTAAAGAAAAAAGTACAACCTCCTGCGAATCTGGGTCTAAACTGTGTATAAATGGGTGAATGTTGTAAAGCTCCTTGGAGGTTGTAGGGAATGTGTGATATAATTACAGGCCATTTGTCAAAGTAAACCTGGAGTGATTTTTTTCAGAGTGCAGTATGATTTTCTTTTCTTCTTGTTTAGTTTTTGAATATGTTTCTTAAAACAAAAAGAACTGGGCGGAGTTTCAAACATCCAAATAAGGCTTGAAACTCCGCCCATTTAAATTTGAACTGCTTGTTTTTTAACTAAGCTCTTTTCAGTTTGATCCACTAATAAATTCATAAAAACTACATTTCTGAGCTCGGAAGCCTCTTTAAAAGGGCATCACGTGATCCGTCGCTAGTCTGTGTGAAAATGTTGTTTTTAGAAGTTAAAATTAACAATATTTACAAAAAAGAACATTCTGTGCAAACGCCACTTTTGGTGGATCATCAAAATCCACATCATCATCAGCTTTGTTAATTCAATTCACTTTGATTTGGTTGTATTTATCTAGCAAAATTATTGATTTCCCTTTGTAGTTTTATCGCCATGGGATGTCGAGTCTGCTGGCTCTTTTGCATAGTCTCATTTGTCAACTTAGTTATTTTATTTTTCATTTAAAACTGAAAAAAAAAATATATATATATATACCAAATCCCTCACCAATGGTTCCTCTATTCGTACCAGGTCTAATTTTTCTAAATAATAAAACAAAACAGTAAGTCTTTCAAGAGGCTGCCAGGCTGATTAATTGTTTGGTCTGGATCCAGAATTAATTATTTCCCGTGGAACATTTTCCAGTCCTGTATAAGTTTCCCTGACGTGTCTGCATAACGACATCAGCATGTACCTATAAGTGCAGGAAACACATAAAATAATTCACACTCTAATACCAAAATACTAAATTTTTAGTTTGACTCTGTTTTAACCATCTATCTCACAACCACCTAATGCTCAATCTCAAGTGTTTACTTTGTTCCATTTTACTTGGAAGGTCTCTATCCGAGTCCAGTGCTCTAAAGCTAGTCTTAATTTCTGCACCTCACAGCTGAGTTCCTAATAGTTTTTTTTCCACATGATAAATTTTCTTTTGTAACATTTTATGGACATTAACACTCCTCCGACATCGTGACGTCTCATTTCATAACCAGTTGAAGCCCGTTCTTGCATCTCCGTTGAATTTAAATTTTTAATTTCTAAAGTTCTTCTCCGTGACAGTCTGCCGTGTCAGACGAACTGGGTCAGGAGCTGGAGGTAATTTAGAGATGTATAGGGTGGAGGATTACATTTGACAGGTCATTCATCCCCATTTGGTTAATAATAAGTGAGTCTAGTGATCAAAACCAGTGCCGAGACCTCATCAGGCCAGCTTTCACTGACCATTCAATCTCTCTTTGTGTTTGACAGTCATGAACGTGATGATGGCATTACAAACTAGCCAGAAAAATGTGAAAAGGACCCCAGGTCTAAATATGACAGCTTTGGTTACATTTTTACTGTAAACATAGCCTGTATTGTGTGGAATTCTGACAACATTTATTTGTTGGGTTTGAAGGGTCCAGCAGCTCCAAGTTTTCAAAAATCAGCCTCGGCTTTAAAAAGCGTTTTGGTTTTTTGTTCTTTATCCATCACTGTTGGTACTTTTTTACTTTATTAAATAATCATCACCACTCTGCCTGTTTTCACAGAATTAACTGCTTCGGTGTTTTATATGTTTTTGTCACATGTTTTCATATAAGATGGGTAGAATCACAAGCACTTTGTATAAAAAGCTTTTACTGACAATTACATTAAATTTACAATGGCAGTCCAAGTTTGTGTGTTTTAGTTTGTCCACTCACCTCTTAAAGGTCACTTCTGAATGATGTTAAAGGGATACTCAGCAGTTTTGGCTTGCTTTTAGCACCACCTAGTGCCCAGTTGGTAAAACCAAAAGTGAAACCTCTCTCTTTTAACACCATCATCTAACAGCGGAAATGTCTGTCCAGCCTTCATTAGTTTCTGATTCATCACTAAATGAAACAAATCAGCTGTGTTCACAATCTAAACTATTTATTTTGGGAGTTATAATTTCTAATTAATTAATCTTAATTAAATTACCAGCTTTAGTTTAAACCCAAATTACTGTTTTTCTATTGGGTATTGTACTTTCGGAGGTTCTCTTTCCCATAGAGAACATGTAATACACATTTTTTAAATTCAATCGGTCACTTGGTTCTTTTTTTAACACGGAAAAGAGTTTTACCTTTTATTTTTTGCTAACGTTTTGACAGCTACGTTTTGAACCCACCATTGTTGGTGGCTTCGCTTCATTTTCCATTTTCTTCGGTACATCTGACTTGCCTATGCATATGCATGAAGAATGTTAAAATTATTTATTCAACCGCTGTCACCTGGATTAGCCACAGAAAAAGGTTTCATTTGTAAACATACACACTATAATGACTCCTCATAATTCGTAAATGTTCTTCATGATAAAAGAGTAATTTCATACAATGAAGAAGGCGTGAACCGGGGCAGACTCTGGATCTAGACGGGTCAATGTCTCCTGGGGCCTCATATATCAAGCTTGCTTACGCACAAAACGGGGTCGGAAAACTGCATAAGCAACTTTCCACGCAAACTTCGGGATTTATGAAAGAAAACTTAGCGGAAAAATGTGCACAACTTTAAGGTGACTAAGGACCTTGCTTACGCACATTTTGGACAAAGAGAGCACCTGCAGTGCTGCTGCTAAGAAGGATCACTTGTACTGCTTCATTTTCACACAGAACAAGACCCCCCCACCCCCCCACCCCCACCCCCACACACACACGCACTCGTACACACACATGTGTGTACACTCACACACACACACACGTGCACACACATACACACACACACACACACACACACACACACACACACACACACACACACACACACACACACACACACACACACACACAGCCTGAAGCGCATAATACGGAATGCAGAATATCAGCAGGGGGACAGATTGAGACAGAATGTCATGCGTCTGTGACAGTGTGTGTGTGTCCTGTCCATCGACATAAATATACTGGACATCTCCTTTCCATAGGCTCCAATATCACGTTTTTGAGGCCAAATGGGAGGTGGCCACCACCGCCATCTTGACCGTGTCACAGGTTCCGTCAAGCCCAGACAATTCCAAAAAAGGGAAGAGAGGAGGAGCTGAGGGTGGGGCTGTAAGGCTGGGATCAACTGACGACACCCGGTCGAACTAGCTACAAGCAAACCTGAAGCTACCCCTGGCTAACCCAAAGCTAACGCGGAGGTGGGAGCTAAGCTAACGAAGGTAGCAACCTAGCTACAACCGGAGTTAACTGTGCACAACACCAGAGCTTCTGAGTCAGAGACACGCCGGGCTGACCGCTGGGTAAAACCGTGGAACACAGAGGTCTCCCGAGAGCTCCACAAGCCGGCAGCCGCACAGCAGACAAGCGCCGCTACGATCTGAGATGCGCAGAGCTGCCGCTGGGGAGAACCGGGTGGAAAGGTTTCCATCCCAGAGCTCCACAAGCCGGCAAACCGTGCATCAAACAGAAGCTGCGATCAGACAGAGATGCGTCGAGCTGCGGGGAGAAAAAGCTGGCATTCCGCGCAGCAAACAGAAGCCGCGATCAGACAGAGATGCGCCGGGCTGCAGGGAGGGGAGAACCGGGTGGAAAACATCAGTCTCCCGAGAGCTCCACAAGCCGACAGTTGGAACCCAGCTCTACCAACATGTTATATTTCAACCCATTTTCTAAAATGGTAAATGGTAAATGGCCTGTATTTGATGTAGCGCCTTCTAGAGTCCTGGGACCCCCCAAGGCACTTTACAACACAATCAGTCATTCACCCATTCACACACACATTCACATGGATGTAATTTTCACTTTAGAAGTGGGGGGGGGGGGTACATGGGGGGGGGGGGGGTATCTTTACAGTATGTTCTAATGGGAAACAGGCTTCAACACAAACGGTTGCTTTCCGCTTGGTCCTAGAGCTCAACCACTGTCAATTTAACGTAGCGTAATATTGTTTTTGGATGGTAAAAAGTGCAGGGATCAAAACTTGATTTTGGAAAAAGTGTGGGGGCGGGGCATGTCCCCCCTCCCCCCAATTACATCCATGCACATTCACACACTGGTGCGGATGAGCTACAATGTAGCCACAGCTGCCCTAGGGCGCACTGACAGAGGGGAGGCTGCCGAGCACTGGCGCCACCGGCCCCTCCGACCACCACCAGCAGGCAACGTGGGTCAAGTGTCTTGCCCAAGGACACAACGACAGCGACAGACTGAGCGAGGCTCGAACCTGCAACCTTCCGATTACGGGGCGAGCAATTAACTCCTGTGCCACCGTCGCTTCGTAAAATGCAGCATTGTGCTAAATGCACAGGGTTTTACCCTATTACATTTAAATGTCATGGTTAAACAGTACATGTTAAAATCTAAGCTCAGCTCGGCAGTGTCCTAAAATACATAAATACAATTTTACTTACCAAAAAAAATGAAGTGGAGACTCCTTGGACGCTCTATTAGTGCAATTAATGCCACAGCAAGTCATTTTGTCCAACAATTGCACAAATAATATCCAAAAAAGAATACACAAACACAAACTCAAAATGCCGGAGCAGTTTCCAAGCCAGACCGAGGCTCTACTGAGGCCTTTCCACGGAGCTAGCTCTGTGGTCACGTGGGTCTGATGCTCATTAATTATACAGAATTTTAGGCTTTTAATACACTTAAACAGAAGAGAGAGAAAAAAATTCACCGCCCTCAGAGTTGTCATGAGTGTAAACTAGATCATTTAAACAAAAAACATGTTTTGGTACCAGGCTGTAAACATGTTTATTTCTGCTGTGAAAATGGTATTTTTAACATGGGAGTCAAAGAGGATCTGCTCGCTTCTGACACCAGCCCCCAGCAGATGAGGGTGGAACTGTAATTTATTTCATTTCTGGGTTTGCCTCAATTTTAGAGCCACATTGTGGGGGCTTGGTCCTGTCACTGTGACCCGACTGATGATGCGTCCTGGCTACTTGTACAGGGGAGATCTCTGTTTGGCTGACTGGTTAGCGTGTGTGACTTTCACCCAGGAGTACGGTGATCAAATCCAGATCAGACCACTTTTTTTATATCCGCCACAGATCTCTCTGAAGAACTCACAACATTGACAGCTTCAGAAACGCTGTGCCACTCTGTGGATTTTCTCTTATTTGCTTTGCAAAAGCACTTGCTTTCATTTCTCCACCTCACCCACAGGTACCTCAATTTCTGCTTCTGTGAAATTACGCTTCCTTGATCTGCCTTGATCTGCAGTCGCCATCGTCATTGGCGGAGCGCTGCAACAGCCGGCATATGTATATGCATGAGATCCACAAGACACTTTGCATTGACTATTTATGGCATTAAGTGGGCGTGGTGAGGGTAGGATGTGACTAAAATGCAGCTGAGAAACATTCTCGTTAGTCTCCGATTTATGAAGCGGGGATTGCGTGCAGCTGTGCGTACTCCATGTTTGATAGATCACAAACCTACTTGGCGTAAGTACAATTTTTTTGCTGAGCTTAAATGCGGTTTTAGTAAGGATTCTACACAATGTTTGATAAATAAGACCCCAGGTCTGATTGCACTGGGAGGACTGGGCCACCTGTGAGTGCTTTAGGATGAGGCAGTTGTTCATAGAAAATGCAGCTTGTTTTCAATTCAGTCTCAAATACTTTGATCACAAAAAGTCACATGACTTTTTACTCATTAAAGGACTTTCTTGAGGGGACTGAAACATTTTTGAAGCAAAAAAATCTGGAACAAAAACCTTTGCATCATCAAACTTCAACTGTATCTGTTATTTCACCTATTTTATGGTAAATAAAGTATTTTTAGTTCTGCACTTTGTTCCTAATCTTCAGACTTGAGGTGATTTTCAGCATTCAGGCGTTAATTACATTCATGTTGGTTTAATTCACACCAAATAAGCAGCACATCAGGCAATGCTAAAGCCTTTAGAGTTAATCAGAGGTCTATAAATGTTTATATTGGTGTTTCCTTTCAACTAAGCGTGAATCTTTCATGTGTGAAAACCAAAATTACTGCTCGTACCTTTAGCTCAGAGAGCTGATTCACGCCTCCACAAGACTGAAACAGCTAATTATGCATCTGCATTTACAAGCTGAACGTGACGGTTTAAATTACAGCGTTTTAGTGTTGGTTTTCTAGATCAAGCAAAATATGCACCAGATTTACGGCTCAGACAAAGAAAAACAACTCCCACAGAAACACAGCACGAGTACAGAAGGTACAGTCAGGTATCGTTGCACAGCTGGAAGGAAATGAGATAGCAAGGAGCTTTTGTTTGGATTTGAAATATGCCCTTATGTTTTTACATATAGTATGGTTTCTAAAGAGCAAACATCAATCATTAAAATCCATCTCTGCATATTTTGATGTGCATCTTGTGGGCAGAAACAGCTGCTTCCAACGTGGTTTTTATACAGAAAAACTCCCAAATATGAATAAAAAACATAAAAGTATTGTTTTATGTGTTTATAAGTTAGCTACTGTGCTGAGTAATCGTAGATTTCTGCTGCTCAAAGGTGATGAATCCACTTTGAAAGAGAATTAAAAGATGAATTTCTTCAAAATGTCAAATAATCTGCATTTTGAATCAATCTTTTTTTTTTTTTTTTGTTTAGCCCTTATTCAGAATAAATAACACAATGCTGTTGGGGTTTAAAATGTTGTTTTTGACCCCTTTTGTCCAGAGTAAAAGTCACCTGCTTCAGCCAACGCCTCAGCTCATCACTGTCTTGTTCTGTCACATTATCTGGCAGCACCGAGCGGGGAGCGTCAGCAGGCGACTGCCGCGCTGAACTCGGAGATGGACAGGTCTTCTGCCGGCTGTCAGATAGGATCCTGCAAATGACCTGCTTACTTTGCCTCGCTGTCCACACTTTTCCCATGTCCCCCTGACAGAAAGGCATCCGTCGAAAATCAAAGGCCTGGCAGACGGATGAAAGGACGATTTACTCACAACCTAAACACGTCATCTGTCGGTATACAAATGTCACATTCTGCTCATTTACAGGATTTGAAATTGGTTGGATCCGAATCTCATTCCCAAGGAAAAGGAACTAATAAAGAAGCCTTGCTTCTCCTGTTAGATCTCAAATGTGCCACGGAAATGACTTTTTCACAGTGGCAGGAAACATTTTTCCAAACAAAATAAAATCAGGCAGCTAACAATGAAAACGTCCTGAACAATCAAAAACTAAAAGCTCTTTTTCATTTCCTAAAGGTGCCTTTTCATCCTCTGTTTTGTCGCATTTTGATGCAGAAAAAATAATTTAAACATTTAAAGCAACTGTGGAAGAAATTTCATATGTGTCATTATGTCAGTGACTTTGTAAAATCTGTTATTTTCATGCTGTTTTCTCACACTGCAAATTAAAAAGCCTCAAGTACATCTGGATCATATTTATTTTATGTTAATTAATGTCATTTTTGTAGATAAGAATGTTTTTTTTTAGAAACTAAAAATTCAATAAAAAATCTAACAGTCAAGCTGTTTTACTTTCTTGAAAATCCGTTTTTTTTTGTGTTTATTTGTTTTTTTGTCGTCTTACCCCTCCTTTCCATCAGACGTGAAAGAGGCGTGTAACTAATAGCGGTGTTTTACCCGCGAGCTCCCTTCCAACCGGGAGCGATTTAGACGTGAACCGGGCGAAAAAGCGTTCCACCGCCTGTGATTTCAGAAGTCCACATAATAACAAGGCTACGGGGGTTTCACAGGAATTGAAGTATGTTTAACTGGACGTGACTTTTATTTTGAAAGTTTCCAGATGTTTTACATTGTTTTGGTGTTTGATTTCCTGTGTGGATCATTCTGAACTGCAGCATTTGACGTGTTTTGGAAGAGTAGCGCTTAACAAAACTAGATTTGAAACATAACAATAGCATCCTTTCCCTTCAGTTAACGATTACTAATAGCCTCAGTGTACGCTTCGCAGCCGTTTCACAATGCTTTTGTGAAAGTAATGGTTACATTGAACAAGAGGGGGTGAGGAGCTTAATTAGAAACTCTCGTCATGCTTTATGCTGGAATCTCGTCTATCTGATCACCTTCCATTCTTTTCAGTTTTGAGGCTCTCCTTGGGTATGACATTAGAGGGCTTATGGAGAAGTCCATCACCCTTTCAGGGGAGCCAAGCTGCCCCTGGACCCCCCCGTAATTCAAACCCTGCTGCAGCTGTAAAAAATACATAAATAAATTACATTCAATAAGAATGGATTCAAATCAAACTTTTGCATGAATCTACTGACCTGTTTTTGCAGTTTTTTCTGAAAAAGTTTCAATTCTGTTGCAACCAAACCATGTTCAATATTTAAATTTCAGTTCATTCTGAAAGTCAGATTCTCTGGATTTTTTTCATTTCACCAGTCTAAACCTGGGTCTCCAGCTCCTCCAAAAGTTGTTTCATGTGTATTGAAAAGACATTTTATTGTCCTCTTTAGATGGATTGATCTTGCTTTTATGAAAAACACCAAAGAGTCGAGGCAAGGTGAAAAGGGAGATTCTTAAGAAATCCACCACAAAGAAAGCTTGACGATGATTACATGTGATCCGCACCCGCTGCAGTCTGTCTCTGGATCAGACCTGCAGAACTACGAGGAGTCCAAACTCATATTGGTTCCTGCTGAGGAGATAAACATCGACAGCTCAGTTTAAATAAATCTTGGCCCACATTTAGATTTTCAAACAAAATTATTTTCCCAGAAAGTCTTTTTTCCCAGACTTTTGTTTCCATCACGATGATCTTTAGATCTGACTTCGAGCTGCGGTGTGTTAGAGGCTCTAGACATTTTCATTCTTGATGCTGAGATGTTTACACAAGTGCAGATTCTGTTCAGAAGCTCTGCAAACATTACTTGTTCTGATATTTCTGTGTTTGCCGTCTGCTGTCAGATCACGAAAGGTGGATTTCTCGTTACCTCCGCCTCTGGCCGGAGGCTTTGTCCTGACAAGTCTCAGCGCAGCAACTTGATCTGCTGGGGGAAAATTTCATATCACTGCTGTAGGAAGTGATTTGAACGATGCCGCTGAATTTAAGGCAGATAATGACACCGTGCTCTGTGCACTGCTGCAGGTGTTAGTGTGTGCATTTGTGATATACTTTGGAGCGTGTGTGTGATTACGTGGTGTGTGTTGGAGTGGATCGTATGCGTGTCACGCTGCATTTGCTCGCACAGCATTTCAGCTTCTGTCAGGCGTGGCTTATGTGGACTGTGTGGCTCAGTGGGTGGCTGATGAGTGACGAACCTGGAGAAGAACTTGTTTGCAGCACCGCAGCTGCTCTCTGCAGACGTGTTTTGTGTCTGTGCAGGGATTTAATGCTGCTTCACTGCAAAAGTAGGATGTGCAGGAGGGAGGTGGAGGGAGTTGTCAGTGAAGAGTCTAAAAATTCAGATGAAGAAAATTTAAATCTCTCATTGCAGCTTAATTCGTTCACTGTTAATGATGTTTCTTACTAAGTTAGAAACATTTGCACTGAGAGTCAGAGGAGCATTTTTATCTCTTTACATGTTGGAGGTCACGCATTCTCTCATCGCCCAGATGAGTTTGACTCCAGCTAGTTTTCCCTCCTTGGGTTTCCAGCAAGCTGTGGAGTCTGTTTTCCCTGCCAGAGAATCCTTCCAACTTAATGTGTCATCCTCTTTTCCCTTCAAAAAAAAAAAAAAAGATTCACAAAAGCAACGTCTTGCATAACAGTTTATTTCCCTCCAGTTCAGCAACAAAGTGTGTCAGAGCCAAGCAGAGGTTCTGCTGCGTTAATGTGATATAGTTTTCAATGTTTCAGGCTCATTTTTCTGCCAGGCTTCAGATTTCGTTACTTTATTCTCAAATTAACTTTAATTCTGGGCAGAAAAATCCAAAATCTGGTGTCTGGAGGTAAAGAACATGCTTTATAATCCATCTAATATCAGTTTCTGCTGTTTCTGTTCAAGTTTTGCATTCAGACATTATCAGCATAAGGCCTATTATGTTCTGCAGTTTTTCCATCTGATGGGTTAAGGAGGAAGGTTATTTCCTGCTGCAGATGAATGTAAAAATCATTAAACATCATTATCTCAGGAAATTCACAAGCCGTGCTTTTTTATAATAATGGCAACATTCTAGTTTGAATCACAGATTGAAATTTGATAATTAAAAAACCCAAATGTGGAGAGAGAGCTGAGCCGGAAGACAAAGCTCTCAATAAATCGGTCAGTCTACATTCCAGCCCTCACCGGTCACGAGCTTTGGGTAGTGACTGGAAGACTGAGACTGCAGATACAAGCAACCAAAGTGAGTATTCTCTGCAGGGTGGCTGGGCTCTCCCTTAGACATAGGGCAATACGCTAGGTAATCAGGGAGGGGCTCGGAGTAGATCTGTTGTTCCTCCATGTCGAGAGGAGCTGAGGTGGCTTGGGTATCTGGTCAGGATGCCTCCTGGACGCCTCCCTGGTGAGGTTTTCCAGGCACGTCCATTCTGGCGGAGACCTAAAGGAAGACTCAGGACATCCCGGAGAGACTATGGGACAGCAGTAGCTGATGAGGGCAGGGCTGTCAGTAATCAGAAGGTTGCAGGCTTGATCTTGGCTTCCAACAGAGAATGCTGCTGTTGTGTCCTTGAGCAAGACACTTAACCCACCTTGCCTGCTGGTGGTGGGCGGAGGAACTGGTTGCGCTTGTGTTCGGCAGGCCTCGCCTTTGTCAGTGCACCCCAGGGCAGCTGTGGCTACATCGTAGCTCATCCCCACCAGCGTGTGAATGTGTGGATAACTGATGTTGTGAAGTACCTTTGGGGGGTGAAGAACCCTAAGAAGCCGCTATACACATACAGGGCATTTATGATTCTCTTCTGGACAGGGAACATCTGGAGGAGCTGGCCCAAGTGGCTGGGGAGACGCAAGTCTGGGCCTCCCTGCTTAAGCTACTGCCCCCGTGACCCAACCCTGGTCCCCTCGCCTCTGTCAGTGCGCCCCAGGGCAGCTGTGGCTACATCGAAACTCATCACCACCAATGTGTGAATGTGTGTGTGAATGGATGAATGATACACTGTAGTGTAAAGGGCTTTGGAGTCCTTACTCTGAGAGGCGCTATACAAGTGCGGGTCATTTATCATAAATGGAGAAAGATGGATGGAGTTCTTTTTACAAGAAAATGTAAACATTGGGAGCAGCAGAATTATTTGCATCCTTCAAACACAATACAAACACACTCATTAAGGTTGAGTAAATGAACGTGTGCAGTAGCATGTAAATGTATATTCATATGGTGCAATCCTTTGAAAATAAGAGACTAAAACAAACAAAAGTACCCAAAAACCTCTGAAGCTAATAGTTAATTAAACCTGCTGTCTGACAAAACTTAAACAGAAAACAATGTTACAGTGATAAATTATTTTAAAGTTTCAGCTGCTTTAAGGTACTTCAAAATGTTTCAGACTCTTATTGTGAAGGAATATAAGAGTTCTGTTCAGGATTCTGCTAAGTCGCCAAGAGAAAGTGTTTTGTGTTGATAAAATCTCTAAGTATTTGTAGTTTAATCTGTAAAAACACACCCAGAACCTTCAGTTTGAAAACTAATGATAAACAAAAACTCTCAGCTTCAGAAGCACAGTGGAGCTTGATTTCTTAGGTTGTTCCAGAAAAAATATGCTTTTGACGTTTGTTATGTCTGAAAATAGAACTTCTACTCATTTTTGTACTTCTGAGTTTAACCTCAAACCACCTCCATTATTAAAGGCATCCCTGCGTAAAACATGACAATAACATACAAATTTTAAAGCAGATTTAAAATGGAGAAACCTAAAAATGGACTCCAAAGTTTTCCTAAATGTTTCAATTATAGTCTTTATTTTGCACTTGAGTATATTATTTTTCTTCTTCTAACAAAGCGTTTTAGTTCTTTGAGAGCTTTTGGCCTCTTTCTCCACAAATGGTTATTGATGTTTAGACTGGAGGACTTTCAGCTTTAGGCCCTTTAAAGTGTTTCTTTCAGCTGTTTGTTTTTCTCCCTTTTCCATCAGCTGTTCATAAACTTGACCCTCTTGTTTTTTAGTAATCGAATTGTGCAATTTATCAAACATTTAGGATTTTTGCAGCATCAGTGTGCCAAATATCAGTTCTGTTTGAGTTGGATTGAGCTTATTTACATTTACACTCTGAATCCATTTTACGTTTTTGTCCAATCAGACGGACTCGCAGAGGTGGTAAGCTGAACACACACGTGACCTTCTAATTAGAGGTGTTTTAATTTGTTAGTTGACAGAAACTAGAAGTTAAGTAACTAAATTAAACGTGCAATGTGTAAGAATTTTACATAGAAATAATCACAGTCAGATGTCTTAACTCATTCACTGCCGGCCGTTTCCTGATCAAAAAAGCTCTTTGCTGCCAGCGTTTTTCAGCGTTGTTAAAGTTTTTTTTAAGAGTCACAGAATGTTGCGCGCTAGGATGATGTCGACGCCAAAACTACCAAAACAAAGAGGAGACTCACCTCTTACTTCAGGAAGAATCCACATGTTTTGAACATTATCCGTTCTTTCATTTTTATTTCTATCTATCTATCTATCTATCTATCTATCTATCTATCTATCTATCTATCTATCTATCTATCTATCTATCTATCTATCTATCTATCTATCTATCTATCTATCTATCTATCTATCTATCTATCTATCTATCTATCTATCTATCTATCTATCTATCTATCTATCTATCTATCTATCTATCTATCTATCTATCTATCTATCTATCTATCTATCTATCTATCTATCTATCTATCTATCTATCTATCTATCTATCTATCTATCTATCTATCTATCTATCTATCTATCTATCTATCTATCTATCTATCTATCTATCTATCTATCTATCTATCTATCATCTATCTATCATCTATCTATCATCTATCTATCTATCTATCTATCTATCTATCTATCTATCTATCTATCTATCTATCTATCTATCTATCTATCTATCTATCTATCTATCTATCTATCTATCTATCTATCTATCTATCTATCTATCATCTATCTATCTATCTATCTATCATCTATCTATCTATCTATCATCTATCTATCTATCATCTATCTATCTATCTATCTATCTATCATCTATCTATCTATCTATCATCTATCTATCTATCTATCTATCTATCTATCTATCTATCTATCTATCTATCTATCTATCTATCTATCTATCTATCTATCTATCTATTTTACCCGTGTGCTGTCTGGCTGTGAAGCAAGCAGAATTGATGTCTGAATGCTGGTGACAAGCCTCACAGATTTACTCTCAGGTGGAACATCAAAGCATCTGCTTTTAAAGTTAATTATCCATTCTTTCATAATGCGTTGTTGACTTGTGATCGGCAGAAGCTTTTTCGTTTCGTGTCCCACTTTTTTTACAGCAGCGGCCCAAAACAATCTCCTAACACATGGATTTTCTGCTTCCTGATCACGTGACGTGTGACGTATGCAGATGGAGATCGGCTTTTGAGCTGCGATGTTTGTTCTCACGGTGCGGGGGCACGTTCCGACGCCCACAAAGTAAAAAAAATTGTCATTGGCAGTGAATGAGTTCATCATATATGAAGGAAGGTTACAATGAAATAAATGTCCTTCTCAAGCAACATTTTCAATAAAAATGTGGGCAGCAGTAGCTCAGGAGGTACAGCGGGTTGTCCAGTAATTGTAAGGTTGCAGGTTTGATCCCGTCTGTTGTGTCCTTGGGCAAGACATTAGACCTGCTATTCCCCAGAGCAGCTGTGGCTACATTGTAGCCCATCACCATCAGTGTGTGAATGTGTGTGTGAATGGATGAATGATGCACTGCAGTGTAAAGCACTTTGGAGTCCTCTGACTCTGAAAGGCGCTATGCAAGTGCGGGTCATTTATAATATCAGATCTTTCCCTCACAAATAATTATTTCAAGCAAAATAGTTGTAATCATTCTTAGATTTTGATGTATTAATCTTAAAGCCACTTGTCCTGATCCCTCGCATCCCCTGATCCAACACACTGAAGGCATCTCAGATGGTTTAGTGAAAGGAGCCGTGAACACTGACTAAACCCTCGGGCCCATCAGATCTTCTGAAGCTAGAACCCAGTGAAAGCTTTCTCAGAAAGTTTTCTGGCTCTCTCAGACCTCAGCATGACCTCACCACTTCCTGATAAGTCTCACTTCTTAAATTACAAAATGAACTGAGGAAATGGTTACCTGAGAATGCTCGGGTATCTTCTGATAGCCTTTTCTCCGTTTTATGGGCTTCAGTAATGTTTAATATTCTGAGAGCTCAGTCGCTAAAGCAGCACGCAGCAGCCAATTGGTGAGAGCAAATTTAAGCACGAAGCCTATTATTTAAAGCTTTCAAAATTCAGCTAGCAGTCGTAGGAAAGGTGGCATTTTTATGCATTAGCAAACATGAACATCTGCCCATAACTAAATGTGAAAAGCACTGATTCCCCCAGCAGGGCTGCAGAGACGTCTAAACAGATAAAACTCAACCGCAGCTCCGAGACACAAAAACATCCCTCGTTGATGATTTCTACACATACAGTAATTATAAGTGTTTGAAAATACCCACGAGGAGTACTTTGTGATACTGAGTATTGTCTGTGAACAGAAGCACTGTCAGGAGGCATCCGAGACTGATAATGTTCACTTCTTACAACAAAAATAGCAGCTTTTGTTGCGGGAAGATTGTTATTGCAAAACCAGGAATATTAATTTTCACAGTAATTACAGACTAAGATCAAGGCCTCTCACAAATACAATTACTGCTCACTTTGTTTCAGATAAATAGCGTTTCAAATGAAACAGGAAAAAGCGATAAAAGAGGAAGAAGATAAAAAATATGCGTTTCAAAATTACTACTAAGTAGCAGAATAGAAAAATCAAGTCTGCTGGGCTTTTTCTAACCTGGAATTAAAATGTAACAAAGACAACTTCCGCATAATAGGTTAAAACTTTTTGGGTTTTATGCAGCAGACCAGAGAAATCTGACTCTTAAAAGCTTTACAAGAAATAAGTTCCAAACTTTTAAATATAACTGGAGCCCTTGGGGAAAAGAACCTTAAATAATCTGAATGCATTTAAAATAATCTAACCAATGGGATTGCTATTAATAAGAATGATTTTTTTTTTTAGCTGATGTTGAAAATCTAAAATGACACATAAAACTTCATACCAAGCTGTGGCCTGTTCCCTCTGGCTAAATCCCAACATTTCACTCATCCTGTCAGCTCCGATTGTGTTCCTGGATCCATGAGTGGATTTTTGCACGATCAGAAGCTTTTCACGAGATGTCTCGTTGTTGTCCAACAAATGTAATTACAAGCAGATTCCCTTAATTATTGATATCCTATCATCCTACCGCAGACTAAGCTGAATTGACGTTCATTGATCTCAAATAGAAGGTAATAAAACCAAATTAAGAAGAAATCCATGATTTTTTTTTTTAGCTTTTCTTTATTTTTGTTCAGCCAAACTTGAAGACTACAGGAATACTAAAATGATTAAAGTTATTGTGTGTTTTTCTGGAGGATCACAGTAAACTGGGTTGGTCTCTCTGAAAACAGCCATCTTAAAGGTGTGGTTTACTCATTTATTCAATACATTTGCAGCGTTCTCTAGTGTAAGTCAAATCTTTATGTGTCATTAAAAAAAGATATGATGCCCCTGTTCTGAGATGCAGAAGTTTGCTGGTGCAGAGGTGGGCTTGAAAACAGCAGGATTACTCATTATTAATAATGATATGCACACATCTCGCTTCTGATTGGTTAAAAGAAAGCATTCAGCCATGTTGCAAAGTCATCGTCACCAATACACTCTCCGCCTCTGTCCTCGTTGTAAAAAAATAAATAAATAAAGGAAAGCATTCCTGTGGGCAGGCACGAGCCAAGATGGGCGAGGACATGAATGCAAATTCACAGTGTGACATTAACATGTGAGGATTATCAAATCCTAGAGTTTCACCATCTACTTTCTGTAAGAAGCTAAGAGGAGATAGGCGTAGGAGACTGTTTTAATGTTCAGCCTGCATAAAAAAACTCAGAGTGACAAATTATGATCGGCGATAATAATAACAAAGTTTTTTTCAGTCAACCACACCTTCAATGTGTAGTTCCAGTCTGTTTTAAACAACAGTCGTTGCATGGGGACGCTCTTTCTTGATCGTCAATCTGTGTTTGTTAAACATCTCTGTGAACATCACGCACTCACCATCAGGAGCACTGGGAAATGTTCTGGTCTGCCACTGGTGTTGATTAACAACAGTTCATAAACAGTGTGTTTGAAGGCCTTTTTATGGGTTTTGACCAAGAGGCAAACTTCACCTGCCAAAAGTGAAGCCAATGTGGAAGTTACAAAAAATTGCAGTTCCCTCCTCCTCCACTAGGAGCTGGATCCAGAAAGGAGAAAGTTCCTATTGACTCCTGAGTAAAAAAATGGCTAAATTCACAGCAGAAATAAACATGTTTACAGCCTGGTTCAAAAATACATTTTAGGTTTATTAGATGTAGTTTGACCTCATGACAACTCTGGGGAGGGTGGATTTTATTTTTAATCTGTTTAGATGAGTTGAAACTATGAATAATTAGGGTATGTTCTTTTGATAGACAGGTGTCAGATCAGCCCTCAGCATTCATGGCTTGTCCTCCTGCTTGCTACAAGGAGGCCTGAGCCTCAGCCTCACGTTAAAAGTATTACAACCTCACGGCAGAGGGTACCAGAGGCGCTCAACCGCGGTTTTCTGGCTGAAAGCACCCACCATCCTCCATTAGCTTTGATGGCTCAGTTTGCTTGTTGCAACATCAGGTCAGAGTTCGATGGGTGTCAATCTTCTGCCCCCACCCTCTCAACTCCATTTTTTTATTTGGCGAGTGAGGAAACACGTGACACGGCCAAGATGGGAGTGATAGGAACCGCCCACTGTGCTTCAGGTCAGCTCTTCAGAAACGTACAGGTGATGTCACAGAGTCCACTCACATAGTCTATATAGTCCATGGTTCTGACCATCTTTAACTGTGACAGTGGTTATTAAAACAGTTTATGTAGTATGATGCAAGGAGATAAGATAAAGTGAGTAATTTACTTTTTATAGAAGTAATGGACACAAATAACATTTTACAGTTTCAGATGTGTGTAAATGCTGTTGGATTCGGGTTGATCCCAAGTCTCTCATCAGTTTCTCCATTTTTTTAATCCCTATAAAATTTTTTGACAAAGTCTATGATAATTGCACAGGACAATAGAAACTAGCTGAATATTTGTATGACTTTTTGACCAGACCCGGGGTCTTTTCTGGAATTTTCCACTCCTGTTCAGCCTCACCTGACCTCTGTCTGCCCTCGGTGAGATAAACTCAAAGTTCAGCTGACTCTATAACCACCCAGCTGCTCGTCATCCTCTCACACAGACGTCACTTTTTAAACAGCCGGTGTTGCTTTTATCAGTTGCACTTGATTATTTTCTCCCTGGGAAGTCCTTATAAAAAAAAAATCGTATTTGTATAGCTCATTTTCTCCCAGCAAGCTTTTCTGTTGTGATTTCAGAGATGCAACCTGACGCCAGCTTCTGGTTTACTCCAATTATGAATATCTAAATAGAACTGTTCTTCATGCGTTTGCGTCCTTTAGGAGACGTCTCTCTACAGCCCAACGCTGAAACATCATCGCCACTGCCCTCTCTAGAACAATTGTGGAGATGGATTCATCCTCCCACGTCTCACCATCACCTTTCCACTTTCTCCAGCCAAGTGTTCCCCGCAGACTTTTCCAGAGACAAGCAGATGTGGTTGTTCATTCCCCGAAGCTCTGCAGCCTCACGGCAAGAGGCAAACAGGAAACATGTACAATGTAGTTTCACAGGCTAAATGTGTGCAGCTCCTGCTCAGCAGAAGGTCTTTTGTGTTTGTTTGCATTCTGGTAATTTCTCTTTCTTTTTGTCAAATGAACAATCCTACTAACACTCATTATCTGTGTGGGAACAGCTTGGTTTCACTTATGCCGACAGATCAGGGGAAATTCCCAATAAAACACTCTGTTAGAGTAATGAGTGAAGCTGTGAAAGAGTAAGATAATAAGAGAGACAGACCTGAGGTCCTGCATGCTGTCAGCCAGCAGCGCCTCCAAGAAATATGAACTAAACTTGTTATTGTTGTGCAGAAAGTTCTCCACAAGCAAAAGACGGAAGTCCAAAACTCACAACAGACATTCAGCATGAATTAGTTTTAGCTGTAGAAATATTCTGTTTTAACCCAAATAATCACACAAAAACTGTCCGACCAGGAAAAACTGTCTTGCATCAGTTTAATGACAACAGAGTCAACAGTCTTCCATGTGGGTTATTGACCAATTTTACAGTTTTAATGGAAGAAATCCAGATCGCAGTAAAACCAAATGGATCTATCATGAGGTGATTCAGAATGTGAGTCGGGCAAATGCAGGTGGACGTGACATTAGTGCTTATTCTTAGTAGAAATTTGAACTGCTGCAGGTTGAAGATCTTGAAATTGAAAACTGTAGTTCAGTCAGAGTGCGTGTTCAGAGTTATGAACAAGTTTGAATATTTGCTAAAAGTAAAATTCTTTTCTGTAGCTCCCTTTATCGATCATCAATGGTTTGAAGACCCAACGACTCCATTTACATTTTGGTTTTTTAAAGAGGAGTTTGAACTAAAGTTAACAGAGATATTAAAACTGAAGTGATCTTCTGTTAGGAGCTTTGCAGTGTCCTGGACCATCAAGGACATTTTTTAAACGAGTGAAAAGTGAGTTACAGTATTTTACATCATAGAAAATAAAAGCATGAAGAATCTTCTCAGATTTGTGTTTCAGTCCTTTATTTTTCTTTCGAAATCCTGTGTTTGTCATCTTCTGTGTCCCTTTGTTCCCCAGCTCCTCCAGTTCCCACTCCAGGTTCTCCTTTTGTGTTCTCTTAGCGCCCTCATGTGTCCTTTGTCTGCATCTCTGTTGTGTGTCTTAAGTTGTATCTCCAGCCCTCTGTAGACTTCCCCAGGTATCCTTCTAATCATTCCCCATTCCTAATCAATCTTTATTTAGTCCTCCTCATCCGTCTGGTTATTAGTTGTTTGTTTTTGGCCCTCAGGCTTTAGGTTTAGTTTTGTGTTGATGTTTATCTGCCCTCTGGTCAAGCTCCTTCCCTTCCCATTTTGTTAATTGATTCCACCAGTTTCTCCTCAGCTCACACTCCTCACACCTGTCACCTGTTTCCCTGATTACCTCCCTCCTGTTTATAAGCCTTGTCTTGTCACTCTGTGGTTGTTGGTCCATTGTTGCTGTCAGTGTGTTTGTTGTTTTTATGTCAGCGTTTTCTGATGCTCTGTTTGACCTTTGTTCACTCGTCCCAGTTCTGTGCTCTAAGTGAGCTTTGGTTCTTCTGGACTTTGGATTTTTGGCTCGCTGCCGTTTGGATTTATTTTTGTTCTTCCTCCAAATAAAGGATTTTTACTTTACATATCAACTCCTGCCTCATGTCATCCTGGGTAATCTGCATTTTGGGTCCAAACCATCTCGATAATGTGTCAGTGTTTACTTTTTCTTTTCCATTTTTACTCAGAATTTATACTTGCATTTCTTTTTATAATCGTTTGAAATCAATGTTTTTATTTAAATATTTTTAATGTTCATGTGAACCTTGTGGTTTTTATCTTGAGAGATGCTCTCTAAAAAAGTGTTTCCTCATCTTTCCACATCTTCATGTTAAATGAGACAACAAACTCAGTTTAGAGATATTTCAGATGCTAAAAGTTGAAGAAACATTGATTTGTGTGAACAACCTATTTCTTCAAGTTTGACTACGTTTTTTTTTTTTTTTTTTTTTTTTTAGCCTGATCGGAGGAACCGGGCTTTCTGAAGCAACCGTCAGTCCTTTCAGAGTTTTGACAGGAGTTATTAACTTCTGATCGGTACTCGATTAGTTGAGACTGAAAACTGCTGAATCATTATTAAAGTGGCAAATGTCATCCATTCATTAATGCTCTGTCCAAATGTGTTGATAATAAAACTGGACCGAACACAGAACCTTGGGGTTCACCACGTTTCAGATAAAAGGTGGAATCTGGACCTGTCCTAAACTGTCCCAGAGATCCCAGTGAAGGCAACTAAGGGAATTGCTCTCCGCTACTTTAAATTAATGGAAGTACGGCATTTTGAGTGTTTGCTTCTCTTTTCTTTTGTTTTATCTGGATCAACCATCCTGATTTGTGTAGTGGTTCATGAAATATTGTGCCAACAGTTTAAGAAATCTCAATTAAGAAACATTTAATTATTTCAAAACCTGCTCATAAACCAAAGCATTGAGAAAAATCTGACAATTCCCTTCCTTTTTTCCTACGGTAGTCTATGAAAACTGTGGTGCCTCGTTTAGTTGCTACAGTCCTACAGCCTTTCCTTTATAATCTCTTAGGCATCATTAAGCTTCTCTACCTTCCAGTCTTCAGCCATGACTCATGTTTTCTTCATCTTCCTGTCGAGTTTTCGGTGCAGAACTTCTGTTCTGTATTTAAAAGCCCTCCATCTCTGGCTGTAGGCTGACGCTCTTCATGCCAAAACTCCTGCTCTTTCTCTTTGAGATGAACCACTGCAGTGCAGAACATGCATAACAAAAATCATTTAAATGCCTATGGAAAGGTCAGTAAAAACACTTGGCATGTGTCTAATAGGAGCAAATGGGAGAAATAATGCTGAGAAAAGGTGGAATTCACTCCCTGGGGTTGGCAGATTGACGGCTAGTTTTTCAGAAGCTCCAGGCAGCCTGTTTTCTCTTCACAGCCCAGTGAGTGACAGGGAATTTACAGGTCAGCTTTAGCACCATTTTAATTAGCCTCTCTATGTGTGTGTGTGTGTGTCCTCCAGATGGACCCGGTGCAGAAAGCTATCCTCCATCACACCCTCGGCCTCCCTCCCACAGCCAAGAGGAAGCATGTGTCCTGCAGCGTCTGCCGGCTCAGGTTCAACTCACAGGTGAGCGGCGTTTTCTTCTGAACAGGAGTCAATAAGGGCTCCTGTCAGTTATGTAAAGAAAAATAAACACAAAAACTCCTCAGAAATAGCTGCAACTAGAAATGTAACTCTTTTCCCTCTGTGTTGCCTGTTTATTTTATAGAAGATACATGTTAAAGATGAGAAAGTTAAACACACACACACACACTCTTGGCATTTTTAAGTAATATTTTTAAACACAGGAAAGTATTTTTTTTACTTTGCTGACAGTTTCGATCACTCCTGCGGTCTTCATCAGAGCTAGCTGCTAATGACGACATCATTTCCTTCTCCATTTATTCGCGGGCAGCAGAGGACGGTGTCGCCCGCGAATAAACAGAGAAGGAAGTGATGCCGCCATTAGCGGCTAGCTCTGATGAAGATTGCAGGAGTGATCAAAACAGTCAGCAAGGTAAAAAAAAACTTTCCTCTGTTTAAAAAAATTACTTA
The DNA here is from genome assembly GCF_043380555.1 of Nothobranchius furzeri. Classification (NCBI taxonomy): domain Eukaryota; kingdom Metazoa; phylum Chordata; class Actinopteri; order Cyprinodontiformes; family Nothobranchiidae; genus Nothobranchius; species Nothobranchius furzeri. The sequence continues at coordinate 63,277,668 of NC_091745.1, read as the reverse complement.
AAAATGCATTCAGAAGAAACACACAGAATTATTATACAAAAGAACAACACTAGTTTTTCTTGCTTTTAGCACCCCCTAGTGTGCATTACTCATTCTCTGTCCTTAGACCAAAAGTGAAACTTATCTCCTCACTGTGAGTTTCTCTTTTTAATCTAACTGCTAAAATGTCTCCTCAGCCTTCATTAGTTTCTACAGGAGTGATTCTTCACTGAATTAAACAGTCAGCTGTGTCAATGATCTAAAACATGCAGGAAACGGGCTGGAAGCAGACTTCAGTGCCAGGCATGTCAGCTACATTTTTACTAAGTCCACACTGAAGTTGCAAGTGCGGTATTCTGGCCACAGAGAGCGGTAGGGGGTTGAGTGATGTTTCGATGACCTTATGAAAGGTCATTTTAGCACATACTGGCTCAAGAAAATGATTTAAAAATATGAAAAAGTTGCTTGGTTTGTCTTAAAAAAGCAGCTGTATTTTCCAAGAAATAAGAGAAATGGTAGAAGTGTGTTGGTTTTGTGCCGCTTTAGAATGCAGTCCGAGTGTTCAGACCTCTGCAGGTGATGGTGCTGACTGTGCATCAGACAAAATGCTGACAGATTGGCTCTTTGTTAACTTCATGACTTACAGCCAGCAGCTTTTAAAAATAATCCGTGAAGATACTTTCAGTTCTGGGACATCAAATAAAACATTGTTGTTAGCAACTTTGTAAATGACTCCAAAGTTTGGGCTCTCAGTAATCCGTGGATGTTGAATGTCTTCTGTTAATCTGAAAAAGGACAACATGTTTAAACAAGTTATAACAAGTAAATGTTCTATGGTTGATACAAAAGAGGTTCATAGAGTTTTGCGCATAAAATTCCTCTCACATGAAATGATGTCTGCAGTTTTATTCTGGGCATTTTCAGTACCTTCCAGAATGAGCCGTTTTGGCCTCTGTCATTTTAAAGGTCAACTTCACAGTAAAAAACATTTTTTTATTATTATTTCTTATTATAATTTTTCACTCTGAGTTTTTCATCCAGGCTCTCCTGCATTATCCTCTGATAGAAAATAGAAGGTGAAACTCTAGGTTTAGAAAAGCCTGACAGATCTACGTCACACGTTCACTTAACATTCATGGAGTCCCCATGTTGTCTCACGAGCTGTCCAAACATCAGCAAATAAAACTCCAAATCCTGTCGTCTGAAGCTCAGCTCTGATCTGGCTCTTTTCAAATTCCTGAAACAGGCACACCAGAGCTGTTTTACACCATACAACTTACAAGGCAATCAATCAACCACTGCAAGTGTATTAAAATATGAGTAAAGTTGACCAAGCTGCTGCTGGCCAGTTACATCTCGCCTGCAACCAACAACCATGCTACATTCAAAGTCCCTTTAATCTTCTTTCTTCTCCACTCTGATGCTCAGTTAGAACTTAAGCAAGTCATCAAGAAGCCTGCATGCTTTGAGCTGCTTCCATCTGATTGGCTGCTGGTATTTTTATGCTAACATACAACAGTGGGTACATATCAATGATAACAAGTGCGTTGCTTGTGCTGCATCATCTGGTTTGCTGTTTAAGTCTATAAATGAGTTTGTGTAATTTGTGATTTAGAAAATTTTTGTTTTCACGCCTAAACAAACCTGACAATCATCCTTCGCCATGTCACCATCACGCTGTGTTTCCTGAATACACCGTGTGTTCAGAACATTTTACACACAGGAGAGTTTATTAGCATATTTCTGCTCTTATTGTAATGAAATGCTTTTATTAACTCGCTGGATATACCCGATGGACGAGCACCTAACCAAGCAGATGGGTTTCCATTTTGCCCCCCCCCCCCCCGCCCCTAATTTTCACAACATTTTGAAACTAATCGAAAAGCTTCGAAGAGAAAATCGCTTCTGCATGTTGTTAAATCAGAAGCATCCCTAACCAGCAGCGTCATGGCACCTTTCATTAAACACTAATCAATCTGTTCGGAATGCTGAAGGGGTTAGTGATTACTTAATTGGGATGAGATTATTATGTTTAACACAGGAAAGTCTATCTCTCTGCTTATTTACTGCTCATCAGGTGCTAGTTTTAAACCTCCATTAGAAAAACGGAGCCTGTGTTTGGTTGTCAGTCATAATGTAGTTTCTGGAAATATCCTCACACATACAGTATTCCAAGATGACAATGTCAGGATTCATCGGGCTCAAATAGTAAAAGAGTGGTTCAGGGAGCATGAGACATCATTTTCACACATGGATTGGCCACCACAGAGTCCAGACCTTAACCCCATTGAGAATCTTTGGGATGTGCTAGAGAAGGCTTTGTGCAGCGGTCAGACTCTACCATCACCAATGCAAGACCTTGGCGAAACATTAAAGCAAGTTATGTAAAGACTTCAAATGTTTTATCTGCTATGACAGTTTCTTTCTCTTTGGCAAATAACAATCAAGCTTTGTCTTCAGCAATGTGATCCAATATCTGATTCGTCTTTACTTTGGGATTTTATTTTGGGTGGAATCAAGTTTAAGTTGACTTCTACAAATAAGGATCATTTCACTAATTTAGTCTAACTGTGATTAATAACTATTGTGCTTATCTCTACACTGTGATGTGTAGGAGTAGCATACGTATGTATTTGGGTGCTCTTAAAGCTTGATATACTACACTACACTTTGACCAATAAGATGTGAATGTCCATATAAATATGGAAATCCAGTCTGATTGATCTTTGAACCAGAAGAATTAGAATTCTTCAGGGATTGTCAGACACTTTGTATTAACTCAAGAAGAGAGTCGAGTTTATAAAAAGTAAGACATTTATTTTCTAAACAATTAAAAACATGGCAGCTAGTACACTGTGTGATGAATGAATTTAAGTGGATGGAATGTGAGGTGTGATGATGTGTGAATGTGACGTTATCAGAACCCTCGTATCTGAAGAAACTAAGTTCTGAGTGGGAGTGAATTTGGTCTGCTATAACTATAAGTTGATGGTTAATAAAACCACATCAGACACAATCATGCTGTGTGCACCTCACCCTTTTGGAGACCCTCTTCGCGGATCCGGAGGTCAGACAGTTCGGATGACCTCTGAGCACCGAGGTTCAGTAGATTAACCGCAGCTCCGACTTCTTCAGTCCAGAGATGTCACCAGGCACAACGGGTTGGAACTAGTTGCGTCTAGAAGGACTCTTAAGGAGTTGGAACTGTATCAGCTTTGTTCTGCAGTAACCGTTTGTCGTGTCAGCTTCAGCGTGTAGCAAATTTTGACAGCTTGTCAAGAGATGCTGTGGTTAGAGAGTTTTCCCCTGGTGGCCAGTCCGGAGTTCTGCTCAAAAACTAACTGGATCACTCCGCAAGTGATTCTGTTTTAATATTCCCATGTTATGATTACATGGCCAATCAGGACAAAAGAGGTTAAGAGGTGTTTAACAAACAAACCTCAGAACACACGTCTTTTCCAGACACAAAAGATGTTCTAGTTCTGTGGATAAAGAATCTTTATGTGCAGTGACGTTAACCACAATTTATATCTTATGAACATTGTGTATGAGTGTAGATAATGATTCACTTGTTAAACCAAACATTACTGATCATAACATCAAAATGTTTCATTGTAATATTAAAATTCATTTCAACTTCATTGAATTAGGCACAGGTTATTCAAAACATTTCATTTAACTATATTGTTCATTTCATTTCATGATTAATTAACTCATATGAGCTGAAAATGTTCACTTTCATTCAGAGGCAGGAGGAATCCTGTAGAAGCGATAAGGGGATGCTTAAGGCCTTGAGATGGGAACAGTTTGTTGGCAATATGTTATCATGTGTTCAGAGCTGCAGTCTTCTGGCTTGTTGGGAGATGGAATTGAAATCCACTTTAGAGGATGGAATTATGTCTACAGATGTAGATGTAGGTGAAAAATGACCTAAACTGGACATTACAGAGGTTACGTATTTATAGCTTGCAACAAAAATACCAAACAACTCTAATTTGCATGACTCATTTATCCTTAAATCCTTTATATTTTTACTTTTCTAATACAACCCATGCAGACATAATTATATTTTGATGCAATTCTATTCAGGGGAAATATAAATAAATCACAGAGAAACCGGGTGTTGGGTGTATGCTTGTTGTAAGGGAACATTCATTTTATTAAATTGAATTGAATTTATTCAGTCAAAACATAATAATATAAGCAATAACACATAACATATTACATTACATTTAAAGTTACTGAAAAGGCTCAGGCCGAAGCAACATGCTTATATTTATGCCTGACCTTTAGAACAAATTAAACAAAGTAATCTACCCCTTTAACACAAATCTGTACAATTTAAGCAAAATAGAAGAGAAGGAGAAATATACACCATTTAGTCAAATAAGTTCACAATACCCCTTCATTCATCAACACAACTTATAAACTTTTGTAACCGTCAAGTTATCTTCAAAACCATCCTTTTAAACAAAAAAAATGCACCACAAGTTCTTACATTTACACTGCATTATTCCATAATTTAACCCCCACCACAGATATACATTTCCTTTTAACTTCTTTTTTTTACCAAAGGAACAATACGTGTATTAATATCTCTAAAATCATACTTAGTTTCTACACAAGAAAAAAAAACGTTTGTATACTTTGCGGAAGTAGCTTTAATTTAGCTTCATACATTATTTGGATTATTTTATAGTAAACTAAATCATTAGATTTCATAACATGTGATTTTAAAAACAACGGATGTGTATGCGCCAAATAATCTGCCTTATTAATAATATGTATTGCACGTTTTTGTAAGAGAACTATTGCACTAACGTTTGATTAGTCAGTCCCCAGGCTTCCACACAGTATGAAATGTAAGGTAGTATGAGTGAACAATAAATGATATGTAACGCTGCATAATTCAACATGTCTTGATTTGTACAGTATTGCTATAATCTTAGAAAGTTTTCCTTTAATGTAATAAACATGCTGTCTCCATTTCATTTTATGATCAATAACCATCCCCAAAAATTTAAATCCCATCACCCTTTCAATTTCAACATTCCATATTTTTAAGTTAATTTCCCTGTCAAGTTCCTTTTGATTACCAAATATCATAAATTTAGTCTTTTTTAAATTGAGTGATAGTTTATTAATATCAAACCAAGTCTTAAGGATTCCCAATTCTTTTTCTATTAAGGACAAACATTTCTGTAAATTATTACCTGAACAACATAAATTTGTATCATCTGCTAAAATGACAAATTTCAATAAATTAGTGACCTTACAAATATCATTAATGTAAAGTCAAAAAAAGTTTTCGTCCAAGAACAGACCCCTGGGGAACACCACAAGTAACCTTCCTAAATTTTGAGTTTGTATTATTGATTTCTACATATTGCTTCCTATTGTCCAAATAACTCCTCAACCATGAATGAGCCACTCCTCTTAATCCATACTTCTCCATTTTTTAATAGTTTTTTAGCTTGTCTCAATATTTCAGCCTTGTGCTTTCGATTAGCAAATCTGACTACAATGACAGGTGGATGAATTCTGTCCTTGCGAGGGAGAATATGACAAGCTGAGATTTGCTGACTCTCTAAGTGAATGTTCTTACTGTTGATGAATTCGACCACTTGTTGCTCTAGAGTGCGTTGCTCCTCAGGAGATTTGTCCTCCCCTGGATCTTTGCTTGTTGTAGCAGCAACTCTAGCATAGCTGCGATGGGTGGTAGCCAGGCCGCTAATGATGATTTCATCTGCCCAGGAACATTGCTCAAAATCATCAATCCTTTGTTCCAGCAGTTCAATCTTCTCATCAATCTACTTATTGCTGTTATTAATAAAGGTTTTTAGCTCTGATATGTCATTCACTAGGCCCAAAAGGTGGTTTGTTGAGACAGCACTTTGTTAATGTTTTCAGTCATAGCAGTAAGTTGCATCTTAGGTCTAGTCCACACGTAGCCGGGTTTTTAAAAAACAAATATCCGCCCCTCCAAAAACTTGCATCCACACCACCTCATTTATAAAAATAACTCTGTCCACAAGTACCCGGATAAATACGTTGTTAAGGACATGCCAGACCTGTAGGCGGCAGTACTTCCCCCGAATTGTATCCAGTCAGCGTAGTCTGTGGTCTTCCGCAAGGAGCAGTAATTCCGCTTGCAAAAACAAACAAGTAAAAAGCGCTTGGACAATTGATAAAGCGAGCGCAGCTCTGAGGGCATCCATGCTGTCGGCTAGTGTAAACACAGGTCGCACACGTGATGTCAGCATTTTTTGTTGCGGAAAGTGACGTTGCGGACATTAAAACTCCGTTTTTGTCTGTCTACACGCAGACACCCAAAACGGAGAAAACGCAGATCTTCACTTTGGCCGGAGTTTTTAAAAAGATCCGTTTTCGTGTGAAAAAACTCCGTTTTCGTGTGGATGACAGGCCAAAACGTAGAAAAATATCTACGTTTTGGCAGATCCCCGGCTACATGTGGACAGGACCTCAATTTCTTCCAGTTCTTGTCCAAGTTACTTAACTGTCGATACTTTTCCAGAAAACGAAAAATAGAGTGATTTCAAATCCAAATATGTTTGTTTGGGTAGACTTAATGGATACTGCTCTGTTCCAAAAACTCCATGTGGTCCCAGATCTCCAGCACCAAACTTCCTCAAAAACCACACAAATGTTGTCAGATATTTCTAGCAGAGAACAAAAAAGTACCATAGCATCCACAGCACTTTGATTTTGTCAACATAATACGTTGTTCTCTAAAGGATTATTATGGATTCCATTGGGACTTCATACAGAGAAAGTGCAGCAGCAGCCATCTTGACTCGTCACACAAATGCTGCAAATCACGGCCGCTCTGACTGCAGGAGAGTGAATGTACACCCTTTGAATCTGGGTCGTAAAGATTTATGACTATGGCTAAAAATGGTGTATAAACTCAGCATGGCAGAGAAAAGTTGGAGATAACTCCATAAATAACAGGAAAAACCACAGATCGTGAAATGGAAAAGGATTTGTGCAAATATACAAATAAAGAAGTGGAAGTGTAATATGAATTCAAAAAGAAGTAATTAATTCAAGCATAAAATGAAGATTAGATTGAAAGAATGAAAGAAATGCCTTAATTATATTACTGTTAAAAAACTTGGACAAAGAAGCTCCAGTATGTTGGTGCAGCTCTCCTTGGTTTTGCAGTGCTCAATAAATACGCTAATATTAACTGTTTTACTCTCGGGGATCTGGAAAAAAGGTGAAGAGCCAATCGTGTTTGGTTGCCAGTAGGGCTGCAACAACGAATCGATAAATTCGATGAAAATCGATTACTAAAAGCGTTGGCAACGAATTGCATCATCGATTCGTTGTGTCGCACAACTCTTCCAAAAGCCCCCCCCCCCCTTCCCGCCCGCCGTTGAGCGCAGACCAGAGCAAGTCAGATCAGCGCGAGGGAGAGCCGGCAGATCAGCGCGAGGGAGAGCCGGCAGATCAGCGCGAGGGAGAGCCGGCAGATCAGCGCGAGGGAGAGCCGGTAGCGGCAGATCAGCGCGAGGGAGAGCCGGCAGACTTGCGCTGCTGCGAACCGGTTCCGCATTGTTGCACAGCGATCCAGGCAGCTGCTTCCAGCGCACGGTCCATTCTCAAAGTGGCGCAACCAAAAAACTATAATTAGCACACGATCGTTCATGTCCGCACATGTTCTCTATTTTCTGTCTTATTTGTGCCTGAAGCTCGCTACTGCGGAGCTCATCACCTGTGCTGTGGTGATGTCACCTCACGCAGCATCGAAAACGCGCTCTGCGCTTTTCGGTCAGGAGATCCCTTTGATCTGCTCAAAAGTAACTGATGAGGTGAAAAGGTAAGAATCCAGGCAACAGATTTTCTGGAGCGTTTAGAGGAGATGCAGGAAGATGAGAGACAGACAGGACAGGAAAATAGTTCAATAAAAACAAGAAAACAAAACAAAGTGTTGAAAAGTAAAATGTAGGTAGATTTATCTCCACTACACGTTTTTACCTGTATAAAACAATAAGTTATACACATGTCATATTTATACATCTGATACAATTCAGATCACCTTCAAAACTCAGTCACACACCCAGGGCCGTTTCAAGACATTTTGGGGGCCAAGGCAAAATGCCCCCCCCCCCCCCCCCCAATAACTGGGCTCCCCAGAAGCCTCTGTGTAATTCATGCCCTCTCCAGTAGTGTTAGTTATATGGTGTTTATAAAAGCCCCTCAGACATTACTGACATGTTCTAATATTATCAGATGAAAAACTAAATTATCAGACATGCTGTCTCATCTGCTTCTTTTCTAAACTTGCAAAAAGTAACAAAACCATTTGAAAGCCACTATTTGTGGATTCTCTGAAAGTTTCCATGGAGTGTGTGACAACTTATTTTTTCATTGATCCTATCGTCTAATCTCACAGCTGAAACAAGCATCCTTAATAATCTGTGCACAGGAAGCTTACCGATGCTGTAGTAAAACAAAAGGTATAATAATTTATTATTAATAAAACCTTGTTGCAGCACTAAAGCAGAAAAATTAGATTTTGCATTAAATATGCAAAATATTTACATATGAATAGTTTTAGAGCCCTTTAATTGGCAGAATCTGATATTAATTTAGTTCTTACAAAAAATGGGTCCCAACATGGTTTGTGTAGTGTTGCCATAGTGTGACGTCATAGGCACAGATCCCCAGTCCTCTTGTTTGGAAATGGAAATATGGTCACCCTACATTAAACAAACTGTCCACCCGGGCTTTTGCGCTGCACAGAGACGCTTCGCTGCCTACGACTGAACGTCAGTTGAGAGTCAGTCTCATGCAGACTAACCAATGAAGAGAGGGCCTCAAGTTAAGACCCTCTCCTCATTGGTCAGTCCACACGAGGTGGGTCAAAGGTTACTCTGGGCGGGTTACGTGTTGTCAGGCATTCAAGTATTGAGTATATTTACTGCATATTACAGTAAAATATTCTGTATGTGACCACATTATGGTGATCCTTGGGTCGTGATGATGGAGCCCTTGAATATTGTTGCCCAGGGTACAACAAAGTGTTAATCTGGCCCTGGTTCCGCCGTCACATTCCCGCAGAAACTGGTTGATCACACCGGGGCCAGACTACTAGCGTGTGGTTTTACAACCACAATGTCCTCAGAAGCAAAAACGCTTTTAAAAGGGAGGGAGGAGTCCTAACTGTTGCTGCAGGCGTGTTGTGTGAGAGTGCAGTTATATACTGGTTAATATATTTTTGGGTTCAGTTGCTTTCATGTGGCCTAATGCGAGTCTATTTGGGATCATTGGAATGATCAGCAGCATTTCTTGATGTGACTTTATGGCAGTTGCCCAGGGCATCATCGCAAGGAGGATGGCATTCATTTACTTTTGTTTTATTTGGTATTTTTTCAGTCATTTTTGGAAATAGTGATCAATTTTGATTAATTCACAGCCTATGTTTAATTACATTTAAAATAAATGTCAACAGATGAGATCAAACAAAACAGATGAGAATTGCCCTTAAGCTGTTTAACTTGGACCAAGCATTTTAGGTCACAGAGATGTAGCTTAGGGTCTCTGTCTATACACCTTATAAGACAATTTAGGTGATGGCATGTTGTTTTTCTGCTATTGAACTGTTTTCTAATAATGTTGTGTTAAATAAAGTGAAGGAAGGAGAGAAATAACGTTTCCCTAGCAGTTTTTAAAAATTTCCCCATGTAATCCGATTAATCGATTAATCGTGTCGAGACCCCATCCGATTAATCGATTATCCAAATAATCGTTTGTTGCAGCCCTAGTTGCCAGGGAGAACTGAAGAATTTTTGGGCAATCAACATCACTGAATTTATTGTTTTTAGGGTGCTAGAGGATAGTGCCACTGCTACAGGAAACTGCTATCTAGAATGATAGCAATGCTGATGTCCCCCTGCCCCTCAGTCACACACACTCACTGTTGTTTAAATAGAGCTGTAATCATAACTGCAGCTGCTGCAGTCAAATGTATTATTTGTTCTCCTTTTATGTGATTTTAATGTTTAAAACAAGATCTCTATTTTGTATTAGTTCCTTCCACCTACTGGTGGAACTGAGTCTTGCACTTTGAGGTGTGCATGCTTTGGGCAGATGGTCAGTTAAGGTAAACAGGCTGTTGAGAGACGGAAAACACATCATCTCGAGGATAAGGACAAAAATTGACATTCTGGGCTGCAGATACTAATAAGGTTTTGGTAGAAAGTTGCACACAGCTATCCTTGCAAGCCGTCCTATATGTGAGTATACAGTCTGGCCATGGCCGATAGACGGATCTTGGTTATGGGATGGGATCTACTTTGTTATCTTTCAAACTGTCTCTGCATATTAGTAGACCGCAAACAATGTGACGTACTCACCATTATGGATGTCAGTCAACTGGGCAGTTCGCCATTCACTGTTGAGATACAAATAAATACATTTTATAAATAAAGGATTTAAGTACCTCTATCTGCTCTTGACTCTAAGACAAGCCCAAGTCTTAACAATCCAAAGTTGATGCCAAAGCAGTTTTAAACAAGCGGCCCAATCCTAGTTTTATTCATTCGCAGTAACATCCCACCCACCAAACTAATGGAGCATTGTGATTGGCCCACCAAGCCACAGCCTGCTATACTGACATACAGAGTAAAAATCATTTAACTTTGTCTCCGTCTGTCTAGATTTCTAGGCTAGAATGGGAAAGGGAATCTTTTGGTCCATCAACCCCACCAAGAATTTTCTTCTCCAGCCTGAAGCTAAGATGACTTCAGTTCAAAAGCACGACTATAAATCTTTTACTCCAATTTACAGAAGGATGGAGACAGGTGGGAATTAAACTTTGACCTCTCAGTTTCCACTGGCTGCTCCAGATCCTACAGTAACACCACTTTGTTTGACATTTTCCTTCATTTTTCCTTTCACCTGAAAGGAAAAAAGACGATCCTCTCCTTCAGGCGCCAAACTTGGATCTCAGACAACACTTCCATTTCATCTTTCTAATGAAAGATGAAATACAGAGCATTAAACACCCATTTGTATTACAGGAGTCTGATGACAAACTGTAAGTTCTGTCTTTAGTACCTAGAGGGTGATGGATGTTGGGTAATGAGAACAGTTTTTGTGCCAAAACAAGACGTGCACTCTGTTTAAAAAAGTGATGCCTCATCCAAAAATGGTCATGAGAATAAAGCAAACTGCTTAAGACAGTCCAGCTATTTCACAATCTTTGCCAACAAAATGACTGAGATGGGAATTTAGGGCAACATCACTGTCCTAGTATAATGAAACGTCTTGTTTCATTTCATTAACTTGTCACAAACACCTTCCCGAGTCATCCCGCAAATGCTCACGATCAATATTACTAAAATGAAGCAGAGCACCAAAAAACAAAAAGCCTGAAGCAAATGGTTTAGTAAAACAATCTCAAATAACTAATAAAAGTTGAAAAAAGGCACAAAATTTAAATTCTAATGCATAAACCCTAACAAGAATAATATGTATTAGCTCTGGACTATAAATTTAACCGTCTCCCACTGTGTTCTGGGAACCTGAGGACAACTGACTAATTTATTCCAGGAGGCAGTTGCATCCCTCCTTGATGCCTGACTTCCTGCCACAGGCAAAGAATGCTGGGAAACGTGTGGCGATAAACAAGGACAGCTGAAAGTCTCTGCATATGACCCCTGTTTGTGTGCCTGGATGAATCCATAGTGATGAATCCGTAGCAAAGGTGAATCTTAGTGGCTCTATGTGATCAGACTGTGAAACTAACTCCAGGGGTCACATAGACTCTATAATCGCTGACATCTGGGCTTCATTTCCTTTATATCTTTAAAATGTACTTTTCATAATAAGACTGGACTGTCCTGAAAAACTGTTATTGTATAAGTAGATAGATTAGGATTTTCAGTTACAGTGTTACGTCCTCTGGGCTGCACAGTGCATGCTTTTACCCTGGAGAAGGAAGGTTGCAGGTTCAAATCCACACCTTTCTGTGTGGTGTTAGCATGTTTTCTCCATGCATGGGGTTTCTCAAACATGCATATCAGGATGAATGGATGGGTGGCGAGAGAAGGGGTTTTCACTACTATTAGGATGTGGATGTGATTGTCAACAAGGCCACTTTGTAAAATAAGGACCAGAGATGAAACAACACAAGCAAACATAGGTTCATACTGTAGGAAGGCAGTAGGTGTGGTTTCTAAATGAATTTTACTATTTGGTAAATGCTAAATGGCCTGTATTTGATATAGCACCTTCTAGAGTCCTAGAACCCCCCGCCCCCAAGGCGCTTTACAACACAATCAGTCATTAATCCATTCACACACACATTCACACTCTGGTGGGGATGAGCTACAATGTAGCCACAGCTGCCCTGGGGCGCACTGACAGAGGCGAGGCTGCCGAGCACTGGCGCCACCAGTCCCTCTGACCACCACCAGCATGCAATGGGGGTGTTGTGTCTTGCCCAAGGACACAATGACAGCGACAAACTGAGCGGGGCTCGAACCTGCGACCTTACGATTACAAGGTGAGTACTTAATTCCTGTGCCACCGTCACAAATAAAAACAAGACCTCATTAAAATATATATTAAAACCAATAAAAATTGCTGGTACTGAAATATAATTACTACTAAAACCCAGGCTGAGGCTTACCAATGTGGACTGGTCAGTGACTGGAAGGCGGAATCCCAAAAAAGAAGAATTAACAAAATTGAAGTTACTCCAGACACTTGTAGCCCATGCACTCAGGAGTGACAAAACCCTCGGGCACTGCACACACACAAAAAGGACCCGCCACCCATAGATCTTCCTGCAGCTCTCAGTCTGCAACAGAGGAATAAAAGTTAGGTCACAAACGACAAAATTACAATCAAATATCACATAGAACCATATGTTGCCCCTCACACATGTTTCTATACACACGCACAAACACACGTTCAAGTGTTGAGCCTTTCCACCCGGCATTTACCGGTCCTTTAGCCTTGCTGGTTATATATGCTGCAGTCCCTCATTACTGGCATCACTGGAACGTCCTGGCGGACCAATGACAGCAGCCCAACACATGGTTTGATGCTGGAGCTGGAATTGTAACAAACCGGGTAGATCCGGAGTGAGTTGAGGGTGAACGGAGTAGTACATGTTCAGCAGCAGGCACTGGTAGATTGCCATGCTCATCAGGAGGACATACAGCTGAGGCACACTCTCAATTGTAGCAGAATGACACAGGGCAGGGCGGAGCAGGAGTACACAGAACAAAACTGCACCAATCAGAGCCAAAATAGAACAGCAGTGAGCCATGTCACACATCCTAATCAGGCAAACCTGGGGCCTTAAATTAAATAAAGGTTAATAAAATAAAGATAAACTGGCCAAGGGTGACCTGGAAGCTGCATCATCAGCTGGAGGGACCTCTGATAGAGAGGACAGCCTCCTTATAAACACAACACCCTCTGATGATGATCAGCCCAATGATTAGTAGCAGGTGCAAGAGACCATCCTGATGGATGGATGGATGTGTGTGTGGATGGATGGATGGATGGATGGATGGATGGATGTGTGTGTGGATGGATGGATGGATGGATGGATGGATGAATTGGTGGGTGGGTGGGTAGATGGTTGGTTGGATTGGTGGGTGGGTGGATGCATCCGTGTGTGTGTCTGGATGGATGGATAGATGGATAGATGCATAGATGGATGAATTGGTGGGTGGGTGGGTAGATGGTTGGTTGGATTGGTGGGTGGGTGGATGGATGGATGAATGAATGGATGGGTGGGTGGATGGATGGATGGTTGAATAGATGGATGGATGGAGGAATGGATGAGTGGATGGATGGGTGGGTGGATGGATGGATGGATGGATGGATGGATGGATGGTTGAATGGATGGTTGAATGGATGGATGGATGGATGGATGGATGAGTGGGTGGATAGATGGATGGATGGACAGAAGAATGGATGGATGGATAGATGAGTGGATGGATGGGTGGTTGGATGCATATATGGATTAATGGATGGTTGAATGGATGGTTGAATGGATGGATGGATGGATGGATGATTGAATAGATGGATGGATGGATGAATGGTTGAATAGATGGATGGATGGACAGAAGAATGGATGGATGGATAGATGAGTGGATGGATGGGTGGTTGGATGCATATATGGATTAATGGATGGTTGAATGGATGGTTGAATGGATGGATGGATGGATGGATGATTGAATAGATGGATGGATGGATGAATGGTTGAATAGATGGATGGATGGGTCCTCCTAATTTCCTTCCCTTTTAAATAGAAGTTTCTTTTGATAAGAACTGAAGCTAAAATGCTTTAGAAAATCAGACCTAATACTGTCCTTTTATTTGTTTAAAAGATGCCATTCCTGTGAACAGTCCATATCATCAAGAGAAAATAGAGAAGGAGTGTAACATTTATTTTAGTATGTCCTCATTGTGACCATGTTGGTGGCTGTATTTTTATTTTTCTGTGGATTGAAGTGAAATGTGATTAAACAAGAGCCAAATCAGTTTAATCAGATGCAGTCTGCAGCTCAGCAGCCCTGTATTATCTGGAACAAATCAAACAGCAGCAAGGTCAATGTGAGTCAACAAGATAATCGTTTATTTTAAAACCAGAAAAATGTCCTGATTATATTATTTAGTGCAGCCATAATGTTTGGGCTACATTCATCCCTTTTCAGTTTTTCTCCACTGAACAAAACACAATGATTGGCATTAAGATCTCCAGGGATCAGGACAAATCCAACGGTTTTACAGCGATTAAATGTGCCTGAAACCGGTTTAAGTGGTCCGGATTTGGTTTCCCTTTTAGTTTGGATCTTTATTATTTTGGACTACTGGGTAACGCTCCTCTGTCATTATCTTGTTATGCATCTGACCTTTTTATGGTTATAGAAAAATTAGCTTTTTTCCTCCAATTTTAAGTATATTTTGACATGAAAATTTACTTGAAAAATAAAAGAAAATTGAGGTTTTACTTTTATTTTAAAATCACCAAGAACAAAAACTCTTTCTCAATTAAAGATCGCAGAACTGTTAATGATGTTTAGATTTATTGTAGTAGATCCACATTTATCTGTTCTTGTCGGTTAAATATGGCTTATTCATTCCTTTCCCAGAGCCAGGCCTTGGCCCACTACAAGGGCACCAAACACGCCAAGAAGCTAAAATCCCTAGAAACCCCGAAGAGTAAGCTTAAAGGCTCAGCGGTCACCAAGGAAACCGCCAACCAGGAGATGGCCAAGGGCATCAACACCTCTCAGATCCCCAACGGCACCAACGGTAAAGGTCTGTGCTTTTCTGCCATCCACACATTCCCTGACACACACCCTGTAGATTTATACTGCTGCCCTTCAGCAGATCCAGACATAAACTCTGAAAATTTCCCTTTTAGCTCCTCTCAGGACCTGGACTAGCTCACTGCTGACTTCAGTCTGACTAACTGAGGAGATATTTTTAAACGAGTCTTCTATTTTGGTCTTTTTTTTTTTAGCAACATTCAAAGTGATTACAGACATGGTTCAGAGAACTAGTGCACAATCTTGTTTTTCTGAAATTTAATGCAAAATGTTCGGGTTTG
Organism: Nothobranchius furzeri; assembly: GCF_043380555.1. NCBI lineage: Eukaryota > Metazoa > Chordata > Actinopteri > Cyprinodontiformes > Nothobranchiidae > Nothobranchius > Nothobranchius furzeri. Next base: position 63,262,085 of record NC_091745.1, on the reverse strand, counting down.
TAGAATCAAACCAAATGAATCTATTATGTGTTTTTTTTTTCTTTGGGTTTGCCCATCATCCAGACTTTTACTGTTTGGCCGACTGTCATCATCCTCCTGCCAAACGGTCATCTTTGTCACGTGTTTGCTGACAAATGTGTTATATATATTTTTTATTACATAAAACATGTTTTAAAAGATAAACAAAAGGTTACTGGAACTTCCAGCAACGGATGGGAACCAGATGGGGATTATTCAATCGTCCAAACTGGCAACCAGCAGCTCTGCTGCTCTGCCTCCAGAACTAATATTATTTACTGGACAACATGATCATCTTTGAGCCCTTTTGACTACAGGAGGGTTTTAAAAATAGAAAACATGCTGAATTAATTAGGAAATAACTTCTGCACCTTGTTTTGTTCATGATGATTAGAAAATACCAAATAGTAAGTCACCCATGTCTTCAGTACAATCCTCCATCCTGAGCCGGATGGCTCAAAGGGCAAAACCTCCCTTTTTAATCAGGAAGAAAAATCCATCAGAACCAGAACCAGGATGGGTGGTCTTCTCAGAAAACAAAGTCAAATGTAACAACAAGAATAAATACAAACATGCACAATACATGTCCTCCAGGAGTCTTGTAGTAGCAAAACTAAAGGGGTGAGCTAGGATAACCAAACTAACAAGAGTCACCATAAAATAAAAGTCTGAACTCTTACTAGACAAGGTTTCTCCCTCATAGATGGAAACTGGAAGCGGGTTTCGCCAGACAGGAGCCTGAGAACAAAAAGCTCCGCCTCCTGTTCTAATTTTAAAACCATAGGACCCAGACCTACAGTCTGAGAGCCAGGTGCTCTGTTGGGAACATCTGATCTACAGTAGAAGAATGAGCTTGATCTCTTGGAGCCTTAGAAGTTAGAAGTTAAAAAATCATAATCTGGATCTTACAGAGTTGATGAAGTAATTGTCAGGATGAGCGTGAAACGATCAGTGGGTTTGAGTTTGGCGTGCTGGCTGGAACCAAACATGGAAACGCGAGGTTTGGGCTTGCAGTTTAGTCTAGTTGCACCAATACGCTACTAACAGTTAACAGGAGCAGGACGGTGTTACAAAGAGGAAACGGTAAAGACTTACTGAGTCTGGTAGAGCTGGTGTTGAGAAGATCAGTATGGATCAAAACTCGTGGCATGGATTGAATGAACCAATGACTGAGCGGCGAGCTGGTGAGTGTCACTTTATTGTATATGACAAGAGAGCTACATGACAGGTATGGAAGTCCTGAAAGCCAGTGTTGGGAAAGGTTGTTTTACAAACAATCAGCCCCAAATTTTAATAAGAAACTAGTTAACTATTATCAATTTGAGTCTGTGACTAATGTTTCATTCAGTTCGGTTCATTCCAGTTAATTCCATACTCAGAAATGTCATCTTTCAAAGAAGAAATAATGAACTGGAACAACCTCAAAGTCAGATAATGTTTCTTAATTCAATGCAATTTAATATAGCAGCTCCTTGTAATACCAATATGTGGTGGAAACGTGTTTATTTCATAAGAAAAACTTGTAAGGGTGCATCTAAAATCTATGTTATGTACATTTGGATATTTTCCAAGGTAAAAGGAACACAACATTATGTCCATCCTTTACACAGCATACACGTGCAAGAGTACACGCCGCACCTAATGCTACTGCCTATAGTGGCCACGTTTGCGGGTTCTATTTTTTATAAACTATGGTTAACCAGATGTTTAGCTAGGCTTTAGCTCCGTGGACATCTGGAGCTCGAACATCAAAAGAACATGTTCAAAAACCCCATTCGTCAGGCAAAATACGAACAAGTTCAGTTCACGTTCACAACAAAAACAAAAGAGTTCACAAACGATCGCTCAATGAATACGTTCGGAACACTGCTGACAGCAATGCTATAACCGGTGAAATCTGATCTCTCCTGCTAAAGCCTGGTTTACATGGCAGGATTTAAAATAGTTAGACAACTTTTAAATTGTGATGAGCCAAAAATATTCTGATAAAAACAATCATGGATAAAACTGTCCTAGTTGTACAGTGTGTGGTGTACAGCTACATTGGATAAATGCACAAACCGGTTTCCATCACAAATTCCCAGATTAATTGGGGAATATCACGAAAGATCAAATGTGACTTTGGTATAAACAAAAATGGCGGAGAAGGAGCATGCAGCATGCTTTTGCCAGCTTGGTTTCTCATTGGCTAAACATCACATTCAGCAGGCAGCACCCTTGTTTCTCCAAGTAATCAGAGCAAGACAATACAACATGTCAAATATCCAAGACTTATGAGCAGAACTGTCCAACGCACTCCAGATCTGACCAGAGCTCTGTTAACACACCACACATGGCAGGAATATCTGATAAGATAATCCTTAGAGCAATTTTAGTAATTGGACATGTCCTTCAGGTGATCAGAAATGGAGAACCCGGACAAAATGTGGCAAAATTGTCTTGCTGTGTGAACTCAGCCGTACTCTCATCCGAACCCTGCCAGCAGCATTTTGAGAATTCATTAAACACACGTTCTTTTTAGAACACTATGTGCCAATCACACAAAGATCATCCTTCTTCACCCTTCTCATTCATCATTTATTCAGCACTTCATGCAAACTAAGACATGTTTGTGATTAAGAGTAAAGGTTGTAGGAATTAGACATTCAATTATTTAATGAACAAAAAAAAACAGGCTGAAGAATAAATAAGGTTATGATCCTCCTCTTTACTGTGAAAAACACCTGTGAACACATGAGACACTCAAATACGAAAATGTGTCATCACCCAGCAGATTATTAGATATTAATCATTTGAGCAACCTAAAAGAATCCCCAACACATTTCCACTTCATCTCACCAACATGTCAACAGAACACAGGGGCGTCGATTTGTCACCGCTGGAGCTCGGTAATGATAATTAACGCGTTCACATGTCAGTGGATTTAATTGTCAGGGCGGATTAATGCTACATTACCTGTACGGCTGCATGATGAATCAGATTTTTGAATCGAGTGGTGGTGAGATTAGGTGGAAGCAGCAGGATAGTGGGGTTTTTAAATGCTTTGTTTTTCTCTGAAAAAAACAAGGTGGGAAACAATGTTGCCTGATTGCTGCTTTCTGATTTTAGAAAAACATCTCATTTTGGCCAGAAAAATAACATTCATTCATCATTAGCTATTAAACTAAAAACATGTTGTTCTGTTAAATGTTGTTCTGTTAGGTTAACAGAACGTGAAACGACTATCCATTCTAAAAAGTGGCTTATTTTTGTGGTTTATTTTCTCCAGACAAACATTTATATTCACAACTAAACACAAAAGGACCTGATTTACAAAAACACTGGTCGCTTATTGTGGGCGCAAATTAGAGTTTTGTGCCTCCATCTAATTTATAAAATGCTCAATAAGAGACACTTGAGCCTTACTCTGAGCTGCTGAAAGAACCTGTCCTTTGGCTCGGGTGAAGTTTGGACCTGATACAGAGGGATTTTCCAGTTTTAAAGTGACAGTGTGTATTTTTCCTGGCAATAGGGGGCAGTAGACACCTAAATTGTTGCAAGCAAGCAATATTTTTGTGCCAACAGATGCCCATTAGGGTCAAAAAGCCCTGGAGAGTGCAAACGTCAGCAAAATAACGAGCTCATCAGACTCTCGCTCATCACTGGCAACAAGTGAAGAGGTCAATGTGTAAAACAACAACATTTAAGATGATAAAAGTTTTGTAACTGTTACAAATTTTGTCCTCATGGGCTCCAGTAGAAGGAAACATGGCGTCTAATAGGGCATTGCCCAGATACTTAGACTGGTTCACATGTATTTTGGACCAGATTTATAAAGTTATATGTTACAAAGCAGCAAACATTTTTAAACAATTTTTATTCATTTTCAACAACATTTAATGGATATTTCCAGAAATTAATGGTACAATCTACATGTTGTCTCTTTAAAGGGATATTCCACTCTTAAGTTAGATAGGTGAGAAAAAGCATTATTTAAATAACCCTGTCATTCCCCTAATTTGGTAGTATCCTGTTAGCTTAAGCTTAGCTTAAACAATGTAAGTGGATGGTAACAACTAGCACCACTATAAGCCGCCGCTGCTAGGCATAAGGCCAGTAGCTTGATGTCTGGCAGACATTGTCACTTTAATTTTACTGTATAACATTTACTACATTTGACCCTAATGATAGTAAATAATGAGTTTTGGGACTGCTGCGTCTCGTCTGTTTTTCATGTAGTGATGGCTTATAGTGGTGCTTTGTTGTACTGCAGTACCAATTCAAAATTGTCTCTTGTTACCAGAGGCGGAGCTGGCCTAAATGGCGCCCTGTGCGAGATCCCCCTGTGACGCCCCCCCCCCCCCCCCCCCCCCCCCCCACACACACACACGAAAAAACATTACACCTACAACTTTGTTTCAAATTGCGTGGAGTGTAAATATAACAACGTTTGCTAACTGAATACAACATCCAGCTCCTGGCCACCTTCTCACCACTTGTCAAAGTTCTACTGAAATAGACACACTTAACGCAACATGATGGCATCATCGACTTGTACAGTACAGATGTGCTGAAAGGCGAGAGTCTCAACTTTCAGCTAAAAAAAGACCGCTCTAGCTATTATAGTTTTTATTTTATGGCAGTTAACAGTTTAAACGGGATCATACTAGTAGGGCACCTCCAGCGGCCCGCTGCCGCTCCGTTTTTCATGGGGTAAATAATAGCTCATTTCCCGATTCCAAAAAGAAAGAATGGTCCTACCAGCTCGCCACTTCAATATGAAGAAGATCAATTCAACATGGGAAAAAAAAACCTGACCTGTAGGCCAGAGAAACGTTCATTAGCACATCAAGTTCTATTCAGTTTACCGGTAAACATATCACGAATGTACAACAGGTCAATTATTAATCATCTTGGCTACGTAGCTCAATCTATGCATTCCAGTAGCGTTTGCTACAAACAAATACAAAAACAACAATAAAGGAAAACAACTGTCTGACAGACAGCATAGCCGAATTCAAGGCAACACATAACAATAATCATTCGATTGCTCTTGGTTTCAAGTTAAGCCCATTAAAGTGCTTAAGTAAATAAAAGTGTTTCAAAAACAGCGTTTTTGAACCGGAGTTCTGCTCGCGGTGGGAACTCCACCGAACAAAGTCATTTTTTATAGCGAAAACGATCGACTGGTCACTGACAAGTAAAAGGGTGTTATTGGTAGATGTTAAGAACACTTACCGCTGAGGTAAAATGAGAGTGTAAATGAATTGAGGGGAGAAAAACGCTTTGTTTTCCAACGCCGTTCTAAAGCAACAAGCTTACAGCCACGGCAGCCGGCAGGAGCAGCTTTCATGGTTGCCGCGACTGGAAGGAGCCAATCAGGAGAGGGACCTCACATCAGCTGACGTGGGTCATGTGACAGGGAGTAGTTGATATGGTTTACACTTTGTTGTGCTTTTATTAAAGAAATATTATTATTATCATCACTATTATTAATAAGAACATGTGATTTCTATGTTTTGTTTATGTATTGGTTGATGCTAAAAATAAAAAAAAAAATTAGAAAAAAAAAAAAAAAGAAAATTAAATGCCGCCCCCTGCAGACTGACACCCTGTTCGGCCGCACATGTTGCACATATCAAGCTCCGCCACTGCTTGTTACTTATCTAAATTTGCAGTCAATGTAATTATTGAGTTCATCAAGTAAATTAGGTTCATTTTCAGTAATTTTCTTTACATATTCACATGAAATGCTAGCTGTTACCATTCACTTGCATTGTTCATGCTAAGCTACAATGACTGGAAAACTACCCAATTAGGAGAATGACTGTACTGGTTACAAAATGCTTTACCCCACTCATCTAAATTTGAGCAATATGGCAACAGACAAAATTTCACACAGGGGTGGAATATCACTTTAAGGCAGGCCTTTTTTCTTTTAGGATCTGGAGTTCATTATCATTTTCTTGAATCCACTGTTGTTGTTTTTCAAGAGTGTCCAGTTTTAACATTTTCAAATTTTCTATTTTCCATTCACCCCAGCAGAGAAGTTTTGTTAAGAGAGAGGATTATGGCTTTGATTAGGAACCATCCTTCTTCCGAGTCTGTTTCTGGGGAAGACAGCTCCCATTCTAACCTGGCATCAGACTAGACCAATTTTTGTTATCAAATTTCCTGAGGCATTTGAATGGTCTGCTCATGCCAGGTGACGGGCATGGGATGCCCAGTCTTTTCCATCTCAAAATTGGTCCAATCAGCTTGGGCCCTGATACAAGAGAGGCCCAATCCCAATAAACGCGCTGCGCCCAGCAGTCTTCAGCAAAGTGCACTCGGATAAAGTCCGCAGTATAGGGTTCGAGTGCGTAGTACACAAGTGTGCAAATGATTGCCGAATTGAGACAGGGAGCATTGCGTCATCGATCGCAACACATGCCTAGATGCTGGTTGCTGTGAAACTGTTTTCAAAAACCTTTATTATCTACTTTAAAACAATCAACAAAGCAATTATTTGAAATAAATGTAACTTCATTGCTGCTTTGTCTAAAACATTCAGAGCATCAACTAGTCATACTAAAATTAACTTATTTCATTAGAAAATACATAGTTTCAGAAAAGGAACTTGAGCCTTTTCTGCAGCAATGACTTGTGGGTAATACCCTTGCCCAAGGTCCACATCGCTGCGGACTTGGGTGAAGTGCAGATTAAGGGTGCAATGGGGGCGTGGTCAACTTCCGCGCTTGAGAATCGAGACACCCTATACACATGTTTACATCGGTGAACAGCTGCAGAGAGAAGATAAGCTAACGTTGGTAAGCTAGTTAACATACTGCTCTCTATGACCCCCCGGCTAGATGCGCTACCTCTTCTGATAACTGAACTGGTTATGAACTAGTTAAAGGAATTCTGGAGGAGTTTTGTTTTTGTTTTGATCGCAAAAACAATTTCAGGCTCTACTTTCCCCTTTGTTTAGTAATCGTGTCGCTCACTGTTTACATGCTTTTACCGTCCAGCATGGTGGACCCACGTGATTAGGTGACGTCGAGGCAAAGGGTCAATTGGGATTGGGCCAGAGACCTCCTTGCTGCCTGTCACTTCCTGGCTCATTCTATTCCCCCTTGTGGTTTGGTTTTGCTGATCTTGTTTCTCCCAACCAATGAGCTATTAAAATACAAAGATACATAAATGTTTTCCCACCTTGAGCCTGTTTGCACCTGCTTCTAATTAGGGTGTGTGTGTGTGTGTGTTTTATACTACTTAGCCTTGTTTATGCTTCTGTTTCTGTTTCTGTTTCTGCGTCTGCGTCGGTGCGAAGACAAGCATTGCCATTATCTGTCCTTGTGAGAGCTCTCCAGCAGGCTTGCAAGGATGTATGGAGTCGAGCCCACTTTTCTAAATATCCGTCGAATGAGATGAAGAAGCTTGTGATTGGTCAGGACACTGCTTTGTCAACAGCACCGCACCGCCATTGTGGTTCGAGTCCCAGGCTGCTTCTGAAGTCAGATTCTTCTATAAATAAAATATTTCAATATTATTTCATTAGACCTTTTAGGATATTGTTGACTCATTTAGGGACATTTTTACTTTAATCTCAACACTAAGTACTTGATTTAGTTTAGTTTTTTTTCTCCACCCGGCAGGAATGCTCCCTGGTGAATCTGCATCTGGATTTAGTTGTTTTTGTTTGTTTTAAAATTTGATAAATACAATGTGCCTTAGAATTGTTCACTTCATTGTTAAAAAGTAGAAATTGGTGCGAGTTTGAGAGAAATCTTAGTTTGTAAGGTTTTTGTTAGTTTAGTTTTCCGGGTCAAATGTAAATAACGTTAGCAAATGAAAAAAAGGAAAAAAAAACAATTTTGAGTTCAGGAAGGCCATCTCTTTTAGTTGTCCTCATACATCTCAGGGAAAGCAAACACTCTTGTTTTAAAACGACCAGCATTACATGAAGAAGGTCTGATTTTTCCCAATTTTTCAAGAACTCACGGCTCTGAATGGGATTCCCAGAGTTTAACAGCAACCCACCGCTTCAGAAATATGTTCCTAACGTTTTACATTTGGACGGACACAACAAAGACCCTAACGACCCTCTGGAGGCAGGATCAGGGGTTTGATGTGCAAATTAACCTGCATTAATGAAGCTCTGGTTACAGGTTAGGAGAATGCTACGCTGCATTTTTCTGCTTGAATTACAAGAAGCATATTGGACGACAACCTTCAAGGGGTTTTAAAAAAAGTCTTTGTTTATAGAAAACCAGTTTGCTTGTGTTTCTCATCCGTACTTAAATCACTAAAGTTTATTTTAATCTTGTGTCGGCCCAAAACCAGAAACGGATGCTAGTCGGCCAGGGATTGTGTCAGGATTCAGCTGGATCTGTTGAAAAGGGCTTTTATATAGTTCTACATGTGTATGTTTGTGTTCATAGTTCAGGTTTTAATGGTTTGATGATTTTTTACCTTACACGTTTTTTATTAACAAGGTTAAAAACTTCATTACGGGTTAAACTGCAGGAGCAGTTAAAACATTTAATTGTTTTGCTAACCTCATTTCTTGGAGTGAGCCATGTTTTTGTCTTAGCTCTTAAAGACCCACTCTAATAATCCTTTTTAGCTGTTTTAAAATAGTTCTCAGTGGTCTTTAAACTATGATTATGCCATTTTTATCCAAAATTACAAAACCTGTGCCATTTTCTACTACTTAGTTTCTATATAGTGGCATTAGCTCATTAATGATTCTCCTCTGGGTTGTGAGCGGAGCTGAGGACAGGGACACTGGTAAGGTCCCCTGCTTACATGCAGAGGACCTGGGTTTGATTCCAGGCTGGGCCAGATTACTAGTTTAGAAAGTTGGACCGATCTCGCTCGCACACAAGCCGATCAGAGAGGGAGAAAGAGAGTAAACCTGCTCTGTCTGCCGCTGTGACCTCCTCCTTCACTCCACCTGTCTGACTCTCTCCTCCACGGCGTGCTGCTTTGTCCTCGCTGACCAGCTTGTGTGCGAGCAAGCTTGGTCCAACTTTCTAATATAATTAGAAGAAATCAGTGGCCTAGTGCAGTAGAGTGTCCGCCCTGAGACTGGGAGATCAGGGTTCAATTCCCGGTCGGGTCAGACCAAAGACTTTGTAAAAATGGGACCCAATGCCTCCCTGCTTGGCACTCAGCATTAAGGGGTTGGATTGGGGGGTTAAACCACCAAATGGTTCCCAAGCCCGGCTTGTCTGCAGCTCACCGCTCCCCCTAGGGCAGGGGTGGGCAATTATTTTTTCCATGGGGCCACATGAGAAATAGAAAATATTGTGGAGGGCCAGGCCAAAAGGCTGAAGTCAATTATGCATAATATTAATGGTATTTCTTTATAAAAAGCAGTAAATACCATTGTTTCTTCAAGCTGGTAAGAGTAGACTATATGTTATAAATGAGCAAAAAGGAAAAAGTGAGGTTGTCTTACAAAAATGTGATTTATTCAAATTTCCCAAGGCAATGGTAAACAAAGTGTGCACATTTGGTTTTTGTTAAACATTTGTGACTTATATTAGTTAACAGTTTCAGTCACATTCACTCCAAAACACATTCTGAGTTTCAAATATTGTTGGAAAGAGGTTCTTAGCATTCTACAGACACACAGTATTGTCTGTAAAATAAAATCACTGAACTGTGATCTTGAGAAAGAGGTTTAAAAAAAGTGTCCCAGTTCACTGCTAGTTGCCTACATTTGTGGTCCAAACACCTTATTTTGTGTTTTTAAGTGATTTTTTTCTTATTCAGTGAGAGAAATCTAGTCTCTGCTGGGCTTTAACGAGTGCATCAAAGTCAGGTTGAATGTCTGAGGTGGAGAAGCGAAGCACAGCTGACAAATGATCATCAGTGAGAGAGGATCTATACCTGGATTTTGTAAACTTCATCATTGAAAATGTTTGTTTACAAATGTAGGTAGAGCTGAAGAGAACCAACATCTTCTGAGAATGTCTCTTCAGGTTTGGAAAGTCCTCCTTAAGAGAAGAGTAGAAATCCAGCAGAGATCCTGAATCTCTGCTTTCAAGTCCCAAACCCTCTTCAGCACTTTCCCCAGGCTGAGCCAGCTGACAGCTGTGTGGAGTCCTCCACAAGAGCCACAAACTGTCTGTGATCCATTGCCCGCGCCCTGATGAAGTTTATTATTTTAGTAACAACATCAGTAACATGGTTGATTTTTAGCACTGACTTGCACAACACATGTTGGTGTATAATTCAATGCAAAAACACCTATTTTTGATCTGCATCGATTTCTGTCACTTTATCTTGCATGCGTTTCAAAAGTCCGACATTTTTCCATGTAAAGCCGGGCGTACACTGTGCAACTTTTTCACTTGCAGCACTCAGCTTCAGCTCAAACTGTACGACTTCCTTGCAGAGCAGATCTCACGAGTCATGTGCTCACACTGTACGACCCAGTTCTCGGATGCGACCTGACTGCTCACACTGTACGTCTGGTAGCAACACTTCGGCCCTAAAAATGTGCTAAAAATAGCAGTTTTTACTCAACACGTCAGAGTTTTTTGTCTTGTCTTGCCTGTTGTCCTTCGGGAGTGCTGCAGGAGGACACACAGGGATTTATAGGGGTTGGATGAGGAAAACGAAATAAAGAAAGTAAATCTGTGTTTTGTGATCAGTTTAATTTGACATGAACACGACAAACACGCTTTCTTGACAATCTTTGTGAGTAAAAAAAACGTGTAGAAACAAAAACGAACAGCGTGTGTTATTAGGGAAATAGCGAGCGACCGGCGTTGATGCAGGATTGCGCGCGCATGCGCCGTGAGCGGTTCTGATACTTTTTGGGTCGCAGCTGCTCGCAGCGCCGCTTCAACAGTGGGATACCCTCACGAGGGACGAGCGAAATATTAAACACACCAGAGTGCGACCACACGACTGCTGATCGGCGGCTGGTCACGTGGTGTTAATCGCCTCTCGTAACCCCCTGTACACTACACGACCGCTCGGCGCAAAACTCGCCCCGATGTCGTGGCTTCTCGCACGACTGGAAAATCGGCTCAAAAAAGTGAAAAAGTCGCACAGTGTACGCCCGGCTTGAGATTTGGACAACCGTCTGTTGTGACACCTGACAGTCTCTCCCATTTCAATCCCAGAGTGTCCGTGCACGCATTTACCTCTGTAGAAACATCACTCCCTGTCTTTGTCCCTTTCATCGACCGCATTGCTGCCCGCTCCTCTGTGAGCTTGAAGTCCGTTATCCCCCAGACAAATACGAGCAGCTGGGCTGTGTCCCGGACATCACAGCTCCCGTCTAATGAGAAAAAGTCAAAACTTGCCACTTCACGTTGCAGCTGAAGCTCCAGGTTCCCCGCAATGTCCTCGATCCTCCTGGTCACGGTTCGCCTGGACAGCGGGATTTGCTCAAATGCGCCTTTTTTTTCAGGGCATATTAGTGCGGCAGAGTCCACCATGCACTCTTTGACAAACTCTCCCTCCGAAAACGGCTTGCTGTTTTTAGCTATTTTGTGGGATATCACAAAGCTGGTCCTGGCTGCTGCATCCCTGGATGTGTGAAGCTTAGTAAAACAGCCTTGCTGCTTTTGCAACTTTGCAAGCAAAGCTTCGGATGTCCGTGCCCTCTCAGCTCTCAGCATCAGACAAGTTCTTGTATTTTTCCGAGTGTTTCTTGTCGTAATGCCGACTCAAATTGTAGTCCTTAAACACGGCAATCTCCTCCACGCAAACCAAACACACGGCTTTACCTCCGACTTCAGTAAAAAAAATACTTAGCAGTCCAATTTTTGTTGAAAATCCTGCATTCGGCATCTTTCTTTTTTTTTTTTTTTTTTTTTTTTTGCATGAGCGGACATTTCTCAGGCTACAATCTCCATGTCAACCGCGGGCACTTGTTGCTATACGTATTGCGTCATTGTGCACGTAAAAAACAACTTCAAAATAAAAGCAATGCAGCCTTAGCCCATGCATGAGGTAAAATGAGAAAATACATTTATTTTGTAATTTCCAATTAACCTTACGCGGGCCGGTCAAAGTCAACCAAAGGGCCGGATGTGGCCCGCGGGCCGTAAAATGCCCAGGTCTGCCCTAGGGGATGGGTCAAATGCAGAGAACAAATTTCGCACACACATCAGTGTGTGTGACAACTAATGGGACTTTAACTTTGTCAGCTTTGTGTTTTGGAGTTGTGTGCTGGCTGCCTGCTCAGCAGCAGCAGAATTTTCCTGGAGCTGCACCAGAATTACGCAGCGTAAAATGAGCTCGGGGTTCCCGCGGCTATGCAACCTACTCAGAACCTGGCTTCACCCTTTTTTTCCAGGACCGAGTCCCGAACCACACACGGTGCAGTTCTGTTCAGGAGGAGGCGTGCCGGGCACTGTAGCACCCTGCTGTGACCTCTGCTTTACATATTCACTCACTGGTCACTTTATTGGGTACACCTTGCTAGTACCAGGTTGAACATTTGCCTTCAGAACTGCCTTAAACCTGCCCATGTGCATTATATCATAGATCACATTAACACAGCTGAAACATGATTAGGTTAACAAACAGCAGCTACAGCATGAAGCACTGGCGTTACAGTCCCGTAGATAAATGATCCTGCAAACATTCAGATGTCACGTCACGGTTGAAAATTTGTTTCAAAATGAAAGCTGAACAGGTGTTTTTCTGGACGTGTGTTCCATTTGGGGCTTGTCTTTTTAACTTTGATTAAAATTTGGGCGTCTTACTTTATTAATGTATTACTGTAAAAAAAATTTAAACTCTGTCAAACTGAGCCAAAATGTCACATGTGCCAACCTGTATTTTTAAGTCTGCTGCATCTGAGTCAGGTGTTTTACTAGTTGAACGATCCATTTGACACTTGAAGGTTGATAATACTCCTCAGAACCTGAGGGAGCAGAGCAGAGTGATGGTTGTGCTCCACCCAGTGGGTTTGTGACATCACAAACAGTCAGTTTTAGGCTGCATGTATTTAATCTGCTGCTGATTCACAGCAGTTTGAATGCAGAAATAATCAGAAATACAGTTGTGAGCTTCAATTTCTTTAGATGTGTCCTGTAGCAAACAATAATAATAATAATAATAATAATAATAATAATAATAATAATAAAAGCCTCCAGAAAATGTCAAAAACAGAAAAAAAACACGATTTTCATCGGAGTGGGTCTTTAAGGTTTTGCTACCTCAATATTTTAAAACAGAAACGTGAATAATGTTCTGCTAAGGAAAATCTAACATTATGATCATGCAAACTACTCAGAAAGAAAGTCGCTGTTTGACATCTTTGTGAGGATTTAGACCCTTCTGACTGCAGGTGAGACACTGGCTGCCTAAATGCTCCATAACCAAACTTACATAAAATTAGGATTATTGCCGTAGCACAAACATGAAGAACTGGGTGTTAGAGGCTGCAGATGGTTTGAAAAACAAGACACGCTAACGAGTGTGTGAAAATATGTAACGACAGGACACATTTCAAACAATCCATCGAGTCTTCAGGTTTTTGGTGCATGTTTTCTGAGACGGATGAGCATCTGGTAACAGCAACGTATATATTAGCCGGATGAGTCAGCAGCAGCATCCTGTTAGGTCTGTGTGTCCTTAAAGCAGCAGCAGCAGCAGCAGGGGTTGAGAGAAATGCCCACAGCATGGCCCCCCCATCTCTCAGTTCCAGTCCAGTGCCTGAGGAAATGTACCCTGATATTAGCTATTAAAGAGCAGATTGTCAGAGGAGCCGTGCCAGCCCTGACAGCAGCTGTACAACAGAGCCGGCTGCAGGCAGGAAGGAGGGATTTTTAAAATTCTCCATCACTGAAAAGCCTTTGGCGCCTAACTTCAGCCTTCCACCTCTGCAAAACTACTTCCTGTGTTCAGGATTAAAATCAGTGAAAGAAAACAAGAGGCAGCAAACGTTCCTATTGGTGACTGTAAGAGTCAGAATAACAGAAACTAAAAAAAATGTTGAATAAGTCAAAAATATTTACATCTTTGTCAATTAAAATAAATGCTTATGTCATTCCTCCTTCAGTATAACCTCCCCAAAAAAATGTATTATTCACCCCGCCCACCTCGTTTCATCAGAAAGTTCCGATGTGATTCCTGTCGTTTGAATTCTGACAGGAGAGGATGGAAAAGTTAATGAAATTTGACAGAACTCCAGGGCCATGATGGGATTCTGTCCTTCACGTTTTGACAGCCTGTAATAAAGCCCAATCATTTTAATTAAAGGGTCTAATCCTGCTTCATTTACAGAGGTAATCAGATCTCAGGGGAATCTCGTGATTGTCTGGAAGCTTAAGCAGTGTGAAAGGATTTCCGAGCGGCGTTCCCACTCCGTCACCAAGGGGAGAATCAGGGAGGAGGAGGGAGAAATGAAGGAGTAAAGAAGGAGGTCGTGTCCCGTCTCAAAGGTCTCTCTCTGTCTTTGTTGCCTTCAGAACTTCCCATCCTCCCAATTTCTCCAGCTTTAATTGAGTCCCGTATTCCATTACTCACCTTTAATTGTGTTCCTCAGCTTCTTTTCTCCCCTCTGTGCTCTTTTCTTTCCCACCTGTTTTGTTTGGTCTCAAACTTTGCTTACTCTTCCGTTTTCATTCAACACCTCCATCTTTTCCAGCGCAATCTTTTTTAATTTGTCTCTGATCCTTTTTTAACGCTCCCTCTTACCTGCCCTCAATCTCTACATCTTTTTTTTTCCTGTCGGTGCTCCGCTCGCCCATACCAACTTTAGATTGATCACAGTCATTACCTCCATTAATGAGAGAGGATTGAGTTCTTAACTGGGCCTTGCTGAGCCCGTTAGGTCACACAGACTGGGGATATGGATTACTGGAGGCTTCCCAGAATGCCGGGCGTCCAAGGCCAGCCAAAGTACACTTTAATCACCTGGCCCTCTGACATCGAATGGCGCTTTAATGACGGTGCGGTAGATGGGTTCACCTCGACACAAGGGCAAATATTCATGGCAGCCTGGCTGATGAGCGAAGATGGAAGTTTACAGCTGATTCTAGCAAACTTTGGATGGGTGTGAGTTAACCACGACTCCAACAGCTGCTGTGCTCAGAAGAATTCAAGTATTTCTGAGCATTTGGTGAGCTGAAAGCACCTCCTTGGTCGTCTCCCATGTAGTCTATTTTGGCTTAAACAACGACGGCCGGTGCGATCTGATGTTCCTTGAGCCTGAAGTTCACCTTGGATCTCTTTAGAAGTTTTTTCTGGGCTCTCTTTGGCTTATCAGTCTCTTTGGTTTGTCATCGATTTTCCTCCTGTGGCCACGTCCAGGAATGTTGGCTACAGTCCCATGGATTTGAACTTTCTAAATAGCATGTGCAACTGTAGCCACAGGAACATCTAGCTGCTTGGAGATGGTCTTATAGCCTTTAGCTTTAACAGGCTTGTCTAGAATGTCCTTTCTAATCTCCCGAGACAACTTTTTCCTTCAAGTCCTCTGGTCCATGTTGAGTGTGGCACACACCCTGTTACCAAACACCACAGCAGCCATCTGTAGCCCTATAGGCCCACTGACTGATTACAAGAATGTAGACACCTGTGATGCTAATTAGTGGACACACCTTCAATGAACATGTCCCGTTGGTCAATATATTTTAGTCTTTTCTAGGAGTCCCAACATTTTTGTCCAGACCTGTTCCATGAGTATTTATTTTTCACATAATTCCATTAAAGCATGGTTGAAAAGCAATGTCTGGCGTTCATTTGTTAAATTTCATAGAATTTTATTTTATTATTACTTTTGTTAGAATCAAATTATTTCTGTGACCATTGTGGTGTTTTTCTTTCATTGGCCGAAGGGAACCAACAATTGTGTCCACAACTGTATTGACACTTTGCACCGACGTCACCTAATCACGTGGGTCCACCATGGTGGACGGCAAAAGCATGTAAACAGTGAGCGACACAATTACTAAACAAAGGGGAAAGTAGAGCCTAAAATTGTTTTTGCGATCAAAACGAAAACAAAACTCCTCCAGCATTCCTTCAACTAGTTCATGCCCAGTTCAGTTATCAGAAGAAGTAGCGCATCTAGCCGGGGCTCATAGAGAGCGGTATGTTAACTAGCTTACCAACGTTAGCTTACCTTCTCTCTGCAGCTGTTCACAGATGTAAACATGTTGCTGACGTTGCCTAAATTCACCCCACTGGATTTGTAAAATTATGTAATAAACAGCATTTCACTTTACACCAAAGCTGATTTTTAAAAAGTCCGGATCACTTGTTGATGGTGGTGTTACCGGGTACAGCTGCTGCTCTCACACTGGAATGAGAAGATCTCTGACGGCGACGCTCATATAAATGAATAACGTAATTTTAACACACGTAATCATATATCGGAGCTTTAATATTGTTAATAATTGTTTTGCTTTACACTACAGTGGACGGTGCGCATCCTCTGTTGTGAAATACCCATCCATCAGGATTATCAATAACTAGTATAAGCACATCACATTTATCCCTGTCCCTGTCTTCCTCGTGAAATTAATGAATGTTAATCTTACCCGGTAAAAACATGTTCGCTGCAAATCTGAGGGCTGCTAGTCAGCTGGATTGATCGCTGCAGTTCATCTCCGTCCTCAGTCTCCATCAAAGTTATTAAAAAGAAAAAACGAGTTGAGTTTACGTCCTTGTCTGTTAGTGCAGCCAACCACGCAGCAAGCTAAAACCATTTTACTGTCTAATCAACTAAATAAAAGCAATAAAAGGCTACAAACTGGCTTGTTTTGACTAGCTTCACTGGAGTTTCAATGGGTGTAAGCGGTCTTTTTGCCATCCATCATGGCGAAGGGGCGGTCACAGGAGTGGCGTGACGTCACGTGCAAAGGGTCAATAGCTGACTGGGCTCAATGCTAAAAATTTATTTAGAGGTAATAATGATGCTAAATAATAATTTATAACTTTTTATTCAAATATCTTTGTTGTTCTTATTTTGTACTTAAATTTTTTTCTTCATGAAATTTTACTGCATCTTTGAAAAACATATAAGGACTAAAATAACAGTTGACCTGTAAGTTAAAGGGAGAAGTCCTGTGACTTTAATCTTCTCTTGATTTTTTCTCACAAAACGTGACTTTTTAAACTGTTTTTATCCACAGTAGAGCCTTCAGTTGCTCACCTTCCTCTTTCTTCCAAGCACAGATTGCACAACATGGTAAAATCCAAGGGCAGATGGTGAGTGTAGCTGAAGTCCAACGAAAAACTTTAAAAGACCTTCGGGAAACCTGAAGGATTGTTGATAATAATCACTTTAAACCATTACTAGAAAATCAGCTGATTGGAATGAAAATACCAAGAAACAAGTTTAAAACTCAAACTTTGGTGTTTTCTGCAGTTTTTGTCAAAATAAAAGAAGCTCCTTTGAGCTGTCGTGTTTCATGTTTAAGACAAAAACTCGGTTCAAAGAAAGGCTGATCCTATTTGATGCAGATGACACTTTAAAAGGATATATATGTAATAGCACAAAAAATTCAAATACTATGAGTAAATAAAATGATGAGTGCAAACCCAGACACTTTGTGTTCTCTATTAATAATAATTTTAATAAAAAAATTATATTACAACCTCACTTAAGGTGTTTTTCCAGTTTTACAAGTAAACTTGATTATTTGTCATTTAATTAGCATTTATTCTTAGATAAAATGTACATGTGTTGGCAAGATATTATTTAAAAGTTGATAATTATGTAGGAAAATTCAGTGTTGTGAATGAAATTCAGACAGGAAACATGTGTGTTTTAACTAAATATGTGGGAAAACAGGACAGACAAATAGGCCTGAGTTAGCTGGTGCTCCTGTAATGTAATAAATAAACTAATAATGGAAATGAATGAAATTACATCCCAAAATAAATGTTCAGCACAACATGAAGCCCTTGGAAAAATGCCATCCTATGATTTAAAACGTAATCACTTCAGGAGAGAAACTTTCAAAAGTTCCTTCTGAGGTGTTGAAAGTAGCAGCCAAGAATAAATCCATCAACAGACATCTGCAGCATGGACTGAAACAGACAGAGGCTAAGAGGTCAACGACCACTGGTGCTGCACACGCTTCAGCAGCACTCAATCATCGGGCGACAACAGCAATCAAACAGCGCCCTTGTTTAAGGTCAGGACACGGACAGATCTGGTCAGAAACACTTTGTTAATGCCGTAAAAACCAAACAAAACAGAAAATATACACAAAAGTCAAAGAGCAAGAGAGGAGAAGGTCTGCTGCTAAACTTGATTTTAGCTACAGTTTCTTCTTACAGGGACTTACGACTCGTATAAGGTTCAATGTTAAATATGTTTAAAATATTCCTTTTGTTTCAACACCGAAGAACTGATCTGACATTTTTTCTTCAAACCCAGATCAGTTTATTCTTCTGCTCCATTTTCTATATCATAAAAACATCATTCTGATGTCAAATGGTGCTCCGAGGTTCTCGTGGGGCCCCAAGCAAAGATATCTTCTGTCAGGCGTCCTGCTGTTTCTCCGTCCGAGCAAAGAGAGGTGTCAGACGAGGAAGTGGACGACCAGTTTGGGGGTGAAACTTGATGTAGGACTTAAATTTGATGCTCACATCAATTCTGTGATCCGGTCCAGTTTCTTTCACCTGAGACGCCTTGCTAAAATCAAGCCTATGCTGTCGAGAGCCCACCTGGAGCGGGTACTGCATGCCTTTGTAATTTCTCGGCTTGACTACTGCAACTCTCTCTACGCAGGGTTGTGTCAGTCAACAGTGCGTCGCCTACAGGTTGTGCAGAACAGCGCTGCCAGGTTCCTGACTGGGACCAGGAAACGGGACCACATCAGTCCAGTCCTGGCCTCCCTGCACTGGCTTCCGATTTCCTATCGCTCACAATTCAAAATACTCGTCTTTGTTTATCATTTCTTCCAGGGTGGTGCTCCCCCCTATCTGGCCACACTCCTGAACAGACATTCCCCATCACGCGCTCTGCGCTCCTCTGACCAAGGCCTGCTCGCTGTCCCTCGGTCTAGGTGTCGTACCCGTGGGGACCGGGCTTTCTCAGTCCTAGCACCGTTACTCTGGAACCAGTTGCCACCCTCAGTTAGGCTGTCCCCTTCTCTGCCAGTCTTTAAGAATCACCTAAAAACACACCTCCTCCGCTTGGCGTTTCCAGAACATGTTTGATTATGGCCCTCTTTTATGTTGAATCCATTCCACAGTTTTCATTGGTACACTCAATCCATCCACTCAATCCAATTGTGTTTCACACATTTGTATTTTACCGGAATGTTTCTTCTATCTTGTTATTTCCATTTTGTATTTTGTAATTTGTATTTTGTAATTTGAATTTCTTTTATTGTTGATTTATTCAGTATAATTACTTACAACTGTACCATGTTCAGCGCTTTGGGCTTCCTGACAGGGTTGCGGAAGGCGCTTTATAAATAAAGCTTTGTTTGATTGATTGATTGATTGAAGTGTGGCTGATCTCTGTCAGGGACCACAAGATGACAGTGGGTGTTGTCAAATGACAGTTTTTCACAGTCTGATTCAAAGATTGTCAGCCCTCTGGGGGCCCCTTGTGGCCTGGGGCCCTCATAAAATTGCCCACCCTGCCTTTCGGCATGCTGCGCCTCTACGTACATCACGGGAAAAACTTAATTCCACCAGATACATAATTATTGCTGAATTTGTTGTACGTTTTCATCCTCACAGGTTAAACACGACTGCATTTCAGTGAAACTGTTCATTTTTGGTTTATTCATCTCCTGCCTGATCATTTCAGAAACAATCTGCATTCTAAACATGCAGCAGGTTTTTATGATCCAGCTGCAAATTGTATAGCTGAAGTCAGTCAGGTGTAAAAGCAGAGTTTTATGAGTGAAGATGTGCCTCAAAGCCATTTCAGGAGGTTAATGGATCGGTCGCTCACAAACACTGAAGCGCAGGAAGGAAATAACACTAAGTATATATTTACATCTTTAGCTACGTTTTTAACAGCTGGATGTTTGTCTGTAACTCAGATCTGCAGACACACACGTGCTGCAGATTTCTCTTCAGATTCATTTCTGAACCTTTGACAGCGATGATCCTCGGGACGATGTTTGGGCTTAAAGGGGTATGTGGTGCCAACAGCTGACACCTCCGTGGAGATAACTAAGGACCATATGGTCCACAAAAACAGCACGACATAATTCAGTATTGATCAGCTCTCCTCACTGGAGGAGCTTCAGTCCTCGATGCTGGAGAACAGAGAAATCAGAGGCATCAGCATCGATCGGACTGTACCAGCGAGGCAAAATTTCATTTTCGTAAATGTGGCAGCAGTCCTTCTGTATTCAATACTCTGACATGTGGTGTTGTTTTATGAGTCAAATATATTGATCTGCTGGTGTCTTTGTTCCTAAAAATACAGACGTTTCTTCCAGGCTGCAGAAGCTCTTCATTCATGTTAATGTGATGTTGAATATTAATAGAAAAAATTACTTATTCTGCGATAATTCGACATTGTTGGAGGGTTTTTTTGTGTTATTTATAGATAAAAAATAAAGTGGAAATTGTTACTTAATAGTCAGCTCTCTTCTGTTGGGTCTGGTTTCACAGCTTCCTGCTTGACTGAGTGGTTGAATCAGCGTTTCGGCTTCTCTTGATTAAATTTTGTGCTAAATAAAAAGATGGTTAGTCCCTGTTTTACTTCTTAGTTTGTTGTTTTGGATAATTGTACCACTATTCCTGAGGGGCAGCTTAAATCAGCAGTAAATGACTTTAAAACACAGAAAATAAATGCAACAAAGACTAAAACATAATTGTCCCTAAATGATGGATAGAGCAATGGGACTAAAAGTGCAATTTTGCTCATTTTCCCTCAGGAGCAGCTGTAGCTTCTGTGCCTGGCCCGATTAATCCCATCATCACCCCGGCTGCATCATCACCCGGACCTTTGTGTCCTCTGAGAGCTCCATGTGCCGCAGCGACCTCGGAGTCGGACGCAGCCTCCGGAGGAGATGAGATGCCGTCAAAGCTCAGCTCATCCTCAGACACGGACCCGGACCAGGAGGTCGAACCTGAGACTGAGACAGACGCGGAGACGGAGGAGGAGAAAGCTCGGCGCCTTCTGTACTGCTCGCTCTGCAAAGTGGCGGTCAACTCGGCGTCTCAGCTGGAAGCTCACAACAGTGGTACGAAAAAGGACAAGGTTTTGTTTTGTTTGCTGGGTTTGGTTTAACAATTAAAGAGAAATTTTGGTCTTTTTAAAGTCCAGTTGTCATCAGGGCCACTGTCCTACATCAAATACACCAAGCTTAATTTAGGAATCACTTTAACACGGTCGAACAAAGCTCTGATCACACTAAGAATATAGAACATACAGTATTGATATTTAAAGGAACTACACAAACAGCCAGATGGGTAAAACCGATGCCCTTCACAAACCCAAACTAGTGGTCAGCTTACTGACTGAATGCAAGCAAGAGCATATAATTGAGTTGTCAATCTAGACTTAAAAACAAGGAGCGATGGCGCTTGTCTGAGATTAAAAGTCAGATCATTTTAAAGTCTTGGTGCTAAAACAGAGAAAGCATGACTCCCCTGTCCACAGGGCCTGATCCATCAAGGATGAGAGGGATGAATCAGATTAGCCAGGTACTGAGGTGCCATACCGTTCAGCGTTTTAAAAACATGTAACAGGATTTTCAAGCTAAATCTGTAATTAACAGGGGGCCAATGAAGAATGGCCAAAATGGGAGTGATAAGGTCTGTCTTCATGGTTCCAGTCCAGGCGGTCTTGAAGCAGAATTTTGAACTGTTTGAAGTCTTGTGATTGCAGCCTGACCGACACCTGTGTATGGTGAGTTGCGGGAAAGTAAGAAAGAAAACTGGAGTTTGATGCCTGCGATCCACAGTAAGGGTCCTACCTGCAAGGGGGATCACTGAAATCAGGGCTGGCAACTCTCACGCACTGAGCGTGAGACACACACATCTGACCCTCTTCACACACTCTCACGCCACGCCTCCAATATCTCGCAATGAAGGCGGAAATACAACTGTCATGAATTGTTGCACATAACGATTTCATCAGACATGGTGTTGTATTCAACACGTTTCTCTGAATGTATGAAAACTGAAGAAAAATCTAAAAGAAATAAAAAAAATATTAGGACTTTGCTTGCTCCTTTTTTAGATGTTTTGAAACTGATGTGACAAAGTCTTTTACCATTAACCTCTGGAAATATCCATCGAAATGTTGTTGAAAATTATTTAAATGATGCCCAGTTATTAAAAAATATTGACGACTTCGTAACATATAACCATAGAAATCAGGTCTAAAATGCATGTGAGTGGGTCTAAGTCTGGGCGACGCCATATCAGACAGGATGTTTCCTTCTACATGAGCTCATGAGGACAAAATACATTACTGATTTGTAACAAGAGGTTACAAAACTTTCACCATTCATAAACATTGTTGTTTTACATACTTACCTCTTCACTCGTTGCCAGTGATGAAAAAAGTTCTGATGTGCTTGTCATTTTGCTGGAGGTCGAACGATCTGACCAAGTACTCCTTCGAAATTTACACTCCCAGCAGGGATTTTTGACCCTAATGGCCATCCGTTGGTAAAGTCTTACTCGAACGGAAAAATACCGCTTGCTTGCAATGATTTAGGTGTGTGCTGCCCCCATCACCAGAGAAAATACACACCGTTGCTTTAAAGTGGTCTCATGTCATGCTAAACAGTAAAGGATTAAGAGCAGGTAATATGGCATTCTAACATATCAGCATGACCTTTTAAAATCAACGTTTATTTTAAATAATAATTAATAAATACATAATTTGGTGATCTGACTAGTTATTAGCATTGCTTACTGCTCATAAATAACTGGTAGATGCTTTTAGCAACCAGTTTTAGGCCTAAAAAAACCAAAAGTATCTTTTCAGACCATTTTGTTGCAGTTTTTAATCAAGGTCTCAAACAGTACATGTTTCACCATCCCTTTCAGAAGCGGCCATGCTTTTTCTGAATCTAATTTTGGATATAAAAGTTTGACAGAAGTACTTTGAGATGATTTATCTGCAGGATTCTCACCACAACTGACTTGCAAACTGAAAAAGCAGCAAACTGTTAGTCACACTAGCTTCTGCATTAAGCAGTAACTGATCACAAAAGACAATTCAGCCCTTTCACAATCGACCATCTGGACTTTTTTGCAGCCCATTTTTGTCACAGCAGTATTTTTGTTGCTATTGTAAGAATTTCTTCCCAAACAGAGTGAGTCGGAGCTTTTTGTTCCATGGTTTAGGCCTCCTGATTGTGCCAGTTTCTGAGAAAACGTCTTCTCCTGTGAACGACCAGTTTGTAATGATGGTAGCTGTCAGCGCTGTAAGTGGCTCATTTAGGTCCCCTTCACCCAAAACCAGAACCTGGGTGGTCTTTGCAGACGTTTGGAGAGGTCTTTAAGTAAGAATAGGGAAAGCTGCAAGCTCCCCATGGCGGGTGATTGAGTGTGATAGGTTGGTGATTGTTTTTTGAGGATGAACAAAACTTCTGTAGCAAGATTACAATGGTTTGTTACCATGGTAAAAACAATTCCAAAGACGTGGAGGTAATGCACACCTGTGTGGCTCCATCGTCGAGGTCAACATTGACAACATCAAACAGCAGATTTTAAGATCAAATTTAAAATTTACAAATAAAATTGTATGTAAGAAATTAAATAAAAAGGCAAAGTGCTTTCATAGTGAGTACTTGTAGTGTAGCAGCATCATGATCCAGTCTCACTCCAATAGGTCATAGATGAGCGGGATAATAC
Source organism: Nothobranchius furzeri (assembly GCF_043380555.1). Taxonomy (NCBI): domain Eukaryota; kingdom Metazoa; phylum Chordata; class Actinopteri; order Cyprinodontiformes; family Nothobranchiidae; genus Nothobranchius; species Nothobranchius furzeri. The sequence goes on along the minus strand of NC_091745.1, from coordinate 63,238,331 downwards.
TCAGTCCACTATGAGGTAGATTTTGATCCTGGGTCACACTGGGCATTTTTCGGCCATCCTAAACAAATCTCTAGTTGAAAAGAATCGTGACAAAAAATGGTCAACACTATCTGCAGGTCTGTAGCCATCCAGCATGATGGGCCCAGTGATCACTTATTGAACACGCTCATCACCGAATTCAGCCTTCCGTCTTCGAGCAGTGTCAGAAAATCTATGAATCCAATCTACAATCGACCAGTAAAAATACACCCAGGGTCAGAGAAAGACACAAAAACTAGTGACAAAATACCAATGAAAGAGTAGCATTAGCAACGATGGAGGCTACATGGAAGAACATGTGGACCACTAATTTTGGACTTTGGTTCGGAGTCTAACAAAAGAAGTATTTTTTTTCTTTTCATTGTAGATCTATTGGGTACCTGTTGTCGTTCAATGTCTTATGCTCGTGACGTTAGTTAGTCCTCATAGAGAGAGGTTGTGCAGTTTAACTGAAATCTTTGGCCATGTAGTGTGCCACCTCTGACATGAAGCTGTCTTGTGCGACATCTGAACATTGCACAACCTAGCTGAGGGTTTTATAGACCAGTACAGGCCAGTGGTTCATTTTACATGTTCAGATTTAGCTGGCTTTATCCATGTTAAAAGTATGGAACTCTGAAAAATAAATTTTTAATGATAATGATTAACGCAGAAGTTAACCGATGGCATTAGCAACACCACCACACAGGAAAATTCCTCCAGGCCAGCATTATTTGTGGAGATAAAACACTGATGTTGCAAGTCAACGATAGAGTTGCATTGCTGTTATCCACTCTGAGGCAAGATGTCCACATTTCAGCAAACTCCAAATCATATTGGGTTCTGCCACCTTCTGCAGCAGCAGACCTGTCGGTGCTGATCCAAGCAAAGTAAAGTCAAGGGTGAGCAGTTACAGTGCAGCATGTGCAGCATGAGAACAATCATTCAAAGGCAGATGAAAAAATGAAGGTTTTCAATTTTGATTTAAAAGTTATGAGAGTGGGGGCATATTTGAGATCATAAGAAAGTTGATTCAAACTGTGTGTAGCATATTAGCTAAAAGCAGCTTCACCCTGTTTGGTTCTGACACGGGGTTCTACCAGCTGACTGCTTCCTAAGGACCTCAGAACCCTGCTGGGTGTATATACCAGAAGGAGATCTTACATGGATTCTGGCCCCATGCTATTGAGTGGTTTATAAACTGGAAGAAGCACTTAGAAATTGATTCTGTAGTTTACTGCTAACCAGTGTAGAGATTGAAGAACAGGAGTGAAGTGCTTGGTTCTCTTGGTCCTTGTTAAGACTCTAGCTGCAGCATTCTGAAAAAGCTGCAGTTTTTGGAAGACCAGTCAAAAGATCATTGCAATAGTCCAGCAGCAGCTAGAGCTAGACAGCTTGCTATACTCTGTTGATGATGATAAAGAGGCCCTTCACTAAGAAACAATTATTTAATTTCTTATTTCTGAAAATGATCGGCCACTCTGAGTTTTTCATGTAAACACAAAGAGTCTTCTACACCAGTGGTTCCCAAACTTATTTAGCCGTGCACCCCCTTCTATGTTCCGACCATGTCGACACACCCCCCAGCCTCCACATCAGGGCATGTATATATATATATATATATATATATATATATATACTTACCCGTTTTGACTCGCATCAGCAGAGAACACCTTGACTATGAGAAACGAGCCGTTATCTGATCAATAGAGCTCATTTACATCAGATTCTAGCTGAACTCCTGGTCCTAATGCTCATCCAGTGTTTATTTAATATAGCGTAATATTGTTTCTGGATGGTATAAAGTGCAGAGGACAAAAATTTACTTTGGAAAATCTGGGGGGGGGGGGGGGGGGGGTTGGATGGGCATGCCCCCACCCACCACCCCTCGCCACCCCAAAGTTATGCCCATGCATTCATTTATACTAGAGACCACTTCAAATGTATTGAAAAGAACGAGTGAAGATGGTCTGAAGAGCATGTGATAGCTACTCAACTGAGTGGTTTATGGGACATTCTTACTAACAGATGGACAGAAACTACAAAACAAACAACAGCTTAATGGTCACATGTGGCTGCAGAGCTGAAGGTTGCAGATTTCTGTTTTTGGATTATTGACAAAAAATTAAGTGTGTTTAGAGCCTTAAGATGTTCTTTTCCTTCAGCAAAGTTACTGTGCAAGTTATGTTTTTGTCTCTGGTGTTTCAAACATGACTCAAACAGTGGGATTACCCATCCTTACAGCAGTCTTTGATCAGAGATGTTTCAGGATAACTTACAAGCTAACCCTTTAACGCAACCTCGTATTTCACCGTTTTCCTGCCGGCTGCATCTCCAGGGTGACAATCATGTCTTGACGGGTTTCGTTTCTTGCTCTGACCCGCAGGCACCAAGCACAAGACGATGCTGGAGGCTCGGAGTGGCGTGGGCGCCATCAAGTCTTTTCCTCGTCCGGGAGTCAAAGGCAAATTGGCCTCAACCTCCAAATCATCAACAGGCCTGCAGAACAAAACCTTTTACTGTGAGACGTGCGACGTGCACGTCAATTCAGAGACACAGCTAAAACAGGTGAGGCTGAAAAACAAGATAGATTCTCGATTTGTAAACTCATGAAAAAGGTTTAAGAAAAATAGAAATCTGTCTGGTTCTCTGCGTGCCCAAGTAAATAAAACAAATAAGCATACTTCTTACTGAAAATTGTAGAAAACATATTTTTCAGTCATTAGCTTTGAAATGACTGGTTTGGAGAATATTCTTGTTTAGAAGACTGATACCACTTGTGTATCCGTCACTTCAAAATTCATTGCATGAGGCCCAGAAATGATCCGGCGCGTTTTGAAATGGAATTCAACCATCATAAATTATTCACACTTGCATAACGTGTCAGGAAAAAAAAAAGAAGAGCTCATGGAGCTTTTGGAGGGCTGTTGGACCTCCCTCTGTGTGCCGTTACATCAGCAGGAGGTGAACATGGAAGGAAATATAAACCAGAACACGACCACACACTTCATGCAAATGATGCTTCTGATGACTGCGACTCAAACACAGGCACCCTGCAGTCAGCCCATAACATTTGATTAAATGAATAAATTAGGAATACGAATATGGAATTTTGATGAAATTTGATTTCAAGAAAGAGATTATCAGATAAATAACATGGATTAAAGGGATACTGTGCAACTGTTTAACAGCTGTACATAATTTTCTTGAGCCAGTATGAGATTTCAGATCTAATAACTGTAAACAGAAAAGAGGGGGAGCATCAACTGACACACTAAAGCCGCAAAGCACTATCGGATTTGTAGTCTTTGTGGCAAAATGGGCCGATGGGACAGTTTTAATGTATATTTGATATTTGATCTCTCGGGCCAAATAAAAATAGACTGTGGGCCAAATTTGGCCAAGTTTGACACCTGTTCTTTACAGGGGTAATGAAAGGCCACCCAGCCCCTACGACGCCTTGTGGCTAGGGTGACCAGATCCCAACTTGCCAAATGTAGGACAGAGACTACTCGATGTGGGACAATGTGAAGTTCCGATGTAATGAGAAAAAAACAAACAAAACGTATATTCTGCCTTTTAGCCCTAACATCAGTGTTACATATACATATCAGGCAACGGTGGCACAGGAGTTAAGTGCTCGCCCCGTCATCGGAAGGTTGCAGGTTCAAGCTCAGTCTGTCGCTGTCGTTGTGTCCTTGGGCAAGACACTTAACTCTCGTTCCCAGCTGGTTGTGGTCGGAGGGACCGGTGGCGCCAGTGCTCGGCAGCCTCGCCTCTGTCAGTGCGCCCCAGGGCAGCTGTGGCTACATCGTAGCTCATCCCTACCAGTGTGTGAATGTGTGTGTGAATGGGTGAATGACTGGTTGTGTTGTAAAGCGCCTTGAGGAGTTCCAGGACTCTAGAAGGTGATATATCAAATACAGGCCATTTACCATTTTTGTTATCATCACAAATGTCCTATATATTTTATTTTAATTCAACATGAACAAGCATACAGCAAAAGTGTTACTATTTCACAGTTCCTCTCAAGTTACCACAACATAACTCAGGCTCTTTGGGCCTTCTGTAGTGGCTCTGATCATTTTAATAATATAGATAGGCCCACAATAATAAAAACATGCAGATTTAAGCAGTTTTTCAGAGTTTTCATTGAATATGTTCCACAACAGAATGACAGTAAAAGCACCAGTAATAGTTTTTACATCTATTTATGTTTGTTTTTTAATTATTTTTCCACAAAAATCAGCATCTCGTAGAAAAAATGTCCATACTTTGTTGCTATATTTTTCACAATTCAGAAACAAATTTTTTTTAACATGACAACAAATCTCTTCTAATGTCCTCCATGTTTTAGATCATGAACAGAGCTGATTAGTTTAATTTAGTGACGAATCACCCCTCTAGACACTAAGGAAGGCTGGGGGCATTTCAGCTGTTAGATTAAGGTGCTAAAAAGACGCATGCACAGTGAGAAAGTAGATTTAGCTTTCGGTTTTACAAAAGGCCACCTGGGGGTGCTAAAAGCAAGCCAAAACTTCTCCTTTTATCACTACCTCTGTTTCTGGGTTTAATGTCCTCTGATTCAGTCTGTAATATTTTTCATTTAGTGAATTTGCCCTTTTTCATTAATATATCTCACCAGCGTCTATTCTAAGTGTTCATATTAGCTTGAGATGTTACATTTTTATATACATAAACTGTGGTCAATCCTCTGATAGTCATGCGCCATCTTGAAATATGGTAGCTGTTAAGGGACATACATGATATAGGGGTGGTGCCAGTTCTCTCTATGGCAGCCTTGCAGGTTTAGTAAAATTCTGCTCCCTCCATTTAGAAAAGAATACAAATGAAAAGATTGGACCTAAACGGATTGAAAGGTGGGAGTTGTTGATAACATTTAGCCTTTTTGATGCATGTAGGCTGCCGTAGAGGCAATACCTACTCTGAACTGTGTGGCACTAAAGAGTAGATTAAGATGCTCCTGGATTCCTAATATTACCACATAGAGGATAACAATAAATGAAACATCTTTTTAGAGACTTTGAGTTAAGGAACAGACACTCCCCTGCACATACATGTTAGCTAGCCGCTGCTGTTGGCAGCAGATAAATCATCGTGTCCTCTAACTGCTGACGATTCCATCATGTGAGGAATGTCCTCCATGATACCTGAAAAGCAGTCTGTTTCCTCTCAACTGACCTTCAAGTTTCTCCCTAAAAAAGAAAAAAAGAAAATACAGAAAAAACAAACAAACAAAATGAACAAAAAAAAAAAAAAAGGAAAACTCAGAATCCAGCATGAGAAATGTAACTCTCAGCTGGAAAGCCGGAGAAACGTGTGATCGTCAAATCCCCTGAGTGGAAAATTTAAGACTCGACCAGAAATCAGCATCATGTTGTGCACACACACACACACGCGCACACACAGAAACACAGAATTATCTACCAGCTTTGGGAATGACAATCCAGATCGGGGTTTTTTTTCGGCTCCACCAGCTGTTTCTTGTCTTTCTGCATGAGGGAAGCCACATTCTCAACTGTGTTTAACTTGAGAACAAAATGTGTCATTTAGCGAAACCTCCCTGCAGTCATTCTCGCCGTGGGTGGCTCTGGTTGAACATATTACCCTGAATCAGAGCTCACCGTGAGATGGGATGTGGAATTCTGGGTATTGGCATCTCTGATTCAGCTTGTTTTGCTCTTATCTTTACTCAAAATTTAAAAAATGAGCAATTAAAGCATCCGCGTTCTTTAGTTGATTCTTTCAGGCTCTTTGATGAAGGTTTGAATGGAAAGATTTTCAAATTTATTTAGAAAAAATTCTCCAAAGTCTCATTAAAATGTGAATTTATGTGTGGAATTTAATTTCCCTCTAGTTATTTTTTATTTGCTCGACCTCATAGACATAACAGACGAGCAATATTTTTGAACATCCAGTAGTATATAATAAAAAATAAAAAAGTCACATTTGCACGGTGGCCCAGAAGGATCAATGCAATACAAAAGCCACAAAAATCTAATTTCTGGAATAGTTTGAAAAATGTCTATTTATTTGCCAATCGACAGATTTTTATTTGGTAATAAGAAAATAAAACTGATTGTTCCCTCATTACCATTTGTAATTAAAGGTGTGGTTTAATCATTTATTTAATACAGTTGTAGTGTTGTTTTCCTGTGGCTGGTCACGTGCCAGAATGGGCGGGGTCATCAATGCAAATTCACAGTGACATAAATATGTGAGGATTTTCATATCCTACCATTTCATTGTCTATTTTCTGTCAGAAGCTAACACAGGAGATAGGTGTAGGAGACTATTTTCATGTTCCGCTTGCATGAAAATTTCTGAGTGACTGATTATCATCAGGAATAGTGTTTTTTCAGTCAACCACACATTTAATAAATAAATAAATAAATAAATAAATAAATAAATAATCATTTTGCCATTGTTTTTCAGAAAACAGAAAATAATAAATTAACATTTATCTCAATTTGTCAAAAAAAGTTAACATTTAGAAATCATAACTCCAAATGTATATCTGTTGTGCTTTGATCACGATTCAGAAATTATTGGTGTCTCAGATCAAACTTTATGGGTGGCTAATTATTATTTATTTTCTATTTTACCTTTTAAATTTAAAGCTGTAAACAATTACATTTTTTAATCAATTATTGATTTGGCACAATAAGACTGCATTAATATTATTTAAAAGTATTTATTATAATATTGTAAAAAAATTGCACGGTTTCAATGTCTTTTGTACAGGATTATGCAAATGTCTTCATATTTTTAAAGGGGGGCATAATAGCAAAACTCACCTTTAGCATTCTTTGTGCTGCCATGTGGAATCCTTGGAAGCTGAAAATGTCCCAGTTCTTGCATGGCCAGCATACTCACTGGACATGTCACCCGTTGAGCGTGTACCAGTTCCCACTAATATCCAACAACTTCGCACAGCCATTGAAGAGGAGTGGACCAACATTCTACAGGCCACAATTGACAATCTGATAAACTCTATGCGAAGAAGATGTGTTGCACTGCATGAGGCAAATGGTGGTCACACCAGATACTGACCAGTTCTGAGTCCCCAGACCCCCAATAAAGCAAAAATCTGCACATTCCACGGTGGCCTTTTATTGTGGGCAGTATAAGGTACACCTGTGCACTACTCATGATGTCAGATCAACATCTTGATGTGGCACACCTGTGATGTGGGATGGGTTATCTCAGCAAAGCACAGGTGCTCACTATCACACATTTAGACTGATTTGTGAACAATGTTTGAGAGAAATGGTAATATTGTGTATCCGGAATGAATTTTAGATCTTTAAGTCCATCTCATGAAAAATTGGAGCAGAAACAAAGGTGTTGCGTTTATATTTTTGTTGAATATATATATATAGCTTCTTTTTACCATCTTTATTTAAAAGTTGGATTAATTAACCATGTTCTTGAAACCGTCTTCATCTGATTATTTATTTGTTTCTAAAATTTCTTACAGCACATCAGCAGTCGGCGTCACAAAGACCGAGCAGCAGGGAAACCAGCCAAACCCAAATACAGCCCCTACAGCAAGCCACAGAAGGGCCAGACCAAGCTGCCGGTGAGTCACCGCTGACCTCTGACCTTTCACATGTCGACAAAAACATCCCCGTTTATCTTTGACTGTTTTATCCCTGACGTCTCAGCTCTTCAGAGGAAGTCCAGAGACTGATTCAGTCACCTGAGAGCCTTTAGAGGTTAGGGTTATTAAACATCAGCAGCATAAGGGAACAGAAGAAAAATGTGATGTTTTATTGACAACAAAAAGCCCGTCTGATCCAGGAGCTGCAGCAGGAATGCAGACTTGGGTCGATTACTGTTTAGAAGTGATTGTAAATGTCAGCTTTAACTTATTTGGAGCGGTTTGGTCTCAGGCATCAAAGTGGTTCACTTCAGGGTCAGACAGGCTGCTACACCTTGGAATCAGAGAGAACATTTGATTTTTTTTATTTACCTGGGGTTATTGTTGGACTTTCTGGGCTCCAGGTGAGCTGAAAACAATCGCTTAAAAGATTTTTGATCGCCACGTATGATAAATCACCGCTGTGTGGTTTTAGCGTAAGTCTTCTGGTGAAAGGGAAAGATTCACTACATTAGTAGGGAGCAGGCAGGAGGGTTACCAGTGTGGGGGAAATGGTTTTCATCCTGAAACCCATCATTGACTGAGTTAACGGAGAGGAGCGTCTCTGATGGGCGCAGAGTAAAGAATGCTCCCCATGGGTGTCTGACGCCCGACTCGGTTATTGATAACCCGTGACGACTGCTGCTTGGCAGCGAGAACATAGCTTTTTCATCACTGATACACAAGATTACACCAGATAGAACTGGTGACATTTTCACCCGGAGACTTTTGTCATTTTACTTTTCGGTGTTTGCTTTTTCTTTGGACAAAAATACCCAATGTTTATAAAGACAAAGTTCCCTCTGCTGCACAGAAATGCTTCTACTCAAGATGATTTGCGTTATTTAATCAGAAATAAAATCAGAAATGTTTCTTTTGATTGTAAAATCCTCACTGAGCTTTAGGAAACTGCCTCTGGAAACAAGGAGCATCTCTCGCCCAATTACTGCAGATTTAAACAGACTCGTTCTCTGACCCGTCTGCAGGTGAAGAAAAATAAGCGCAGATCATTTTTAAATATTATTTCTTGTAATAAAACAATTTGTCTTGTTTCTGATTCAGCATTATGTTTGGTTTAGTTTTGTGAAACAAGATTAGGCACACAAGGCTTTGATAAATGATTATTTCAGGGTGGAGGTGTTAACACGCTGAGTAAAAACTTGAAATATCCTCCAAAAATACATATTTTTTTCTGATCAAATTAAACCTGTTTTTAGTATATTTTTGAGAAAAGGTATTTTTATTTTTAATTTTCAACACCTTAATGCTCCAGAAATATATATTTATTTGTGTAAAAGGTTCTGCTAATCCAAGTTATTTATAGGGGAAGTAAAATATTTGCATGAAATAAAAGCTTAGAAGGATAAAACTTCTTGATGTTGAAGTTTTATTTTGAAGGTCCAGATCATTTAAATCTAAACAAATCGTTTTCTTTTTACTTTAGAAATAAAGTTTCAGCACTATTGTCTCGCAGCAAGCAAGTTGCAGGTTCAAATCCCAGCTGCAGTCGTTCTTCATGGAGTTAGCTTGTTCTCTCCATGCATGTGTGGGTTTTCTCTGGAGACTCCGGTTCTCTCCACAGACCAAAAACTTGCATGTTGGGTTGTCCCTAGGTGTGTGTGTGTGTGTGTGTGTGTGTGTGTGTGTGTGTGTGTGTGTGTGTGTGTGTGTGTGTGTGTGTGTGTGTGTGTGTGTGTGTGTGTGTGTGTGTGTGTGTGTGTGTGTGAATGGTTGTTTTCCTGTGATGACTGGGACCTGTCCAGGGTTACAGGTTACGATAATGAGTGAGTGTGAGGGAGAAACAAGATTTCTTCTCTAGATTAAATAAACTCAAGCTCATTAGGGTTAGGATTAGGGTTATGAACAGGGGATTTGGATAAACGTTGTAGAGTAAGTGCTGCAGTGAAGTCAATTTCGATTTGAGATTAACCAAAAATCAAAACACGAGGAAATTCATGTGAAAGTAAGATAATCGTTTACCTTTATCTAACAAAAACAAGTGTTTTTGTCTTCCACCTCTAGATAAAACTGATTTTGAGGAAGGATCGTCCCTGTCAGCCTCTAGCCACTCAGATCCTACCTGCTCACCTGGCGGCCGTGGCTGCAGCCGCCATCGGGAACTCGTTCACGCACCGTACAAGCCACGCCGCCAACCCGCCACCCAACCCCAGCCTTTTCCAGACTCACACCCTCCCTGCTGCTTTGCTACGCCCGGCCCCAGGGCCAGTCAGGACCTCTCATCCACAAGTCCTCTTTGCTCCTTATTGAGCAGTTTGAGCCGGGCGGAGCTTCTCCACCTCCTGCACAGAACCATGTGGTGCACCCCAACCGGACCAAGGAGTCACTTCAGCGCCCTTCTATGCATATGGGATACTGACCATCTTCATGCCATGCCTGAAACTTCAACATTCTCTCTCCTTCAATGGATTATCCACTGGAAGCAGTGGGGCCACCTCATGCTTTATTCCTCAGATCCTGACTGGACATGTTTTTGGTGCCACCCTGCAGCCCACGGCTCAGACCTAGGCCCCAGACATGGACCTACAGTACGATGTACCGCAATAATGTAAAAGACTAACCCAGTGAGCTATGCAGTGTAATTATATCATGAATCAAAGATGAGTCTGAGCTGAAAACATGGTGGGGATGTGCTTTTTGTAAAGCTTTTGTGGAGGATTGTTGTCAGTCATTATTTAAAAAAAAAGTTGTTACTGGTAATGAGAGCTGGCGAAGCCCTCCTCTGTTCCTGTATGCACTTTAAGATCTTTCTCTGATGTCTACATTAGGTGGCTAGACTGTGTTAAATGGTTATTACGTGTCGTGATGTGTACTTTTGTCTCAGTATATCTGTGTGTGTGTGTGTGTGTGTGTGTGTGTGTGTGTGTGTGTGTGTGTGTGTGTGTGTGTGTGTGTGTGTGTGTGTGTGTGTGTGTGTGTGTGTGTGTGTGTGTGTGTGTTTGATATTTCGAACCATCATAAGCCATTCCAGTTCTTCAGCACCAGTTGTCGCTGACTTGTCTTGAGCCGGAGGGATCACACAGGCTTGTCGTGTTAAATGTCAGTGTGTAAAAGGTGAACAGTTTCCAATAAAAGACACCTAATTTGTTATTCCCAGTGTCCCTGGGGAGTCTGGTGTTAATCTCAAGTGCAGGTTTAAGTTTAAACTGATAGAAATAACATATCTGTTTCCTTCAGAGGGTGAAGGCCAGACATCCCAAAAGCTTCAGCTCCTCCTGGGAGATCCCACTGAGGATGTTTCCAGAAAAACATCCAGAGGTAAGAAGTGAGGAGGTATTTAAATGAGGTGCCTGAACCACCTCTTCTGACTCCATTCGATGAGGAGGAGCAGCAGCTCTGTAGCAAGCTCCGGGAATCCCATCTTCAAGGCAGAGCCCAGAGGAAGCTCATTTCAGCAAGACATCAAAATATTCCTCCAGTTTAGGAAATGACTCCTTCTCCAACCTGGAAGGAATGTTTCTCTTTTTTTTCCATAGCCTGAGGCTCAGCGGCGAGCCTCCTTGGTGAACGCCGAAGGTCACTAAAATTCCAAACGGAACCGCATCATCTGCAAAAAAGCAGCTATGCGACCCTGAGATTCCCAAACCAGAACCCGCTCTTCTCCTTGACTACGCTTCCAGATTCAATGGACACCACAAACAAGATTGGAAAAAATATATGGTCATTGTAAAAGCATATTCAGCACCCAGGTTTCCAGAAGGTTGATGGACTTTTATTTCTCAAAGTGCAAAGTTTGTGTGGTGGTTTAAAACAATGTTATGTGATTTATCAGAAGTGGTAAAAAAATGAAGAAATAAACTAAAATAATTGTAGAAGAAAAGTTTTTTTTAATTTAAATATAGTTTTTTATTTTAGTATATAAAACAAACCAAATGTCTTTGATAAATTACTAATTATCTTATAGTTAATTTATTTTTAAATAATATAATAAATCGTTAACAGGGTGTGGATGTTAGGAAAGACACCACTGACTGTTATTATACCTAAAAAGTAAATAAATAAACTTAAAAGTGTGGAACACTGAAAAGCAATTTTTAACGATTATTTCTGATTATAATCAGTCACTCTGAGTTTTTCATCCAAGCTGAACATGAAAATAGTCTCCTACACCTTTCTCCTGCGTCAGCTTCTTATAAAAAATAGATGGTGAAATGCTAGAATTTGAAAATCCTCACACATCTATGTCACACTGTGAATTTGCATTCATGGCCCCGCCCATCTTGGTTCGTGCCCACCCACAAGAAGACTTTTTTTCTTTCATTTGAAGCAAGGAGAGAGCAAAAGTGTTTTTGTGATAGTGACTTTGCAACATGGCTGAACGTGCTCTGTTAGACAATCAGAAGCGAGATGTGTGCATATCATTGATAATAATGAGTAATCCTGCTGTTTTCAGCCCACGTCTGCATCAGTAAACTTATGCATCTCAGTAAATGAGCATCATAGCTTTTTTAATAACTTATAAGGCATGCATTTACTAGAGAACACTACAAATGTGTTGAATAAACGAGTAAACCACACCTTTAATTAATTTAAACAAGACAAATATTTTTCATTTTTGTCGTTTCTTTGTGAAACATTTTGGGTTGCTGAACTATTTTCCCCAAACAAAGAGAAAACTTTAATATGCATTTGTCACTCAGCCAAAACATTTTATTGAAATGGTTAACATATTTCAGAATCAGCTTCAACAAATGACATATGATCATAGCAACGGAATCAGATAAGTTGGTTCAGAAAAGGTTTTTGCAGACAGTTCCAACTAATTAATTCAGATATTTATTTTCCCAGTTCACCATAACCTCCTGTGATTGTTGTAAAAAGTCAATAATTGTCTAAAGCAACCCAGCTTTGTAAATAAAAACAAGTTAGAAATGTGTGAGTTCTTATGGTCACCTGCACCCATGAAAACATAGCATGAACATGCATAAAACTCCCACAATGCAACAAGGTCATTTCTGGTTTTAAAGCTGTTGAACTTTTATGTTTTTTCTTGGTGTGAGTTGGGGATAGCTGAGGGGTTGGTCTGGGGCCACATGGCTCTCTCCGACTTATGTCTCTATTTCAGCTTCTCAGCTTTGCGTTCACAGGTGAAGAGGAAAATAATGAAATGAGACAAAACTTCTACAAAGATCCAGATTGGTGGGAACTTAGCCAAAAGGCAAATACTTCCTTTTACCAGCTGACTAGTTTCCTCTGAGTCTCAGTATAAAACAGAGCTTCATTGTTTTCACTAAAATAACAAAATTATGGTCAACCATGAATAAACCTGGGTCACGTCAGACTAACTTTAGTGATGCCATTTATCATTTCAATCTCAGTTTTATTTCTGGTGTAGAATGTTAAAAAGGAGCCAGTGTAGATACAGACCATTTAACAAGTAAAATAATTAAAGAAACTATGCAGGATATCCACAACATTAAAGCCAAGGAAGCAATGACATTAAAGAACACAAATGCAACAGAAATCAGGTGTGAAATATAAACAGGAAGTTAAATATGAACACAATTTAATTCAGTTTATTTGTATAGAGCCAAATCACGAGTAATTTTAAGTTGCTTTGCAAAGTAAATATTCCGATTGAACCTACTCATCGGTGCATGGAATCACTAACTTGTGCCAGTTACTTTATAGCAGTCCCCAAACTATGCAAGCATGTAGCAACAGTGGAGAAGAAAACTCCACTTAAACAGGAAAAAACCTCCAGCAGAACATGATTCAGTATGAGCAGCCACCTGCCGCAACTCAATAAGGGTTTGACAATAAGCAAATTAACAAAAAGGAATAAAAACTGCAAATATTAATGTAAAACTAAATCCCAAACAAAGACGTTAAAGGTAAAAACAAACTTTTAAAAACACTGTAGAGTGTTTAACTCAAACTAGTTTCAGTGGAGGGAGCTGAAGGAGACTATGAAATCACAAACTGATGGTGACCTGGCTTTGTTGCTTCTGGACTTGTAACTTGAACTTCAATTTTTTTGTCCAAAAGTGTGTATCTTTTCACTTTGTGGCTTATTTAGTATCAGTTGGCTTGTGTTAGCGTTAGCTCATTGTTAGCGCTAGCTTTAGCAGGCTGCAGCAGTATTGTTAGTCAAAAGTTGTAAAGCCGCTTTCAACCAGTAGGAGGGAGAAGCAGAAAATATATTTAGCGTTGCTTTAACTGGCGTACTTCTGTGTGAAAATTAAATAAATCCCCTATTGGGCTTTGAAGGATTCCAGAATGGCCTCTGTTTGTAGAAATAGGGATCCCACTCTGCAAGGCTGATGAGCTAACAGCCAACTGGAGTGAAAAATCATAAAAATATTACCACCTCCTAGTTTAAAGTCTGGCAAGATTTTAAAATGTATATGAAAATAACAAAATGTGACGAATGGTAAATGTTTACGATCATGTTTAGATGAGCCGCTGACTGAATCTAGCCGTTAGCTCCTCAGTCCAGAGGGAACTCTATTTCTATTTCTCTGAACAGAGGCCATTCAGAAAGATAATATTGCTTCTAAACCAAGAATAGACTTTAATATGGCCAAAAGATTCAGCAGAATTGTTCTACTGAAAGAGACTCCATGTTTAGATGCTCTTAGATGACATGATGCTGAGTTTGTGTTACATGAATATTATTTTAACTAGAATGAAAAAATTGAGTTAATGTGGCGTCTTGTCAAACTGATAATCACCTGGATTCTGTTTATGCCCATATACATGGTTTTCTCTCACACAGATGTTTTAAGTACATCTGGCTGCATCTGTTTTCAGCTGTGAACAACGGCATGTTTTATGTTTTAAGTAGGGCCAGGACTTTAATGTGTTAATTATGATTAATTAATTAGAAAAAAATGATGCCTTAAAACAAATTCACGCATTTAATCGCAGCTTGCATTTCGAGCACGGCGGAACCTTCGTCATTGCACGACTTCCTCGTAGACCGAATATCAATGACGCACACAACAATGCACAGTGCTAATGGCTACTAAAACGGAATAAAAACAGAAAGAAGTTGCCTTGCTTGGACTGATGCAGTAATTAGGAAACACGTCCGCCTCTTTTCTTAACTTGGAAAAAAAAACTTCCAGACAACAACGGGGTCCGTGTCGCGGACATTTTTCAGAGATCGATACTGCTGCAGCTGCCCGGTGGCACCGGAAACTTTACAAAAGTTACGGTAAGCTATATTTTTAACATTTACGTAACATCTGTGCAGCGCTGAAAGCACCAGACAGAATAATTCTTTCCCCTAACAGTAGTTTATGAAAGTAGTCAGACAAACTAGAGGCACCTGGCTGCCGCTGGGAGAACGCTCCGTGTTCTCACTACTATGTAAACAATCACAAACAACGTGTCTTAAAGTTGAAAACAGAAGTTTAAGTTAAAACAGAAACACTCTGAAACTTTTCTGATGATTTTCTAAACAATTCTGTCGGGGAATTCTATGTTTCTGAGACGAGTCTCTGTCTAAACATCACATGCATTACTATCGTTAAGCAGCGAGGTGTGTTGACGCTGTCATCAGCTAAGGGGCGGATGCTTAAGTGCATCAGGGGCAGCGAGGAACGAGAAAGTTGTGATCAGGCTGGAGATCACACCAGATTCGCTGCTGCAGGCGTGAATCTGCGGGTCTGCAGCATCCCCTCCTTAACGTGACAGCAGGACTTCTCATTTAAGGAAGGTCCGCTCACCTGTTCGTCAGATCATTATTTCCTCGCCATGATCTTTTATCTTCCCATCTTCCTCCAGTCATCCAACTGGAACCAGTTAGTGTTGCTAATCATTCTCAGAATATGTCATGCCTGCTCTGGTGTTAAAAGTTAGTAAATTTAAGTCCTAGATCATATTTGTGCCAGTTCTACTGTCATTTTGAAGGATTATTATTTATATGTGTTTTTACTACATTATGTGTAGAAATGCTAATAAAAACTCCCAATTATACAAACAAGTGAAACTGAAAAAATTAGAATCTGGTGCAAAGTCAAATTTATTTCAGTAGTTCAACTAGACAGAGAGACTATTTAAAGGCTCAGGAACCCTTTGCAGGTGTTTTCTATTTGTAATTATAAATTTTAGTTGATTTGGGTCTTGTTTCATATCACACAGTGACATTTGAATAATTAAAATGCCTTTTTTTATTAAAAGCTTTAGTTTACAGTAATGACCATGTCTAATGTTTGATTCTCTGTCTCATAATTTTAATTAAAAGTTTTGCTTTGAGAGCGCATTTTCCTGAACGATTAAAATGTGATTAATTTGGATTAATTAATTACAAAGCCTCTAATTAATTCGATTAAATTTTTTAATCAAGTCCCAGCCCTAATTTTAAGGATTTGCACAAACAGAGCTGTTTGTGTTATTGAAAATGTTATCAAAAATAAACTTGAACGTGTGTTGGTGCTAATTTGTCACCCATTGAGAATTATCGGAATGTTTATTTTTATTTTCTCTGTAGATCATTTGCCTCTTCAATGCATTTCTAGCATCATGCACAACAACAGCGCTTTTAATGAATTTAGGGTTTGAAATAAGGCATGCAGGATAAAATAGGAACACTTAGTTGCAAATTTTACTCAATGGTTTCAAATTTTCTGATACATGCCTACACAAGTCTGACATCTAAAAGCTCATGTGGCTCTCATCCCTCCAGGAAATCAGTGGTTTAGCATTCTGGAGAGCCTGAATCACCACAACACCATAATTCATATGTTTAAACTCAGCTGTTCACTTTTCATGAATGCTAAAGATCATTCATCCATCTCTCATTTGCAGCATGTCTTCTCCCATCTCCCCAATGCACAAAGCCGGCTGTCAGCCAGATGTAGGAAGTTTTTTTCCCACCAAAACCTTTCCTCTCACCATCTAAAAAACTACAGCACACCACCTGACTATACTGCTGTTCTCTGAGCTGCATTTCTGAGCTATATCTCTGTCCTCCATTATAGTTCCATTCAATTTTGCTGGATCAAAGCTCACAAGCATCTGTAAATAAGATGTGGAGCAGCCATGTTTGCTGATCAGGAGAGCTCTCTGCACAAAAACAGCTCGATTCCTCCTCTGTCAGCAGGGAAAGGGTTGCGAACAGCTGGAAGTTCAACCAAGCGAGTGCTGGAATGTAGATTTGGTCAGAATGAGTCAGACAGGGGGAAAAGTCAGATCACAGAACTCAAGGGGACCTTCACTTATGTGTGTTTTTGGACAATAAATAAAGAGGAGCAAATGCTGCCAACAGTCTTTGAAAAATTAACTTAAAATGGAAAAATTTGCAAATAAGAGATGAATATGTGATAATGTAGTAAATCAATAAATACATTTTTTAAATGTCCTGATTTTTAGCTGCAGCTTCCTGAGCCTGCTGCTGACAGATAATGGATAACTGCCTTAACTAAATATTAGAGATCCTGGACAATATTTGTCATTGTTTTGGGTTGTTGCAATCATAAACATGCATTTGCATAAAGGAAAAATGTCTGTCAGCTTCTATGCTTGTAGAAGCATTAGAAACAAGACAAATGTTATGTAAAGTTAAAATCTGTGATTAATTGTGATTAATTAATCGTGATTAATCGTGGTGAAATTTTTTAATCTATTGTTAGCCCCGAGTGTCAGTTAAAGGTATAAGACATATTGCAAAAAAATGAATCTCTTGAATAACATCTGAACCCTTAAAAAAAAGAAAGAAGATGGGCGAGTGCTAATTAAACAGTGTTTAATCTGAGTGTTTCCACATCTATTTTCTTTTGGCAGCATATGCAGGGCATAGGGGTAGAAGACTATTTTCATGTTATGCCTGCATATTAAACTCAAGGCTCAAGGTGACTGATCATATTAAAAAAGGATAATGACAATATCCATTTCTCAGTAAACCTCTCCTTTAAAATATAAATTTGCATCACTGAAATATTTAAACTTCCCTTTTTCTCATTTTGCTGCTTCATGGAGACAGCCCAGAGATGCAATATTTACAGAGAATAAAGACAGTCTGGTGTTGTGCTGCAAAAAAATAAAAAAGAGACAAAAACAGCTGAGTCAAATGGAGCTTTGTTTGTAGGATTAGGAATTGGGACATATTTACTTCTTATCCAGCCAGAGGAATATTGGCAAAAAGCAAAGCAAGAAAACCCTGCAAAACGGAGAAATAAGTGAATTGAAAAATACACAACAGTGTGGAGTTTCCATCTTTCTCCTATTTGCATAAAATATAATAATTACAATTAAATATTTGGAGAAGCAGAAATTAACAGCAATTTAAAAAAAACTTGTGTAATTTAAATTATGAAGAAGAGTCATTTCTAATGAGCAAAACCAGTCTGTCATTTCCAAATCAAATCAAATCACCTTTATTGTCACGTCACATGTGCAGGTACACTAGTACAGTACGTGCGAGTGAAATTCTTGAGGCCTGATGAAGCTGTGGGTTTAAAGATGCAGCTCATTATGATCCAAAATATAAAAAAGGGTTTTTCTTCACCCAGTTTGTCATCAGGGATATTGAATCATAACTATGTGACATTTTCATCTTTTGTGATCAAAACGGTTCTCTGTTTCATCCATGTGACATTCTCTTTTTCACAAAGAGAACAATGGATTCAAAGCTGCACTTCACTGACAGATCTGCTCTGACTGAAAAATAAGCAGAATACTGTTAGCTTTGTTAGTTGTTATAAACACAGTGGCGGCTGGCCAGTAGAGGGCGATAGGGCGCCGCCCTCCCAGTTTTTCCGTGTTTTTAATTTTTATTAAAAAAAATAAATAAATAAAATTAACAATAATCACATATTATAAGTTAATTGTGTGTTTTGTAACAAAAATAAATCATATATATGTATCTATATTGGTCTCTGCCGGTCTCTGCCGATCTCTGCCGGTCTCTGCCGAGCGGTGGAGGCTGTGTGCTGTTTTTCAATCGCCCAAACAGGACGAGACCAGCTGTCCAATTGCTGACAAGAATATCAAAGGGTAGGAATGGGAATGTATCCAATCAGCGTCGACGTTGTTTCAGAAAGTTTCAGAAGCATGATGGGCGATGGAGCTACCGCCAAAGGATTCGTTGGTGTTCGGTAGAACTCGGCAGAGTCGTTTTTGGTCGTGACGCAGATGTAACATGGACGCCGCCGGTGACTACAACCAGCATGGATACCGGATCTCAGCAGCCACTGAATTCAGTTCGGTCTCTTCTCCAGTATCCGTTCGAGAGGAGAACTATGGTGGAAAAACTTAATGTCAAAGAGCTTGGACCAGATCAGCCCGACGTAAAGATAAGCCAGCAGGAGAAGGAGAGAGGTAAACTGTACACACTAGGCTTCTCCCAAAATTGGTACACCAGGAAGGCTTGGCTAGCTGGATGCAATCACGCTAATGCGTTATTTTGCTTTCCGTGTTTGTTATTCAAAACGGCTGGGACAGATAAGGCATGGATGAGTCAGGAGTTACAGACATGAAACATTTTTCTGAGAAGGTGAAGAAACACGAGTCATCCCGGGAACACATGGACAACAACACGGTGAAGCTAGCCATGCTAGGCAGCAGAGCTAACGTTGCCATGCAGGGAACAACAGCAGCTGGGTGCAGAGGTAAGCTGTACATTACATTTCTGTGAACAAGACAATCAGAATCAGAAATCCTTGGTTGTCCCACAAACCGGGACATTTGTTTAATAACATGTTTAAATGTGCAATAACTGTAAAAACTAATTTCAACACACATACTTATTATACATATTTAATCACGTAAATGTGTATTTCATGTAAATTTGTACATACATCAATCTGATTCCAGTTTACTTGTTACACTTCTGCTGCAGCAAACAAATTTCCCTTTTGGGACAATTAAACATTTCTGATTCTCAATGAGATGTTTTTACCTCAAATGTAAAAACATCTGATTGAGAATCAGAAATGTTTTATTGTCACAAAAACTGGGAAATATGACATTTGTAAGAGGATACTGATGACATTATTTCCTATGAAAGTGTTTCCTATGTACTTATCTGTTGTGTTTTATTTATCATATGACAGGTTTTTCACACCATCCTGAGCCATGCAAAAGAAGATTCTTGTCACCACACCCATGACCACAGCCGAATCAGAAAGGTGCTTTTCTACTTTAAAGAGGATTAAGACTTTCCTTGAGGAACACCATGACACAGGATGGGCTGAATGCTCTTGCCATGCTCTCCATGGAAAAACAAGCTTGTCACAAACATTCCTGACTTCAATAAAAAGCTAATAGAGAGCTTTGCCACTCAGAAGGACAGAAGGGCAAAATTTCTGTACAAATGAGGTATCACACACACACACACACACACACACACACACACACACACACATACACACACACACACACACACACACACACACACACACACACACACACACACACACACACACACAAATGCATCCACTTGATCTTTGTATAAAGTTGACCTTGGCACAACACTCCAGAAATATTTAACAGTGTAAATTTCTGGCATTTTGTCTAAGTAGTGTTTACTACCATTACTGTAACAGTGACCTGCTCATAATTTTTTGTGTTCACTCAAATGTTGAAATTAAACAAAATGTTTTTGTTACTTGCCTCTTATTTACCATTTATGGTCGTGTTATTTTATGTGCAATTTAATGCAGTATTTTTCAACCTTGGTCTGCAAGGCAGCGTGCCAATAGTCAGACACACCTGGATTAATCAGTTTGTCCAATGATGTAAGACAGGAAATAAAAGAGCTGTGCTTAATTCAGGAAATAGTGAAGTTGTGCACAAAGCTCAGAAAGCACAAGTTTGTTTAAAAAAAAAATAGCACAGCCCCACCAAAAATATTTTTCACCAGCCGCCACTGTATAAACAGTAGCCAGTAGTGTGGCAGGCTGTTCTTTTACCTGCTGATACAGGTTAAGCCTAGTGCTTTCTCAATCTGAGTTAGTATGGAAACGCGTTACGCCATCATCCGTCGTTGCAAGGGCTCCCCAACAGGCTCGCAAGGACGGACAGGGTTGAGTGGGTGCAGAGTGGGAGCAAAACGGAGACAGAGAAAGAGGAAATTCAAACCATCTCTTCCATCAATCATAATGGGCAATGTGAGATCACTGGCCAAAAAGATGGAGGAACTCCAAGCCCTTTCAAGGACTCAGCCAGAGTTTCGGCAGTGCAGTGTTATGTGTTTCACTGAGGCGTGGCTGCAGGACCATATCCTCGATTCCAGCAACTCTCTGCCAGGATTCTTGTCTGTACAAGCAGACAGAGATCTGAAGAGGAGCGAGAAAAGAAAAGGAGGTGGAGTGGCAGTGCTTGTCAACAACAGATGGTGCCATCCAGGTCTTGTTTCAGTGAAATGTCATCTCTGCAGCCCAGATGTTGAGCTCTTGGCAGTAAGTTGTCAACCATATTATTTGCCAAGAGAGCTCACCAGTGTTGTCTTGGCAATTGTTTCTATTCCATCTTCAGCCATTGCTGAAAATGCATGTGACGCCATAAGTTCCGTTGTCGCTAAGCTACAAACCCAGCACCCCAATGCATTTGTGGCCATATCTGGTGATTTTAATCATGCCTCACTCTCTGCTACACTTCCAACATTTCAACAGTTTGTCACCTGCTCCACCATAGAAAACAAGACATTGGATTTGTGTTATGCAAATTTAAGAATGCATACATGTCAAAAACAAGACCTCCTCTGGGACAATCAGATCACAATCTTGTTTTTCTCTGCTCATAACACAAACCACTTGTTCAGAGCAACCTGTGACAAGAAGAACTGTGGGACAATGGTCACAGCATGCTGAAGACGCCCTGGAGGGTTGTTTTGAGACCACAGATTGGATGACTCTCTGCCAAGGATATGAAGAGGACATCAATGCCATGACTGAATGGGTCACTGACTATATAAACTTCTGTGTGGACAACATCATACCCACCAGAAACAAACCCTGGATCACCAGTGAACTGAAGAATCTGCTAAATAAGAAAAAAAGAGTATTCAAGGAGGGAGACAGGGAATTATTGAGGAGTATACAAAAGCAACTGAAGATCAAGATCAGAGACAGCAAGGAGGCATACAGGAAGAAGCTGGAGAATAAACTACAGAGGAACAATATCAGAGATGTATGGTCAGGGATGAAGAAGATCACTGGCTTCAAGCAGAGGAAGGATTGCACAGATGACAGCCTGGACACAGCCAATGAACCGAACAAGATCTTCAATAGGTTCAGTTCAGGAACAAACCCAGCATCCTCCTCGCCTGTCCCCAGCCAATCAGACATCCCATCCTCCTCTGATCCAACATTTTCCTGTCACACGCCAGCTCTTTTGTCCTCCATCGCAGTCACGGACTCTTCTGGTTCAATAAATCTGTCTTCAACCAAGTCAGGAGATGCTGCTGTCCCATTTACCTCCCCCTCCCACCTATCTGTCTCTAGAAGTCAGGTGAAGAGGCAGCTGGAGAAACTGAACAGGAACAAGGCTGCAGGTCCAGATAGTGTCAGCCCCAGGGTACTGAAGGTCTGTGCAGAGAAGCTCTGTGGGATTCTGCAGCACCTCTTCAACCTCAGCCTGGCCCAGGAGAAGGTTCCAGTCCTGTGGAAGACATCCTGCCTTGTTCCATTTCCAAAGAAAACTTGCCCATCAGTCAATGATGACAACAGACCGGTTGCCCTGACATCCCACACCATGAAGGTCCTGGAGAGACTCCTATTGGTCCACCTGAATAAGCAAACTAGAACATATCAGGACCTGCTGCAGTTTGCTTATCGCTGTAACGGAATCAAAGTGATGTAACTAACCAAAGTTGTATTTTAATACACTGTTAGTAGTTCACTTTTATAAACAGAAGAATAGGCTGTTTTTATCATCAGGGAGTTTAATTAAACACTCTGTATTGACTTTGAGACAATAAAAGAGAGAGAGATGGGATCGTTTGAGAATCTTTAATTTCTGAATTATAAATTCTAAACAATCTACCAGGACTACTCTGTGATGGATGAGAATGGATTCGGATGTTGTGTTGGTGCGTGTGTGTGTGTGTGTGGGTCTGGTTCAGATTCTCTAGGATGACGTAATCGAATCTGGTCGTCTTTGTTATGACTAGATATCACGAGGCTTATAAAGTGATGACATGAGCCGCTATTTTGCCGTGTACGTACCCAGTGGGGTCTCCCAAGTAGATCAGGAATTGCCAGGTCTGGAAACCTCGGATGTACGATGGAGCTGTCGGTGCAGCGGTCACAACGTTTCAAAACCCGTCTGGAGGGTCGGCCCGGTACGATTCAGCAGCGTCAGCAGTTGCTCTTATTTTGAAAGGACGTCGTCTGGTTGTTAAACGACGAAAATCTCCCGTTTCACAGTTCTTAGTTTAAAGAAAACGCATCCGGCCAGGCTGCGCTTGTCTTTAGGATGATGGTGAATAGAACTGAAGTCAAAATGGAACTGACTTAAAATGGCGTTGCCTTGTTTTATATCTCTGAATTGTTGATAAGTTTCAGTAAAGTAGATTGGACACTTGAAGTCAACACCAGATTCTCCTGCGGCAGCCGAAAGCTCTGATTGGTTGGAACAATGTGTCATGCGTTTCTATGGAGATGAGGATCAGTATGTCTGCACCGTAGTCCTGGTTTCATTAAACATAATTCATG
The DNA here is from genome assembly GCF_043380555.1 of Nothobranchius furzeri. Taxonomy (NCBI): domain Eukaryota; kingdom Metazoa; phylum Chordata; class Actinopteri; order Cyprinodontiformes; family Nothobranchiidae; genus Nothobranchius; species Nothobranchius furzeri. The sequence goes on along the minus strand of NC_091745.1, from coordinate 63,215,030 downwards.
ACATATTTATTTCACAGATCATTCACTTGATTATTGTTGATCAACATCTGTTTTGCTTAATAATTTTAATCACAAATAAAGTACTTTGATTAGGTAAAGCTTCTTCTTCTCCTTCGGACTCTTCTCCTGGAATGTAAACAGTCTGAGGAACAACCCGACCTTGGTTTTTCTACACGGTGTTATTGTGCCCAGGGGCCAGCTGTATGGAGTTGAAAACCATGAACTTCATAACCTTACATATCCCCCCTTTTCAAGGTCAATGTGGTCCTTCAAGAGACCACTTGGTCGTTGAACAAACCCAAGTTATGAAGAATCTCGACAACAGAACCGGATGCGATCCCAAGGGAACAGCCGTCTGTGGTGAGGCACGAACCCCACGCCGGAGAACAGTCTCGCACACTCCTCAGGAAGAACACAAGTCAGTAGGTTATTAATTATTCCCCATGGAAGTCATAAACGAAGCAACAGCAACGTCATATCCTCACGGGCAATAAAGCAAAGCAGGAGCAAATCTTGAACGTATCCACGAACAGGGTAGTATTCCAATTAAAAATCGATTGTTGTATCCGCAGGCAGGGCAATATTCCAAATAAAATTGAATTATGTAAGAGTACTTATCGTAATCCACAAAAAGGGAAGAGCGGGTGACAGTAAACCCAACGAATGAGGTGTCCCAGCAGCCACGCCGGAACCACAGTCGTCCAAGGCCAACGAGCCGGAGCACCCTCAGGAGTAGTCGATGCAGATGACGAGTCACGGATCCACCCCCAGGACGCAGGATCCTCACAAGCTCAACAGAGGAGAGAGAGCACAGTGTAGGCACTTCAATGTAGACACGACAAAAGTGCATTTCATGTCATCAAAGAAATAAAAATAATAAAAACCTAACTCTATGAGTGCCTTTTGTACTATGTGTTAGTTTTAAGTGTAATTACCCATTAAGTGAAGAAATGGATGCAGCCCTGACTGTGTAAGATGCAAAAAGGGATGATGCGAGAAGCAGAAAAATGAAAGAAACCCTAACCGGTATCAGTGAATCCTCACTGTAAATACTCGTGTCAGGACAGGGGCAAAATTGGTTACAGCCCAGTAGGATAAATCAAAGAATTGATAATCACAAACATAATTTTCACTGTTAAAATCAACTGGTCAAAGGTACTATAAAAAAAACGGAAATGTAAATCAGCACTAAAATGTAAATCAGTGGTTAGTAATCATGTTCATGTTAATGTACCTCTAAGGAATGGTGATTAGTAAAGATTAAAAAAAAACAAAATTTTGGACAACAGTACTATGTGGCCTAACCCACTCACTGTTACCTGGCCTTTTACCTGACTCCAGGAGCCCACAGCACGTCCATCTCAACACACCTTAAATCTGCACGTGACGTATAACAGGAAAGACAACCATGTACACTCACAAACAAACAAATTTGTGTAATCAGAGATAGAAATCTGTGGAACCAACGGGACGTATTTATCACCCCCCTTTTGAAGTTGGTGGATTGTTGTTGTTGGTATCGGCCAAATCTGTGGGACCCTTGTGCAGTTTGATATGGTCCCTGTGTACCCCTTTGTAGACGGGCGCCATGTTTTTGTTGGCGATCATGATCTGATACACGACCGGAGAGATCTTATCTGTAACCAGGTATGGACCAGACCATCTGGGCAAAAGTTTCTTAGCCAGCTTCCCCGAGGTCGCATTATTGTTACCCGATTCGGGAGCGAAAATGTAGTACCAGGCCTGGTCACCTACATCGAGTTCGGAATGTGAGGCTTTCTTATCGTAATAAGTTTTTCTGCCTTCAGCTGACTTTCCCAGAGATGCCTGTGCGAACGAGAATGCTGCAAGCAGGTGAGTTCGCAGGTTCTGGTCGTAGAAGTGGTCTATGACCTTCTCAATCTGTAACAGAAGTTCCGGGGGTCTACCCGGTGGCTTCGAGAGTGGTGGTGAGGTCGAAATCGCGTCCCCCCGCGAAAGACATGCCACCAAAGGGCGTCCGCCTGTGTCAGGCCACGGTTTGTACGGCTTTGGCTCCCGCACACGTGCAAACAGTCGTCCGGACGCACCGCTGATTCTAGCGTCAAGGCGTTGAAGACAGTCCAACCCTAAGAGCATGGGCATCGGCATCTCCTCGGCGATGTACACGAGGTGTTTAAAGGACATGCCTCCTATCGAGATGTTGACCTCAGTCGTCGCAGCCGCGGGCGAGGGAGCGCCATAGAACTCGTCAAAATCCTTTGGGCCCGAAATGAGTGTGGGGGGTGAGATGTCCTCCCCCCTTTGTTCGCACATGCTGCTGTAAAGAGCTCCGCTGATGAGCGAGATGTCCGCTCCTGTGTCTAATAATGCGACACAGCGATGTCTCTGATTAACAGTGACCTCCACTGTGGGCCTATTAGATCCCTTTCTCACGAACAGAGGTGCAAGCAAAATTTTCTCAGTGACGGCGGTGGTAGTAGTGGTACTGCGGTCGGCATCTGCGGGTTCATCGCCTAACATCGCCACGGATGGAACGACCGGTGAGGTGTCGTCGCTTTCCTTAGAGGTGTTGTTGTTTTCCTGTGAATCAGAACCTGTGAAAACATCAACCTGCAGCATTTCAGTCTCATTTTGTGGCTTCTCAGGCAAACCCGGACCTGCAGCCCGTGTCGCCTGAGAATCACGCATGAACTGTTTGACGTCCTCGCCGTCTTTCTGAAGAGCGCAAATCATGTTCATCATGTTAGTCATCATGGGAAGGAAAGTGTTTTGAATCGCCGCCTGAAGTTGGGCTTGAAATTGCATCGCTACCTCTGAGTCCATTTTCCAAAATAGTAAATAGTCTTTTCCTGTTTTATTTACTAATTTACCCTTCTAAATAGATGTTTACTTAGAAAAAAAAAACCTTACCTGTAGATTTTTTAAAGAATTAGTTACAGGGAAGCTTGGCTGGTGAATGAATATTTTGGGCAAAATTGTTCAATAATGCCAAAAAATATCATTGTCATTTGACCTGCCCAAGATGGCGGGTCGAGCTACGTGTCGGGCACCTAAGATGGCGGACCGCCGCGCATGCGTCGTCCGACACCCGGCCTGGATCCCCGTAGCAATCACACGATTCTGAACACTGGAGCGTGTTTCAGAACCGCCGCTAAGGTTACCTTAAAGTACTCCGTACCGGAAGGTTTTGCGGAATAAAGGATGCAGTTCCGCTGCGTCGGAACGGCTAGAAAGCTCCGCGGGACGCGTTCCCGAGCCTTCACACCGAGAGTGGCTAGTTAGCTCGTCGGCTAATGCTAGCGAACGCCCTGTAGCGATCAGGGTCTCAAAATTGCCTCGATCAACCAACGTGCCTCTCGCTCCGTGATTGAAAGGGTCTTAATAGTGTACGCAATCTGGATTCAGTACCGCTCTGCGGGTGTTCTCGGCTGACAGCGTTTACCGAGCAGTCAAGCAACGGCAGGTGCTAACGAGAATTCCGACTAAGAACAGCGCGAATCCTGCGCTCATCGAACGGAAATAAATTTCCGACGGAGTCTTCTGTCTCCGATTACACAAATGGACGCACACAGTGTCACAAACACCACGACAAACAATAAACAGACGGTTCCAATGCAATTAAACAGGAGAAATGTTTACCCTTAGATGTAGGCCTCAAAATGGCCACCAGCACACGTCAGCACTTAAGGTGTTTTGATGAAACAGCGCCTCCCGTTGGAGGGTGATGAATGTGCACCCCCCTTTCTAAGAGCTGACTGAGGAAGCGCTCGCCTTTTTCTTATTCTCTAACACACAGACACAGATAATCCCAAAATGTCTCAAAGTCGGCACAAAATGTAACAAACTGTGCAGATATCAAGCTAGGCTCGCCATATGTAACGGAATCAAAGTGATGTAACTAACCAAAGTTGTATTTTAATACACTGTTAGTAGTTCACTTTTATAAACAGAAGAATAGGCTGTTTTTATCATCAGGGAGTTTAATTAAACTCTCTGTATTGACTTTGAGACAATAAAAGAGAGAGAGATGGGATCGTTTGAGAATCTTTAATTTCTGAATTATAAATTCTAAACAATCTACCAGGACTACTCTGTGATGGATGAGAATGGATTCGGATGTTGTGTTGGTGCGTGTGTGTGTGTGTGTGGGTCTGGTTCAGATTCTCTAGGATGACGTAATCGAATCTGGTCGTCTTTGTTATGACTAGATATCACGAGGCTTATAAAGTGATGACATGAGCCGCTATTTTGCCGTGTACGTACCCAGTGGGGTCTCCCAAGTAGATCAGGAATTGCCAGGTCTGGAAACCTCGGATGTACGATGGAGCTGTCGGTGCAGCGGTCACAACGTTTCAAAACCCGTCTGGAGGGTCGGCCCGGTACGATTCAGCAGCGTCAGCAGTTGCTCTTATTTTGAAAGGACGTCGTCTGGTTGTTAAACGACGAAAATCTCCCGTTTCACAGTTCTTAGTTTAAAGAAAACGCATCCGGCCAGGCTGCGCTTGTCTTTAGGATGATGGTGAATAGAACTGAAGTCAAAATGGAACTGACTTAAAATGGCGTTGCCTTGTTTTATATCTCTGAATTGTTGATAAGTTTCAGTAAAGTAGATTGGACACTTGAAGTCAACACCAGATTCTCCTGCGGCAGCCGAAAGCTCTGATTGGTTGGAACAATGTGTCATGCGTTTCTATGGAGATGAGGATCAGTATGTCTGCACCGTAGTCCTGGTTTCATTAAACATAATTCATGACATATTTATTTCACAGATCATTCACTTGATTATTGTTGATCAACATCTGTTTTGCTTAATAATTTTAATCACAAATAAAGTACTTTGATTAGGTAAAGCTTCTTCTTCTCCTTCGGACTCTTCTCCTGGAATGTAAACAGTCTGAGGAACAACCCGACCTTGGTTTTTCTACACGGTGTTATTGTGCCCAGGGGCCAGCTGTATGGAGTTGAAAACCATGAACTTCATAACCTTACATCGCCATGGAGTTGGAGTTGAAGATGCCATCATCCAGCTGCTTCACACACACACACACACACACACACACACACACACACACACACACACACACACACACACACACACACACACACACACACACACACACACACACACACACACACACCAGCAGGAACCGCAGCGTGAAGGACCTGCTGGCACAGACCCCGCAGGCATGAACCAGGAAGCAAGACGAACAGCAGGAGCGACGCGAGGAAACCAGGAGCGGTAGCAGGTACTCGACAACAGTCCAGAGCAGGTGCACACCATGACTCGACTGGATCCACCGGCAGAGGCTCGGGTGAAGGGAAGCAGACATGGAGCGGGAAGACCAGCCCTACCACCCCGGGGAACGTTGGCGTGCGTAGGGGGTTTTACCTCCATCAAAAAACTCCGGGAAACGGCAGCTTCCGTGAAAAAAAAACAGGACGGGGCAGAACAGCAGGAGAGGAGAAAAGACCTTGACCACCCCGGAAACCGATAGGATGCGCCAGGATCACCCAGAGGGCTTGACCACCCCGAGAATAGGTAGGATGCGCCGAGAAACACAACTCCAGGCCGGAAACTCCCTCCGCTGAAGGGGGGGGGGGGGGGGGGGGGGGATAATCCTCCAGAAAACAGGTGTTAGCTCACCACAGGTCCAGGTTGGGTCAGATCATTCTGTCACGTTGTGGGTGTGGAGATGATGGACCAAGTGTGGTGGAGCAGCTCAGGAGGCAAAGATGCAGGCTCAGATAAAGTAAAAACGAATTTTAATTACAGAACGGGAACGGCAGGAAGAAACACAACGGTGACTACAAACAACAATGATCTGACACAGGACATACGAGACGGGTGGTATAAATACACTGGGAAAAATCAGGAACACCTGGGCATGTTAACAAGGGCAGGTGAAACCAATAAACAACTAATCAGGGCAGGAGAGGAACACAGTCAGGAAGGCTGGGGCAGATCGTGACAGTTACCTCTAAAGCTTGGTTTATGCTTGACGCATTCACTTTCCGCGCGGTGATGCGGCTCGCGGCTGGAACGCGCTTCACAACTCGCAGCATTTATGGTTTGTGCGGCTCGTCTCTGCGGTGAGCCAATATTCTCCCAAACTGAACGAGGCAGCATGGAGCTCTACAGCATGCATCCAACACTACACCATAGTAGAAGTAGAAATCATTGTTTACAACATGGTATTTCAGCATTTTTAACAGCGTTCTTGTCTTTTCCGACAGTGCGAGCTATTTCTCTCCAAGAATTATTAACAACATGTTGATCACGGTGATCTCTGAGAGCTGAATCATACAAATGTGTGTATTTACGAACCTCTGCCGTGCCGGTCCGCCATGTTTTTTTGCGTCCGACCGTCCGCGTGGTTAGAAATTTTCCGAGGTGCACGTTGCGGAATCTTCGGCCGTGCGGAGACGCGGTGGAGGGGCGTGGTTGTTAAAATGACGCAAAATGACGCAACTTTTCCGCGCGGAGCCGTGCGGACCTCGCGGACGCGTCAAGCATAAACCAACCTTAAGGCAGTGGTTCCCAACCTTTTTCCCAGGGGACCCCTTTTTTACCAGTAAAATTTTTGATGACCCCCTACCATTCTCTCTTCCAGTACAAACATTAAGAAATGATGAAATTATTCAAGCACATTTTAATATGCTTTGATTTAATAGATAACAGTAATAGTAGGCTCCAGTACAGAACAAAGTCATTAACAAAACCAAACAGAGCATAATGTGCTTAACAGTTTGTATTACTTCTCTGAACACATTGTTTCTTGTAAACACTGAAAAATCAATCATTCTTTTCAATAAATGTTTGACACATAAAAAATGCACTGAGCAAAATGTACTTAAATGTGTATGTTACTGTTTGTACTAGATTATTTACTGTAAACGCTGTGATTAATCAACCAGTCCTATCTTTAATGAACTTTTGACACTTGAAAATAAAACAGTGAGCTGAGCAAAATGTTCTTAAAAGTGTGTTACTCTTTCTGTACTAATTATTTCCTGTCTTAATATCAGTAAACTTTTCCTTCATGAAAAAAATGTGAGCACAGTGTAGGCTATAAACAAGTAATGAATGAAGTTTTAACCCCTTAAAGTGGAGAGGTCCTGGCGACCCACTGAGAGGCATTGGCGCCCCCTTGTGGGGGTCGGGACCCCCAGGTTAGGAACCACTGCTCTAAGGTATCATTCCACCTGACATCTGCTTTCAGAAAACAAAAGGGAAGCTTTAACCACGATGAGCACGGTGGGATTATTGAAAGTGAACTTTAAAACAAAACATTCAGACTTATAGAATTTAGCAAACAGATGATTTCATGGTGCAGTCTCAGACTCGCTTCTATGAGGTCTTCATTTCTACAACCTTTGTGTTCATTTCAGTCTACAAACAGCTTGATTTATCGCCTAGCTACCTGCTTGGCACAGCTGGACTGCGTGCTATCCAAATTCTCCTGTCATATTCATCACTTTGTGTTTTTCTATCACACTAATAAGAGAGAACTGTATTGCTTTTCATTAGTAGTCTTGAGTTGTTTTTCATTTTCCATTGACTGCCACATGAGAGGTAAATCATCTAAAGGCTTCGACATCCAGAAAGGATCTTATAACAGATATTCTATCAAATCGTCAGCGCTGCAGGGACTCCTGGCAGACAGGCATGTCCAGGCAACCATTTTCATGAGAATGTAAAGGTTTTTATTCAACATTATGACAAATGATGCAATTAACATTCCAGTCCACTAAGAATCTGACATACAGTAATTCTTAAGCCTCCCTCCGGGCCATTGATCTTCTGTGGATTTGACAGAACACCTGAATTAAAGGTCCTCTGGTATTATGGTGTCTTGTGTGTTTTGGAGGAGTGCTTTTGGGCTCTAATAGTAATATATCACCCCAGACGAAGAATGTGTGGCGATATCACTGAACGACCCACTCTCAAAACACATTCATCAACTTTTCAAGGGTTTAACACCAACATTTCAAAAAGCACATTATGTGTTATGCACAACCTACCAACTAATTAGACCCTAAATAGATTCGTAACAAAATTATTTGCTGTAGTGGTTTTGTAATGAAGGCACATTTCCATTTTAAAGTAAAATTCGATAAAATGCAGGTTTGCAGAATTAATTAACTGTTGTCTCAGCTTTATGGTGTGGTTGTTTTATTGTGTTTTTTAGCCCAAAATGGGAAGAGCTAAGGTGAAAAGGATGATGGTCCCTATACTAAAGAGGACCCTTCCATCCATCCATCTTCTGAGCCTGCTATGTCCACGCAGGGTCGTGGGGCGGGGGGCTGGTGCCCATCTCCAGCAGTCAATGGGCAAGTAGGCGGGGTACACCCTGGACAGAGAGCCAGTCCATCGCAGGGCAACACAGAGACACACAGGACAAACAACCATGCACACACACTCACACCTAAGGACAATTTAGACAGACCACTGAACCTAACAGTCATGTTTTTGGACTGTGGGAGGAAGCCGGAGTACCCGGAGAGAACCCATGCATGCATGGGGAGAACATGCAAACTCCATGCAGAAAGACCCCAGGCCGGAAATCGAACCCAGGAACAGCTCTAACCACTGCGCAGCCATACTAATGAGGACCCAATACATGAAAATAAGTGGTGGCAAAGAGAAGTGAAAATGTACTAAATCAAGCTGCTGAGAAAAAAGAAGAAGAGACTATCAGCTTAATGTTTAAAGTATGTCCAGGAATGTGTGGAAAATTAAAGTTTCTGAGCTAAAATGAAGGAAGTGGTGATGTTTATGGGTGTCAGTACTTCTGAGGCTGATCAGGTGATGAAAACCCTCTGAGCTGATTGGTAATAAGAACCAGGTGGGATGAGTGCATCGCTAACGGATAAATATAACCAACTTGATAAGAGTGAATCAAAGTAATCTCAAACTAAAATTCCTATATCCTCCTAAATCAACTTTTTGGAGCTTTTGACCATGTTTTTTTTTTTTATTTCCTCATGAAAAACACCACTAAAATGACTTTTGGCTTCACACATGCATTTTCCTGTCTCAGTTCCGTCTTCCCTTCTGCTATGCTAAGCTATTCCAAATGGTTGGATGGAGAATCTTTGCGTCATCATGGCCCATCTAGGTAGTGTTGAGTTCGAATCACATTCCCCCGGACTGTAAATGTTAACGCCGAGTCTCTCCGAGTAGCTATTAGTGAGTTTAATCTCCACAGTTGTGAAAAGGTGATTTTTTTTCTTTTCTAGTCTGCACTTTAAAAAATGCATGAAACACAAAAATGATTTATTTTTTTTCTGTGAGAGGAACAGGATCCCTGTCCAGTCTTTCTGAAGAAGAGTTTTATCGACAGAAGTGGCTGGATTTTATCTTCAGGGGTTTTGAATAACCAAACTACTATGTGACCGTGATTCACAGGCTGCTTGTTAAACCTCCAGAGTACCCGAGTGAATTTTCAGAAGGATTACTTCTTCAAACCGGCGCTATTCCAAAATTAAAACCAACCGATGGATTGGCCACAGCACTGAGCACAACCAAAGTGCTAACGACTAGCCGCTAGCTGAATGGCTTGGTGGGTGTGCATCAGCGATGGACTAGGACAATAATTCATCCAGCTGTCTTGTGTGTGTGTGTGTGTGTGTGTGTGTGTGTGTGTGTGTGTGTGTGTGTGTGCGTGTGCGTGCGTGCGTGCATGCGTGCGTGTGTGCGTGTGTGCGTGTGTGTGTTAGCAGCTTGACCATCCAAGAATCACTGAGTGTGACATGTTGGCCACCAGGAAATGTCCCAGTGCTCCTGATGCTGTTCTCTGCTCATGTTTTGTAATATCTGCTTTACTAGGGATCCAGGGTTATGTTATGAAATAGGTGGAATTCACTCGGGTGGAGGCTGGGTTTAATCAAATTCAAGCAAATGTTCAAGTAAAAGTCACAAAAATAACTTATATTTAAAACTGTGATACCTCAATAGTGCCAATTAACTGTAGTAGTTTATCATATATTGTGCTTATAGTGCTTTATAGGGACAGCAGTAGCTCAGGAGGTAAAGCGGGCTGTCCAGTAAGGTTGCAGGTTCAATCCTGGCTCCCACCAGAGAATGCTGCTGTTGTGTCTTTGGACAAGACACTGAACCTGTCTTGCCTGCTGGTGGTGGTCGGAGTGACCAGTGGTGCCAGTGTATAGCAGGCCTCGCATCTGTCAGTGCACCCCAGGGCAGCTGTGGTTACAACGTAGCTCAACCCCACCAGCGTGTGCAAGTGTGTGTGAATGGCTGAATGACTGATTGTGTTGTGAAGTGCCTTGGGGGGTTGTAGAACCTTAAGAAGGCATTATATAAAAATCTGAAGGTTTTTTAAACCACAAACATTGTTTATTGGATTTCAAAGCTATGTTTTAAATAACTGAAAGGCTGAAAATTACAATAAAAATCTGAAGGCTCATTCTTGAGCCACTCTCCCTGGGTTGTGGTCAGTGACTATTTGGAAATACAAAATTGAGAGAAAAGATGTAAGTTTTCTTTATAAATGTGTTCTTTATGATTTTTATGTAAAACCAAAATAGGTGGGGCAAAAATAATCTGACAGGGTTTGTATCTCTACCATTAATTGGTGCTTCTGTCCTCCATTTAACCTTCTCAGTGGCCTAATGGTAGAGTGTCCGCGCTAGAACTGGGAGATCAGGGTTCAAAACTGGGTCGGGTCATACCAAAGACTTTATAAATGGGACCCAGTGCCTCCCTGCTTGAGACTCAGCTTTAAAAGCTTGGATTGCAGGGTTAAACCACCAAATGGTTCCCGAGTGCAGCCACAGCTGCAGCTCACCACTCCACATAGGGATGGGTCAAATGCAGAGATGACTTTTACCAGTGAGATGATGACTAATGGGACTTTAACTTTATCAGCTTTGGTTGCATTTGCATTTTCTTTGTAAACCATTTCTACCTTTACTGTTTGAGGGTGCCAACAGTAAACTTTAATGTAGTATGTGGATTCTTGTTGTTCAGAGGCTACTTGGTGACCTCTCATTAGCATGCAGCTCCATCTTACCTGCAATCCCCTCCCATCACCTTTATGACAAGCTCATCAATTATTGAGCCTTTAATTATTAGCTGGAACAGATGTCAGTCAAGTGAGACGGACACTTTGACCCTGATGAATAACACGGAGCTATAAACACCCAGTGAGTGAGTCTGGCCATGAGCACTCATGTGTGAACACATTTGAGAGGTGTTATAAATTTCGAGGACAGGGGAACAAGTAAAAGGAGAGCCTCCCTGACAATAGCTGGCTCATAAATCAGCCAGTGGGCACGTACACACACATACACACACTTACACTGCTCCATTTCACCTCAAGGAGCACTCCAATAGGAGACAGCAGCACATTTAATTTGGGACATATGGAGAGAAAGAATTGGTTAAGACGCTGTAAGTACTGTGTGAAAGATCTACTACTGTGTAGGGTAGCTCTGGCTGGTAGATCACAGTATTTTACTCTAACCTTTGAGGAGCCTTGTTGAGAGAAAAGGCGATGGATCAGATTTATTAAATGTTGTTTCAGTTTGAGCTGCACTAAGTTCAGACTTTTATTTGATCTGGGGCCATTACTGCTAACAGTGGCCGTTCATCCCATTTGTTTAATTTGAGATGAAGGTGCCCATTAAATGCTGTGTTGCATGAAGCAGGTGGACATCAATGATCAATTTTTACTTTGAAATTGTTTCTAATGTGGCTTTGAAATTCTGGATAACACCATTTTACTTTGCTTTGTACCTCACCGGATAACTTCAAATTACGTTATTTTAAAAATGTCTGGGCTTGGGAAATGAATCTAGATGAAAGGGAGTTCGTCTGAGATTGAGGGGCAACTATCAGTGTTGAAACCTTCGTTTAGCATCATAAACCTGAATTTGATCATCAACATCTAGTTTAATTTCTAACGTTAAAAGTGACCTGCAGCTGCCTCTGAGAAAGCATTTTTTCTTTCTCCTCGTCACTTCCATGGAAGCCCTGAAAGGCACAGACATTTTTGAGGCATATTTCTACGTTTTTTTTTCTTTCCCACTTCTTATCCAACAATCAGCAAAAAAGTGTTTTTCTCCTATAAAAATTCTAAGAGTTATTTTATTTTTCTTTTAGTGGTTGACTTAATTTATAGATTTTTAATGTCTAATTTCTCACTTAATGTCATGCCCCTGCTCCAGCCAAGCCCCGTTTCCCCAGCAACCACTACCAGCTCACCATCAACCTCATCCAAACCACCTGTCTCACATTAACTCCTGATCAGCTCCACCTGCAACACTCTCTATAAAACACCTGGACCATCACCAAGCCAGCACCAGATTATTGAATGCCTAAAGCAAGTAAATCCATCCATCCATCCATCCATCCATCCATCCATCCATCCATCCATCCATCCGCTTATCCGGAGTTGGGTCACGAGGGCAGTAGCCTAAGGCGAGAGGCCCAGACTTCCCTCTCCCCAGCCACTTGGGCCAGCTCCTCCGGGGGAATCCCAAGGTGTTCCCTGGCCAGGTGAGAGACATAGTCCCTCCACCGTGTCCTGGGTCTCCCTTTAGGCCTCCTCCCGGTTGGACGTGCCCAGAAAACCTCACCGGGAAGGCGTCCACGATGCATCCTGACCAGATGCCCGAGCCACCTCATCTGGCTCCTCTCGATGTGGAGGAGCAGTGAATCTACTCCGAGCCCCTCTCAGATGACTGAGCTTCTCACCCTATCTCTAAGGGAGAATTAATTTCGGCCGCTTGTATCCGCGATCTCGTTCTTTCGGTCACTACCCAAAGCTCATGACCATAGGTGAGGGTAGGTACGTAGATCGACCAGTAAATCGAGAGCTTCGCTTTCTGACTCCGCTCTCTCTTCACCACGACAGACCGGTACAACGCCCGCATCACTGCAGATGCAGCTCCAATCCGCCTATCGATCTCACGCTCCAGTTTTCCCTCACTCGTGAACAAGACCCTGAGATACTTAAACTCCTCATCTTGGGGCAGGACCTCATCCCTGACCCAGAGAAGTGAATTCTCCAGCATTTCTATATTGCCTGAACCACGTGTCCTGACCTTGTTTTGTCTCACAGACCTTCCACCTTGCCTCGTCCCTGTTTGGATCCTGTTGCTTTGATTACAAACCTGCCTGGTATACGGATCTTGGATCCGCTTCTCGACCTTGCCTCCTGTCTGCTCCCTGTCTGTGACTCTGCCTCTCAGTCTACCTGGTTTACCGAACGCTGACCCATCTCTGGATTTTGCCTCTCGCCTTTCCCCTTGGACTTATTACGGATCTCTCTGGCTCTGACCCACGCCTCCTCACCACCCTGCCTCAGCCCCATCAGTCTCTGGTAAAGCTACATCTCTGTAAATAAAAGACTTATAGTGCTTACTGTGTCTGGTTGTCCTCATGAGTCTCCAAGCCCGATCATAACACTTAAAAGTTCTCGAATGTCCAGAGCCAGATTTATGGTAAAAACGTACCGTCTGAACTCACCTTCACCTCACTTCACTGGCTAGTGCACAGAAAAGGTCTTTAAAAAATATTTAGAAGAATAAAAACACCTTCTTCTTTTTTTGCCTCTCTGGGCTATTTGACAGTTTCTTTTATCTCTTCTGTAGATTTATGTGGTCTTAAGGTATTAATAAATTATCTAACACATATTTCTGTTATTATTTGGTACTGTAGCCAAAATTATCTTTAATTCATTTATTAATTTAAATTTGATCCAGTATAGTTGTCACGATCTGCCCCTGCCTTCCTGACTGTGTTCCTCTCCTGCCTTGATTACCCTTATTGTTCTCACCTGTCCCTCATTAGCCTGCCCATGTGTTCCTCATTTTCCCCGTGTATTTATACCTCCCTCCTTGTTGCTGTCCTTTGTCAGATCATTGTTGTGTTTTCACCGTGTTACGTTTGCTCCTGCTGTACCATCCTACCTGCCATATTAATTAAACCATTTTTATTTTTTTCATCCGTTGCCTGCTCTTCTGCCTCCGGAACCCCCACCACACATGGTCCACCATCTCCATCCTTCCAAACATGACAATAGTGAGGTGGGTGGGGATGGATTTTGTTTTGTTTTATGCTGTATGTTCTACATAAAATGTTTTAAAAGGCCATAAAAAACCTTGTTAAAAATAATAGTAAATTTGCACCATAGGGTTATTTGAAATGAATAGCTTTAGTTGTGTTTATTTGAAAATTGTATTCAAACTTTTATCTCGGCATTTCAACTTTATTCTGCATCATTTATTTTATTTTTATTTTTTTGCATGTATAGATGATCTCTTGATATGTATATAGTAAAAATTCTGAAACTGCGTTGCAGAAATGTAGGTCGCTGCCTAGAGCCTGTCCAGGGTAAAAGAAGTATGCAGCTTACATTAAAAAATGTCCCTTTTTGCCTCAACAAGGAAGAGGATCTGCATCATTTGCAGATTAAATGTTGCGCTTCAGGCAACAAGAACACAGCTACTCAAATTTGCACTAATTAAAACTTGGTTAATTCATTTCCTTTGTACTACCACATATTAAATTTAACTTCAGCTAAATTATAACTGAAACTTTTTTAAAAGAATAAAAAGTTTTAAATTCCCATGAAAATATGAAACCAAGTAATGTGTGCAGCCTGAGTGGGCGACGCTAAGAAGCTCTGTGGACTAGATAAGCTCTATCCACATAGCGATAAACCAGACTGAACTCATGGGATGATGCTGCAGCAGCAGCTCGTCGCTGTGGCAACCGCTTCCTCTTCACCCTGCAGGTGCATGTGAATGAAATATCTCCCAGCTTGAAGATGAGGAGTTGAAGGTTTGCAGAAGTGGCCCCCCGGTCGTCATCGGAACACTGCACATCATAACACATGGACCGACATAACGGATATATTTCCAGCCGGCAGAGTTATCACTGTGATGAGGCTGTCACCATGGCGATGTCCCAGGTTCCCGGTGACAGCCAGGACAGGTGAAGCATGCCACCGGCTATGGAGATTACAGAGAGTAACAGCCGTGACTTTTAGGAGGTGTGACCTTGGGTTTTTTTTTCACCTGAACACATCAAATACATACAGGAAGACGACTCTTTGAAGTTTCAGTCTCGTGACGTTTCTGTTTTATAGGCAAAAAAATGTTAAATGGTTTGCTCTGCTGTTCTGTAACGCTGGACATAAAGACTCAGAGACAAGAGTACCTTTATTTAAGTCTCTGGCAGCAGATGATCGTTGTTTTGGATTAAATTATGTCTAATAAGTGCTACGTTAAAACCCTGATGAAAATTAAAAACACAAGAAAACATCCGGTTACAGTTGAGACACGGTCAACAGGATGAGTGATTAGTCTTGGATTTTTTTTAAAGAAACGGGAAAACATCCCTGTGTGAATTGTCTTTTTGTTAGGAAGCACAATCCTTAGAGGTAATAGTCGAGTCAGTGCATGTGTTTAACACCTGGGATCATCACATTTTAAAAGTTTTTTCTTTCACTTTTATCTTCCCTTCAAATTTTTTTTTTTTAGAAAAAATGCTTTAAGCGCTTCTACTTGTGGTTTTAAAGGCATCTGAGTCATTTAGAACAGAGGAAAGAGCCGCAGGGAACTCTGCTTCAGTCACCATGTTTATGACAAACTCGGCGTCGTGGTGTGTGACGTACGCTACTCAGCGCTGTTTGGCTCGGTTAGAATTCTCAGGGGGTGGGGTTATTTGAATAGGAGAGTTCCCAGACCCTTTCTCTGTGCAGAATTAAACAGAGGAGGAGTCTGGCAGACCAGGCTACAAATGAGCAACACTAAATTGACATAATTGAACCAAACACAGAGAATAGCAGAGGAAAAATGGTTGTTAGTTTAGCAAGCTTCATATCCTTCCATCAGGAGGAAAGAGCCACCATTGATCTCACCATATGGTAAGTAGCAGCTACGCTGGGGAGAGGAGATTCTGTGGTGACTTCATACATGCGCCAGGCCGACGTCTGATTTGTAGTTTTAGTAATAGCAAATTTTTACAAGCTGATGAATCTCAAAATACGTGACAGGCGTGGTCAAAACACACATCTTTTGTGGTACATCATATGTGTGATTCAGGGCATAAGGCAAAGTGGATTCGAAAATATGTCTTTTAGCCCCGATCACTTGCATTCATTTCTTCGTTCTTCTGGGGATGCATGAGCCGACCGGAATGTTTCTCAATGCCAAGGAACCTCGCCATGATGTCTTGGTCCCACCCCGGTTGCCCAGGAGATACCTCAACAGGAACCGCCAAGGCGTGTTCCACTGTTCACGGTCTACCGAGGCGTCTGTTCTCCGTTTGCTTAGCTAACTGAGCAAGGATACATGAGAGGTGTCTTGCAGCCCAGCCTTGGTCAAAAATTTCCCAGAATACAGTGCAGTATTTTAAAAAGGACTTTGGATTAGAAGCCGACAGCTACTTCTGGGGCAAAGGGGGAAAATTAACTAATTCGCTAAAGGCCTTCGATGCCAGCGTTTCTCACCATTTTTACAGTTTTTTAAGAGTCACAGAACGTTGCGCGCTTGGATGATGTCGACGCCAAAACAACCAAAACAAAGAGGAGACTCACCTCTTACATCAGGAAGAATCCGCGTGTTTTGAGCGTTATCCGTTCTTTCATAATCCGTTGTCGAATTGGGCAGACGCTTTTCCGGTTCGCGCCTTACTTTTTTTTTTTTTTACAGGAACAGCCCAAATCGATCTAACACATGGATTTTCTGCTTCCTGGTCATGTGATGTGTGACATATGTGGATGAAGATCGGTTCAGAACTGAGATGTTTGTTCTCACAGCGCGGAGTCTCGTTCCGATGCCCACACAGTAAAAATATGCAAATGACGACTTTAGTCGTCAATGGCAGTGAATGAGTTAAATGTAAGTCAACTAATTGTATCTATCAGGCTGATATCTAACATGTTTTTTTATAAACCTGATATCTAACATGTTTATTTTTCAAAGCAGTAAACTATGGTTGGTTAGTTGCTTAGTAGTTGCAGCTTTGGTGCCTAGCATTTAGTAATTTTAACATATATGTACACAATTTCAAAAGCAAAAAGCTCGTTATATATTTATTGAAACTTATATAAAATATAACATTATCTCCCGTGTCACATGATGCAAGTCTGTTCCATTTAACCATTTTCTTTGACCAAGGAAGGAGACTGTGCTTGAAAGCAAGGTGCCTTGCGAGGCCAGGTGCCTTGATATTGAGATACACCCTTAATCTCCCTCTAGATCAAGTCAAGTGACTTTTAGCCAATCAAGTTACGCTTCTCTGATAACATGACACCAGTGAGGCGTCATCTCGATTGAGTCACGACTTTGGCTCGGGTCACCATGCAGGAGGTCACCTGATATATTGTTTAAATTTAGCTGATGGATTTTTGATGTTGGAATTCTATTGTTGAAGGTTTGAAGATGAAATTCTGCAGATTAATTTTTGCGGGTTAAAATTTTTGCTAGTGTATTTTAAGTAAAAAAATAAATAAATAAAGTGAAAATACACAATTTCACAGAATAAAAATTCTATGTCTGAAAAGTCATATTCTGGTGAGACGACATTTCTTCCATATAGCCCCATTCTCCGGTGAACTGGGGTCTTATTTATCAAGCTTGCTTATGCACAAAACGGGGTCAGAAAACTGCGTAAGCAACATTCCACACAAACTTTGGGATTTATGAAAGAAAACTTAGCAGAAAAATGTGCACAACTTTAAGTTGACTAAGGACCTTGTTTACGCACATTTTGGACATGGAGAGCACCTGCAGTGCTGCTGCTGAGAAGGATAACATTATGAAATCCTGCAGCATTATCACTTGTACTGCTTTGCTTTCACACAGAACAAGACCCCCACCCACACGAGCGCACACACACACATGCGTGCACACTCACACACACACAGCCTGAAGCGCAGAACACGGAATGCAGAATATCAGCAGGGGGACATATTGAGACAGAACGTCATGCGTCTGTGACAGTGTGAGTGTCCTGTCACTGTGACCCGATTGATCATGTGCCCTGGCTACTTGGACACGAGAGATCTCTGTTTGGCTGACTGGTTAGCGCATGTGACTTTCACCACGGAGTCTGGGGATCAAATCACGATTGGATCATTTTTTTTATATCCGCCACAGATCTCCGAAGAATTCACAACATTGACGGCTTCAGCAACGCTGTGCCACTCCGTGGATTTTCTCTTATTTGTTTTGCAAAAGCACTTCCTTTCATTTCTCCACCTCACCCACAAGTACCTCAATTTCTGCTTCTGTGAAATTGCGCTTCCTTGATCTGCCTTGATCTACGGCCGCCATCGTCATTGGCGGAGCGCTGCAACAGCCGGCTTATATATATGCATGAGATCCACAAGGCACTTTGCATTGACTATTTATGGCAGTAAGTGGGCGTGGTGAGGGCAGGATGTGACTAAAATGCAGTTGAAAACCTATCTACATAGTCTCCGATTTTTTATTTTTTATTTATTTATTTATTTTTTTTTTTACCATGTCCTGTCTGGCTGTGAAGCAAGCAGAATTGATGTCTGAATGCTGGTGACAAGCCTTACAGATTTATTCTCAGGTGGAGCATCAAAGCGTTTGCTTTTAATGTCACGCCTGATACTTAAAACTTTATTGTTATTGTTGTTGAATGGGGGGGGGGGGGGGTTCCACAAAAATAAACAATGAACAAGAGTCTGCTTCTAAACCTGCAGAAAAAGACAAAAAAAACAAAAGGACACAAAAAAGGGACACAACAACAATACAACAAGATCTACCTACCACTGCGTCAACTTGATGAAAAAAAAAAAAAAAAAATATATATATATATATATATATGTATGTATATATGTGTGTATATATATATATACATAATCAACATTGCTTAACTGAAGAATCACGATAATAAATCACAATGCATTAAGTGCCCCCATAGTCTTAAGACATGTGTTGAACGTGCCCAAGCCCATACTTTTGAGAGCACCATGTGAGCACCTGTGTGTGTACACGCGCTTGTTTATTTAAGGTTTCTCTATAGGAGCGTCCAACAGAGAGTGTGAGGGACCACAGATCCGCCCCCCAAAGATGCGCAGGAGACGGGGGGAGCTCCAAGTCCCAGAGATCCAGGCGTTGCCCCAGAATGCAGGAACCCCAAGGAGACTGCAACCAGAAAGGCCCCCGCCCCCCTCGAGAGGCACAGAGGATCGCCCCGGGGGGGCCACAACCAGCAGCCGGCAGAGTCCCTGGAGATATCAGCGGCAAGCCCACAGGCCCGCCCGCAGCCTCCCACCCCCTAGCCGTCCGAGCCCGGGACCCAGCAACCCGGGACCCAGGGGTGACCACCCCCGCCGGGGACCCAGCAGAGCCCAGGGACCCAGACCCCCACCAGGCAGCCACCGGGATCTATCAGGCAGATGCCAAAATCTTAAACCCCCAGACCCGGTTGCCACGAACACTCAGGCAGACCATGGCACAAGCCCCCACACCAGGTGTGGCAGGGGGAGGGGGGACAAAGATCTATATCATCACGAGAAGTTCCAGGAGAGGGGAGGACCCAAAGGCCCCACCTGACATATACAGTCATACACAAACACAGTCACACACTCCCTCCCTCATGCTCACACATGCACATACAACCCAAGACTTACAAAAATGCACGCCGGACACTCACTCATGCTCCCCATACACACCCTATTAACTCTGGTCCCGGTACTGCTGCACATGGGGTACAACCATCACCGGTAACCAGAGTTTGACCCTTTCTGCTGGGGTGCTGATGAGCAGGCTCCCCCGCCCAACGCTGAGCACAGCAACCCACCACCCCAGACCCCAACCAGACGGCCAGATCTCCCTCCTAGCCTCCAGCCCCAGGAAGCCTAGCAACAACAGAGGTGGCTAAGACCCCTAGTCTCCCTCCACCTGCTCCAATATAGTGTTGTGTGATCATGAGGTGTATTCCATGGCTGTGGTGAGTGGGCAGTGCGGGCATCATCCGGCATATGCCAGCTGATGCCACCGCACCACCCCACTTACACCCTCAGCCATCAGTGTCTAAGTGCGGTTTAAAATTGGAAGTGGGCACCGGCACTCGGGAGGAGGCTGAAATATCCCCCTGCCAAATGCCGTTGAATGTGCTCACTCCCAAGGCCCTAAGTGTGTGTTTGTGTGGAATGTCGTCAGTGGAAGTGTATAAGGTGCAAATAAAATTGGGGGGCAGGTTGCCACAGGAATGCGGAAATGGGGTCCATACCCGCACTCCCTGACTTGCCCACCCCCCAAGGTCCTATGTGTATGTTTGTGTGATGATGTGAGGGAGCAGGAGGAGAGAAATATGCGGGGATGGGGAGGAATGGCTGGTTGGGCTTAGCCCTCCAGGGAGCCAGCTCCCCTACTGGCCCCAATAGGCACCTCTGTTGTCAAACTGCCACCCAGGGCATGGAGACCCCAGCCCATCCTGCCAGGGCCCAAAGCAGCAGCATTACAGAGCCTCACGGAGTCCGAGGGCACCAACCCAGCCCCATCCCAGCAGAATATCTATGCCCACCCCTGCATTTGCACAACTTCCAGAATATATAAGACATGGGACATCCAGGTAAGGTTTGGTCCTCCCCGTCCTGGACCTCCCCCTCCCCTGTGATGGAACGGCAGAGGAGCCAAGGTCTACCTGATGCCCCCGAACCCGGGCCAGAGACTGCTGAGTGTTCCTGCCTTCTTCCCGGCAGCATACATGTCAGGACCCGACCCCCAAGGCCCCGCCCAGATCCCCACACGGGGCCGGCCACCCCCAAACCCCGAGCCCCCAGGCCCCCACCCAGACCCGCCCAGGGGTATTGCAGCCGCCAGGCAGTGACCCATGGCCGCCGCCAAGATCCCCAAGGGGCCCCACTCACAACCGCCAGTAGTCCACCCCCCCAGGCAACCCAAGCACCTCCAGAGGGGGGCAACAGCCCCCCAGTCCCAGACACCCCCAGTGAACCCACCTCCAGGGAACATCCGGATACTCCAAACTCAGACCCCACACCCCCCCCCCCCCCCCCCACCCACCCACACCATCCCGCAGGACAACATCAATGGCCCCCCACCCTCGCTATGTGATGGAACCGATCAAAGGAGCCCAGAGAGATTCATCTGAAGTGGAAGCAGAGGCTATATCAAGTGCAATATGATCTAACAAAAGATTTCTATACTGGTTAATGCAGAGACTTTCTCTATTTTTCCAATTCAAGAGGATAGTTTTCTTAGCGATGCATATGGCAGTCAGAACCACGTGAACCAAAGATGTTGCAATCGGGACATCGTGCAGCTGTCCCAGTAAACAAAGAGAGGGGGAAGTTGGGATATGACATTTCAGACATTTTGACAGATCCTCACATACTCTACCCCAAAATTCCTGGACAGGTGGGCAGGACCACAGTGCATGAATGTAATTGTCAGAAATGTTGTTTGTGCAGTGTGTACAGGTGTCAGACGACACAAACCCCATCTTGAACATCCGATGACGTGTATAGTGTACTCTGTGTAGAATTTTGTACTGAATTAATTGTAAATTGGGGTGTCTGATCATTTTAAAAGTTTTTAAACAAGTTTGGGACCAGAAGTCCTGGTCAAAGCTAACTGATAGATCCACCTCCCATTTTTCAATAGGGATTGCAATTTTATCGTCTATTTTGGACAGTGTCTTATATACTTTAGACAGTAGTTTGGGGGGTTTGAGATTATAAAAGTCTAATACCCTTGGTGGTGTTTTTAATTCTATTTTATTGAGCTTAAATTTTTGTTTGACTACAGATTTAATTTGGTGATATTCTAAAAAGCTATTCTTATCCATTCCAAATTGGGAGACTATTTGATTAAATGGGATGAAGTCCAATCCTTCATATATGTGTTCAAGGTATAGGATTCCTTTATTTTTCCAGTCCGGAAGGTTCATCATTTTGTTGTTTTGCAAAATGTCAGGATTGTTCCAGATAGGTGTGCGTCTGCATGGTACTAGTGAAGACTCTGTCATTTTAAGATACTCCCACCATGCTGTCAGAGAGGTGCTGATACTAATACTTTTGAAGCTTTCATGTTTTCTTATGCTTGGGCTAATAAATGGTAAGTCTGAAAGCTCTATCGTATTGCAAAGTGTCTGTTCTATATCTAACCAGGACTCGTCTAATGGGTTATCTTGCAACCATTTTGGTATATATTGCAGCCTGTTGGCTAAGAAATAATAATAAAAGTTGGGTAAATCCAGTCCTCCTCTGTCTTTGGTCTTCTGAAGCGTTTTTAAGCTAATTCGTGGAGGTTTATCCTGCCAAAGGAATTTGGTAATTGAGGAGTCCAGAGATTTAAACCAGTCAGCTGGAGGTTTGTTTGGGATCATCGAGAATAAGTAATTTATTCTGGGTAAGACCATCATTTTAACTGTAGCAACTCTCCCCATGAGTGATATGGGTAAGGATTTCCATCTTGCAAGATCATCTTCCACTTTCCTTAAAAGTGGGATGTAATTCAGTTTGGTTAGATCTGCTAACTTGGGAGAGATATTAATTCCCAGGTATGTGATATTCCCTGACTCCAATTGTGTATTAAGCAAATTGACAAATGAGAAATTAATTGGTAGAACTGTGGATTTTAACCAGTTTATAGAGTAATCTGAAACTCTGGAAAAAGAGTTTATCAGTTCTATTGCTTGGGAGAGAGAGGATTGAGAATTCTGGAGAAAGAGTAAAACATCATCTGCATAAAGACTGATCTTATGTTCTATTTTCTTACACTTTATCCCTTTAATATCTGTCGTTTGCCTAATTGCTGCTGCTAGTGGTTCAATAAAGATAGCAAATAGTGAGGGGGAGAGTGGGCATCCCTGCCTGGTCCCCCTCTGAAGACAGAAGCTAGCTGACATTTGGTCGTTCGTCCTGACACGTGCTGTTGGTGAACTGTATAATGTTTGTAGCCAGTTTATGAAGAAGTTCCCAAAACCAAATTTATGTAAAGTTGCAAATAAGAACTTCCAGTTAACTCTATCAAAAGCTTTTTCTGCATCTAGAGATAATATACTAGTTTCTATGTTTCTACTGTAAGAGAAATCTATCAAATTAAGTAATCTACGTGAATTTGTGGGTGATTGTCTACCCTTAATGAAACCAGTTTGGTCAGGGTGTATTATGAAGGGGGTTACCTTCTCTAATCTTTTGGCCAGGGCTTTACAAATTATTTTGAGATCAAGAGAAATTGGGCGATAGCTGGTAGGAAATGCCGGGTCTTTGCCTGGTTTTAACAAGAGACTAATATTGGCTGAATTCATGTTTGGCTGTAATCTGCTGCTCTCTTCGATTTCCCTCACCATTCTGAAAAATATTGGAGCCAGAATGATCCAGAATTCTTTGTAGAATTCTACTGGGAACCCGTCTGGACCTGGAGCTTTCCTATTCGTCATGGATTTAAGGGCTTCCTGGAGCTCCGCTGATGTTAGTGGCGAGTCCAGGACTGTAACTTGGCTGTCTGATAATTTAGGAAGTGTTATCCTGTCAAGGAACTCATTGATCTCATTATCTGATGGGTTTATCTGTGGTGAGTACAACATTTGGTAAAAGTCACTGAAGGTGTTGTTTATTCTTTCAGGGTCATATACTATATTCCCGGTTGAGTCTTTAACAGCAGATATGGTAGTTTTGTCTTTATTTATTTTTAATTGGCTAGCTAAGAATTTACCAGATTTATTACTATGTTCAAAGTTTTCTATTCGTAGTCTTTGTGCTAAAAATTGTGTCTTTTTGTCAATAATTCCATGAAGTTCTAATTTAGCTTTACGTAATTTGCTCATTAACTCTTCTTCTGTGGACGCCTCTAAAGACTTGATGATTTCTTCTAACTCCTGAATACGTTTGTTTTCCATTTTTTTCTTATGTGATGAGAAAGAGATTATTTTACCTCTCATCACTGCCTTTCCTGCCTCCCAAAGAATAGATGCTGATGTTCCAGGCAGGTCATTATGTTCTAAATATAAACCCCACTCCTTTTTAAAAAATTCTATAAAACCTTCGTCTTTAAGCAGTGATGTATTAAACCTCCAGTTTTTGCTTGGTGGGATTGTCTTTTTATTTACCAGAGTTAAAGAAACTGGAGCATGGTCGCTGACAACTATGGGGTGTATCTCAGTGTCTGAAATGTCAGCCAACAATGAGCTGCTGACTAGAAAATAATCCAAACGTGAATGAGAGTGATGGACGTGCGAAAAAAAAGTATACTCTCTACGGATAGGATGAAGAGATCGCCATGCATCACAAAGCCCATAATCACTCATGTACTGTTTAACTATGTTAGTGGATTGCCAATTGCGCTGAGTCCCAGCTGTACTGAGCCAGTCTGTTAAGGAATTCATCCAAAAATTAAAATCACCTCCAAGTATAAGTGGACAGTCCAAGTGTTCGGAGAGTACAGAGAAAAAATTATGAAAGAATGGAGAGTCATCAATATTTGGACTGTATATGCTGACGATACATAAGCGTTGGTTCTGTACAGATAATTTTAACATTATAAATCTACCCTCTGGATCAGAAACTGTGTCCAATACTGTGAAATTGATGTTTTTGTGTATTAAAATAGCTACACCTCTTTGCCTAGAGTTATAGCAGGCAGAGAACATGCTGGGAAACTCAGGTGTTTTAAGTTCATCTGCAGATGTGGCAGATCTATGAGTCTCTTGTAACAATATTACGTCTGCTTGCACTCTTTTTAACTGATTAAAAATTTTTAATCTCTTCTCTATGGAGCCAGCCCCATGTACTTTCCATGAGACAAACCTTAGTGCACCCATAGATGTGTGTGTGAGTAGCTAAAATATGACGCCTTCATGTGAATAAGATGGAATAAGTATATAAATGTATAAATAGTATGTTAATAAATAACAAAAAAGTAAATAATAATAATAATAATAATAATAATAATAATAAAGATCCAACAGTGTTTGTGGTTGTATTATTTGACGCATAAATTATGATATTGTGCTGTGAATTTAATATATATATATATGTGTGTGTGTGTGTGTGTGTGTGTGTGCGCGTGCGTGTGCATGTGCGTGCATGTGTGTGCGTGCGTGCGTGTGCGTGTGCGTGTGCGTGTGTGTGTGTGTCGAGTCTGACGCAGTGTTGGAAAGTTGTGTGGTTGTGCCATACAGGTGTAAAGGTACAGAAGCAGGTAAAAAGGAAGGGAAGGTACAGATATAGGTTAAAAAAGAAGTAAGAACTAAAAAGAAAAGGTAATAGGGGAGGGGTGTGGGGTGGTGATTAACAGGTGATCTTATCATCTACAAAACGGATTTAGCAGCTGTTTAATCCTGACGTGATCAAACCCAGTGAATCCTGATAAGAATAATAAATGTCTGACCTGATGTTGGGCTAAAACAGCCAGTCAGTCACTCCTCGCTCCTTGTAAAGTTTATTGTCCACATAAAGCTTATCCACCGAGATGACAGCTCTCTTCCCATCCTGGATAAACTTTTTACGCAGCGGAAAGAGGACCCTGCGCCGATCCAGAATCTCCTTCGGGAACTGATCATTCACGCTGAAATCTTTTCCTTTGAGCTCTCTTCCGTGACTTTTAACAAGATCCTTCTGCTTAAAATGTTCAAATTTAGCCACGATGGGACGAGGTCTTCTGCTGTCTCCTCTTTTAGCTCCAAGGCGATGTACCCGGTGAAATGTGATGTTTTTAACTTTTTCTTCGGGTATCTTCATTTCTGTCTGAAGAAAGTTCTTTATTGTTTGCTCGCAGTTCTCCGCCCCTCCCGTCTGCTCCGGTAGACCTGCGAACACCAAATTATCCCTCATGCTGCGGGCCTGAAGGTCCAAAACCGTCTCCTTCAGAGTTTTGTTGTCCAGGGTGATCCGCGTCATTCCCTCTTCCAGGGAAGAGACGGACTTCCGCAGAGACGCGTTCTCAGCAGCGAGCCGCTCAACCTGTTCCTGGCTGAACTCCAGAGATGTTCGGAGGTTCTGAAACTCCTGGTGAAGAACCTCGAGCAGATGAAGTTGCCCCTCAAATCCCAGAAGCCGTTTATCTATAGAATCTAATAATTCTAATACGTCTTTCCGGGGAGATGAGGCCTCAGGCGAGTCCTGAGGACGGCTCCTCTTGGTCCCAGCAGGTGTTTCAGCCTCAGCTGCTGATTTCTTCGGACCCATGACGAATAACTCGAAAACTTCGTCAATATAATTTAGTAAACTTTCTGAATTCTCTTCACTTACCTCCAGATTGAGTGAGTTATACTTACCAGATTATTTTTTGCGTTGTCAGTAAATAAATTAGGCGAAAATGTGTCTTAATTTTTTGTGGATGTTTGTTAACGAGCTGCCATCAGCTTCAAACGCTGCCGTGTATCCGGTGATCGGCCGTCAGCGCATACTCACCTTTCCTCTCTCTGCTAGTCTCCGATTTATGAAGCGGAGATTGCGCGCAGCTGTGCGTACTCCATGTTTGATAGATCACAAACCTACTTGGCGTAAGTACATATTTTTTGCTGAGCTTAAGTACGGTTTTAGTAAGGATTCTATGCAATGTTTGATGAGACCCCAGGTGGTTATTATCTGCTCACACTCTGCTGCTGCCTGTGATCCAGAATTCTGACACCCTGGAGCATCATTATGATTGGTTGCTTTCTGTTAATGAAATAAAAAAGTAAGAAATTATTCAATTATTCCTTGTTTCTTCTTCTACTTTCGTGTTTATTTGTGTTTCTCATTCCATGGAAACTCAGTCCTCTCACAGAGAAGCGTAACATTCATAACCAGTAAGCAATAAAAAAGTAGCCCACCAAAACCAAATTTCCTTTTCTTTTGTTGCTGTTGATCAGCAAAGCAGTTTTATTCCAGGAGTCAGTCTGTGTTTCATGCAAAAAACAGTGAATTTTTGGTAATCAATATCAGTCTATTTGTATAGCGCCTTCCACTGCCTTTGCGGGAGCCCAAAGCGCTGAACACAACATACACTAATGAACATAGAGAGCAATAAAAAGGAAATAAAAGCAACATATAAAATGTAAAATGAGCATAAAAGCATAAACCCCAGTTAAAAAGGATGGACAGATTTTGCCTCCCAGGGTCAAAAACTGTTAGATAAATCAATAGCCAATCACAAACATAACGTTACTGCAATCCCAGAAAAAAAAAATATAACTATATCAAAATATATTTATATAACTATAACCAGAAGTTGACATTTCATAGACAGTCTCACATTCTTGTTTAACATCTGGTGTTGTATTTACTTCTGTTTCCCTGTTTAGTTCAACTCCATGACTTCAAACGCAGCTCAACACAACACCTGCTGCACAGAAAAATGTGTTTGTTAAATTTTATTCTTTTATTTGGACACCTGTCGGGATCCTTAATCTCCTAATTTGATGCAACATCCACTTCCATGTTTTACCCTTTAACTCCCACACCATGAAAAAGCAAGAAAAAAAATCATTCTTGCATTTTTTATTCATTTTGAGCCTTAATAGTTATGATATAATGTAAGGTAATGAATAGCTGTTTTTGATTGGTCACTTGAACAACTTAAACATAACATCATAGACATGTTTAAGCATAAAGGAAGCAGTTTTTATTTCTTTACTTGCAGTGATGCAGAGACAGAGGTGGTGCACTGCTGCCTCCTCATGGTTGCCAGCAGGAAATGCACAAAATAACTTTTTATCCAGTTTATTAAACTGATTTTCAGTATTTGTTGGTGAAAGTGTTTAGATTGTATAGGAAGCTGCTGTTTCTCCATCCTTTTTCTTCTTCTGTGCTTGAGGTGCATCTAATGCTGCTCTTTCACTATTTCAGATCCATTTATTGACAGCAGCAGCACAGTGCAGACAGGAAAATAAAAGTGGGACACATCAGCCTAAATGATCAAATAAAGGATTTAAAATCTCAATCTAGTGAACAGAGTGCTGAAGGGAGTTTTGGGCTCAACCTTCTGCCTGAAGGAAGGATGGTGCAAGGAGGTCCATCATTGTGCTCTGGTTTGGCATCTGCTGGTGTAAATGTTCTCCAGATGATTTGGTTTGCTATTTTAGAAGCTGGGGGTCTCCAGAAACCAAATCATGCTTCGTTGTGTCCTTGTCCAGTTTTTGGCAGGTCAGAAGTTCTCTATTTAAGGGTCAGAACCTGAAAAGTTGACCATATCTGTGAAAAGTACTGGTTCCTGATGTTCTGAAGATTTTAATCATCTCCCGTCATTTCCCATACAATCAGGATTTCTTCAGATCTGAGCCTAACTGATCAGAAAAAAACAACATCTGACAAATCCAACCCTCTTGTTTTTGTCACTGAGATCTTTGAGGGGAATTACAAACCAGCTCAATCTGCAGAGCATCCTGAGACACAATGTGTGGAATCAGACTCCAGCCAGGCTGCTGCCAGCTCCAATACATCCCATTCCTTTGCCAACCTTCTGCTGTCACGTCGGCATCTGGGTCCACCTCCATTCTGAGCCAAAATCAGGAAAGCTCCACATAAAGGATTAACGTTTGCAAAAATCTGACATGAAATTTTGGACCCAGCATCTGTCAATGACAGCTCCAAATCCATCTTTGTTGAGTTTTCTGCCAAGAAGATTGACAGAAACGATCTTTCAAGCATCGAGTCGAGTTCTGAGCTGCTGTTTCAACCAAAAGCGTCTGAATATTTATGTTAAAGTCATCCTTCAGTTGTAATAAAATTATAAACATCTTCAAACACTTGGTTGCCGCAGAGGATAATGTTCCATGGATCCATAGAGGGAATCAAGCAGAAACATAACAAACTGTGGAATATTTGAAAAGTTGTGGAAACATTTTAGCGCTGTGTGCTTGCGTTGGTTTCCACTGGTTGACATATTGCGTCATTATAGGGTTTATTAAAACTGAGGAGAGATGAAATGATAAAATAATTCCAACTAACTTCAAATATTTGGTTTTTGTGTGTCGGAGTGACAGGAAAATCAGTCAAACTGGGTTTACACTGAATTCACCCAGAAACAACACAACTTTCTACATTAAAGGCCCTTTTAAAAACATTTGGTGCCACATAAATTTGCATGAAGTTCTGTCAAAAAATCCCTCTTGCTGTTTTCTATTTGAAAGGCTAAATGACAAATGGAGTGCAGGAATGCTGCGCTCTGTGTTTCTTCTGCAAAATTTATTGTTGTGCTGAAGGAAAAGCTTAAACTCTAAATGAATCGTGTTTTCTGGCTCTTTAATGTTTGTTTTGTTCCAGTTATTTTTTTTTTTTACTGTATCAGCATATTTTCCACCTCAGGAGCCCGGCTGAGCGAGGATCCGTGATCGTGGAAGGACGACATCTTTTATCTTTATTTCTGTTTTTACAGGTTTTTATTTTTTTTTTTTTTGATAAGGATTATAAACAAAATATCAATACACTTCAAATTGTTGATAAACCGCGGTTACATCCAGTCAAGCTAAAAAGAAAGCGGGCTGTTACCGAGGAAATGGTGGAAAGGTTAACAGCTACACTCCTTTTAGAAGTCACAGGTATCTTCAGATAAACTCAGATGTTGGATGTTTTTAGAGATAACATTCTGGACCGCTGCGCTGGTGGAGACGTTTACAGCTGTCAATAAAAAACATCCATCCTTCATCTTTTAGAAACCTTTAAAGATGGAGTTTAAAGGATTGCAATGTGCTTTGAAATTATTCAAGTTTTCTTAAAGAGCAAGTCACCCCCTACCAGATTCTTACTCAACTCCCACTTCCTGTTTGAAAAATGCAACAAATGCTGTTGCAAAGCAGACCGAGAGGGAGGAGCTGCTAACAAACACACCCACACACAGGCTCACAACAACATTGTGACATCATATGGTACCAGCTAACGTTCTAGGGTACCTCTTAGCCAATAGCGATGGCAGATTTGAATTCAAATGCAGTGTAGAGTTTTTACCTGACAACTACACAACACTGTCAGTTTTAGGTCAGAAAATAAAAATTTTAACTAAACTGCACTAAAGTGCAAAACTATTGACTACATGTGTCTGCAGCATGATTACACACACATTTATATAGTTTATCAGACAAAAATGGTTGATTTGGGAGTGACTTGCTCTTTAAATGTTCCACGACTGCCAGCAGTTTAATTTTCTGATATCTTTTCTAAATGTCAAAAAAAAGTTAATTCTGCAAAGTTCTGACATTTAGTGAGCTGCAGCAACAGTGTGCTTTTTTACAACCATGCTGATAACAAATTATCTACGAGTCACATTAAAACACAGAAGCAAATGTGTGTATTTTTGCTTACGTTTGATTTGTTCCACTGTCCACTTTGTGCATAAAGCTTAATAAAGGTTTAAAATGTACAGATAAAATATTTTTCATGCAGTGAATTATGTTATTTTTTTTTATTTGTTTCAGATGTTCAACCAAATACTTTAGTTCAGAATCTTCTGATTTCAGAACATGGGACTGGTAGCGCAGGCTGTGGGGCATGGAAGCCCATTCTCGCAACTCTTATTAAAAAAGAATAACTTGTATCTCATAACTGTGACTAAGCCATTTCATAATGAGATAGTCCATCCATCCAGTTTCTGAACCCGCTTGCCCACGTAGGGTCGGGGGGAGGGGGGGTGCCTGGTGCCTATCTCCAGCGGCAGTGGCGGCTGGTGAAAAATATTTTTGGTGGGGCTGTGCTATTTTTTTTTAAAACAAACTTGTGCTTTCTGAGCTTTGTGCACAACTTCACTATTTCGTGAATTAAGCACAGCTCTTTTATTTCCTGTCTTACATTATTGGACAAAGGGATTAATCCAGGTGTGTCTGACTATTGGCACGCTGCCTTGCGGACCAAGGTTGAAAAATACTGCATTAAATTGCACATAAAATAACATGACCATATATGGTCCACATCCACATTACTGTTTGTGAAACTAACCTACTGGAGAATTTCATCACAATAATATTAAATAAACAAGTATGTACCTGATCTTTTGCATACTGTTGGTGAAGCTCTGGATGACTCCTGTGATGGAGACAGAGTCAATGTTCCTCTTCTGCAGCTGGTTGAACAGCATGTCCACATGTGGCATGATCTTGTGACACAATGCCAGCAGAAAGCCGAAATCTTCTTCCTCCAGCATTCTCACAAAGCCTCCTGCCTCTCTCTCAGTGACTGGATCAAAGTCATCCGAGTCTCTGATCATCTGGAAAAATCTGAGGAGGTCATCCTTGTGCTCATACACTGTGTTGACATCTCTCTCTTGGACAAAATGTGCCGGTTCTGATCCACTTCTTCATTGTGTTTATTCACTGCAAGCCTGCGTCCCTCGTCTCTAGCTGCATGGCAATGTTAGCTCTACCTAGCATAGCTAGCTTCACCGTGTTGTCCATGTGCGCCCGGGATAACTCATGTTTCTTCACCTTCTCAGAAAAATGTTTCATGTCCGTAACTCCTGACTCAATCCATGCCTCATCTCTCACAGTCGTTTGGAAAGCAAAATAACGCATTAGCGTGATTGCATCCACCTAGCCAAGCCTTCCCAGAAGCCTCGTGTGTACAGTTTACCTCTCTCCTCCTCCTGCTGGCTTATCTTTACGTCGGGCTGATCTGGTCCAAGCTCTTTGACATTACGTTTTTCCACCATAGTGCTCCTCTCGAACGGATACTGGAGAAGAGACCGAACTGAATTCAGTGGCTGCTGAGATCCGGTATCCATGCTGCTGCTGGTTGTAGGCGCACTGGCGTCCATGTCTATTACGTCTGCGTCACGACCGTCACGAGTCATGACCAAAAACGTGCTGGAGTCGAGAATCTCCGAGTTCTACCGAGCACTAACGAAAGCCTTTGGTGGTAGCTCTATTGCCCATCATGCTTCTGAAACAACGTCGACGCTGATTGGATACATTCCCATTCCTACCCTTTGATTTTCTTGTCAGCAATTGGACGACTGGTCTCGTCCCGTTTGGGCGATTCAAAAACAGCCTACAGCCTCCACCGCTCGGCAGAGCTCGGCAGAGACCAATATAGAAATATATATATATGATTTATTTTTGTTACAAAACACACAATTTACTTAGAATATGTGATTATTGTTAATTTCATTTATTTATTTTTTAAAATAAAAATTAAAAACACTGGGGAAACTGGGAGGGCGGCGCCCTATCGCCCTCTACTGGCCAGCCGCCACTGTCCAGCGGTCAGTGGGCAATCAGGCGGGGTAAACTCTGGACAGAGAGCCAGTCCATCGCAGAGCAACACAAAGACACCCAGGACAAACAATCACACCTAAGGACAATTTGGACAGACCAATCAACCTAACAGTCATGTTTTTGGACTGTGGGAGGAAGCCGGGGTACCCGGAGAGAACCCACGCATGCACAGGGAGAACATGCAAACTCCATGCAGAAAGATCCCAGGACCTTCTTGCTTCAAGGCAACAGCTCTAACCACTGCACAGCCCTAATGAGAGAGATAGTATCTCATTATTATGAGCTAGCTAAGTAACAATTATGAGATACAAATTTTCTGTCAAACTGGCAGGAATGGGCTTCCATAGAAGGATATTGACTTTGTGTGCAAAAGTTTCAGGACTTAATCCAGGCGGAAAAATATATCTTTTGGAATTATCTTTAAATCTTCAGAACATGAGAAACTCTAAAACACACTGGGCATGTGTAGCAGAGTATGTTTGACGTGTTCGTGAGGATGTTGGGTTAAATGTTATCTATGACTGATCAATTTTTTACAAAAATTAAAAATTAAGAGTTGAAATGTTCAGAAAATTTCTAAGTGTGACGGGTGCTGGTGGAGTAATGGGATACTTCAAAAATCACCAGTGGAGCAGCAACTGCTTCAGATCCTGCTTGTGGCTGGTACCTGGATCATTACAACTAAAGGGGTCGGGGTACTTACTGATGTTTCTCCCTAGAAATAACAACAACCATCTGTTACTGAAACAGATGTGGGGGCGAGGCTCTGCATCAGAACACTTCAGAATCACTTTTTTCATTGAGCTGGAAATTCAAAGTTTGAATAAAAAGCCAGAAAACTGATTTAAATAATTTATGATTTGGAGCAAAGATTGTACCAACAGACTGGGAACTCCCAGGAGCTAGGAGGGGGGTTGTGTCTTGGAAATGTATCTGTTAAAACAGGGACTTCATCAATAACTGATGGATAAGAAAAGATTGGCAGGGTGGTTATTGGATGAGACATAAAAAGTAATGAGAATTTTTTTTTTGCTACAGTTTAAAACAAAGTAAACCAAACCTGTTTACAGATTCCAAACTAAATAAAAATCATACGAGAGCTGTTTATTGGATTTATTAATTTGATCCAGACACTCAAAAATGATCAGCCCATCACTAGTAATGCTGTTTACACCATTAGAATTCATTGAGCTGAGACAGAGAGAGAGAGAGAGAGAGAGAGAGAGAGAGAGAGAGAGAGAGAGAGAGAGAGAGAGAGAGAGAGAGAGAGAGAGAGAAAGAGAGAGAGACTGGGTTAATGATGCTAACTACCCATTTAGGTTAGCAGACCCAATACAGTCCATCACATATAAAATCTGAGGGCAGTAATTAAAACACGCTCAATACTGTGCAACGCCATAAAAGTTCCTTTCAAACACGACCGTGGACCTTTTCTCTGAAAAAACATAAAACAGAAATTAACTTAAAAAAAATAAGACACCAGAGGGGTTCCGTTAATAACACTACATACATCTAAGACCACCACTGCTTAATATTTGACCCGGTTATGACAGAGAGCAAAAGTACGGAGGCATAGGGCATTCACTAGCTGCTTTTCTGAAGGAATTGTGTCAACTCTTCCCATGTGCCCAAAATAATCCGATAAAGGTGTGTGAATGATACGTTACCCATAATGGAACCTTTTTCCTTTACTGTGTCGCTACCAACAATTAGCCTGGTTTCATTGTTGTGGGTTAGCTAATCTCGTTAGTCAGAAAAACAAAGCTTTTTATTTTTTTTAAGTGAATGCAATATGCTTCCAAAGAAAGGATGTGGGAAAAAACACATGCTGAACTGTACAATTGTTCAACATCTCTAGATGTTCCTGGTGAGCCTGCGAGCTGGAGTGGAGGAAGACAATGACGTAGCGTCTTTTAACATTTGCTTCCTGTTGTTATGGGTGGTCGTCCATTTTTTGTGTTTCCGAGTTGCCCAGATCATCCAAACTGCTGGTTGACTACTGGTCTAACCGGAAACTTTAGGTCTTAAAGACAACTCTGACACATTAGAATAATTATTACTGTTGTTCTTTGTTCGTATTCAAGGCTTCGGTAAAAACCGTAACACGGCCACAGCGCAGAGCCTCCAGATGTTTATTTATTTTTTATTATTTTACTCGGATGAACGTGTCAGGAAGAGTTCTCGGTTTGCTCAGCAATCGTTTCCTGGCTTACGACAAACCGATTCAGCAGAAGAGCGTCTGGAGACGGGAACAATTCGGAGCAAAAATGAAATTCCACTCAAGCAATATTGGGTCAATGCTGCCGAGTGACAAATACGACTAACACCAGACCTCCACACGTTTGCCGGGTTCTCGTCTCTCTGAAACGGGGTTAGTCCTTAAACTGAATAAAAGATAAAGATGTGTTGTTGTTTTCAAAGAGTTGTAGTGATACATGCATCCATTATACCGATATACACTTCTTAAAAAAAAAAAGTAAAAAAAAAAAAAAACCAATAACAAACAAACAAAAAAAAAGTCATTAGAAATGCAGCTATACAGAGTCTTTTCGCTATTCCGGGGAAGTGAAGGTGACGTCCGGAAACCCAAGAGCCGATGTCCAGATGTTGTTCGGTTGAGAAGGGGAGGACAGATGTGAGTGAGGAGGATGAGGAAGTTAGTTACTGCAGCAGGGACGGCTGCTGGACGGAGCCGTCTCCGTCAGGTCCACTCCCCGGTTCCGTCCGCTGTTGCTGCCGACGGCTTGAGGCTCGTTCTTAGGAAGCTTCTTTGCTGCAGCGACAAAGAAACAAGATCAGCTGAAAAATCAACATTCGGGTGTTTCCATCTATAATTAGCACACATCCTGTAGCCCACGGTTCTGATCCGCTTAAGTCATTTACTTCATCACTAATCAGCCATATGAAATAATTACCCTTAATTTAAAAATAAAGAGTCTGGATGTTTATCACTTATTCTTTACTTCTGAAACGTGTGAGAAATCAGAGGAAACAAGAAAACAGGCTTTAAACTGACCTCCAAGTCTGATTAAAGGAGGGTAAAAATGACAAGAACAAAGGAAGAAAAATAATTAAACTAAACACTTCTTTTAAACTCAAACCATAATTATTACATTACAAACGTACAAAACATCACGTCTCCGATGATCCATAATCCAGCTGCTGCTCTCATGTTTGCTTCACTTTTAAACTTTCATCAGATTAAGAGAAAATCAAGTATTTCTGGAGAACAGGATTAAAATCTAAAGGCTACGGTGCGCTTAGAGCTCCCTCTAGTGGACAAACTGTTTGTCATCTGAGCCTTGAAGATCCTTTGACCTAATCACTTTCCCAATTTGCTTTTTTAAATAGATTTACTACCTTATTTTACTCCAAGCAAAGAAACCTCATATTTAGACAATAATTATTAGCATTTGAACAATTACCAAAACAAAATTACACAATTATTAAATTTTCTGAAAAGGTTCTATTTTTTATTAGGTAGTAAAACTGTGATTTTCATCGTTCCTGTACATTATTTGGCATATTTTTTTATTTTGATCCAATCAAACATGAGAAACTTCCAGGCTTCATGCCATAATAAATTATAACACAGACTTGGGAATTCTTGCTCTGATACAAATAAAGACAGGACGT
Source organism: Nothobranchius furzeri (assembly GCF_043380555.1). Classification (NCBI taxonomy): domain Eukaryota; kingdom Metazoa; phylum Chordata; class Actinopteri; order Cyprinodontiformes; family Nothobranchiidae; genus Nothobranchius; species Nothobranchius furzeri. The sequence continues at coordinate 63,179,251 of NC_091745.1, read as the reverse complement.
GTATGGAAGAAATACAGTCTCACCAAATATATGAATTTTATTTTATGAAATTATGTATTAGATTTTTTTTTTTATTTAAAAACACACACCAAAATTTTCATCAGTGAAAATTCAAGAACAGATGAGGTGACTTCCTGGTGACCCATGCCAAAGCAATCATCACTCGATCAGAGAAGCGTAATTTCATTGGCTAAAAGCCACTCGACTCGATTTCACATCTGGGTTGGTACGGTCAGGTTCGAGACCGGAATTGTGTTTCACACCAGGAGCAGATATGTGTATTCCATTCTGAGGTGACTTCTTTTCAGACCTCTTCCTCGGAGGTCCGACTGGGACCGAGATGACACTGAGGACTGATTGGCCAGCTGAAATTCATGCCAACCGCTTCCTATTGGCGAGTACAATCAGCCAGGAGGGGGTTCCCACAAATGCACGATTCCTTTTTCATCCAGGATACTGTTGAGTAAACATCTCTGTCTGTGGCGCGGAGCTCCTGCCCAGTGGAAGGGAAAACAGAGCCGTGTGTGTGTTCTCTGGAGCAGCGAGAACATCTCTGCTTGGAGCTCTCACCATAGCTGCTCACTGGGAGGAGATAGCAGCGAGCGTGTGTGTGGCCAACAGAGGGGGAGGTCAAAGTGTTATGAGGACACACAAATCTGTATCAATGACTGAAAAAGGAGCTAATTAATAAAATAATGCGGCTCAAACAACACAGCTCACGCCCGCCTTTGTGTATCTTATTAAGGAGGACACCAGAGACTTTCCTGCACCTCCTAAATGCCGCCCACGTGCGCGGGGATTTCCGCATTCCTGAGAACTTTTTTCCTGAGAAAAAAAAAACTGTCCATACGAGACCGAACTGATGCGATACTCCCTCAGGTGTACTGACCCAGATGTGCAAGCAGCTCAGGAGGTCACCTCAGATGTAGAATTTTTGCTGATGAAATTCTGATGTTGAATTTTTGAAGATGAAGAAAAGGGCCGAAACTTACCAATGGCCATGAAAATCTCGTTCACGTTCATAGAGGTCTTTGCTGAAGTTTCCATAAAGAGCAAACTGTTGTCGTCGGCATATGACTGTGCATCCTAAACAAACAAAACACGTGGATCAGAATTCTGACATCCCCTCGCCCGTAGGTGTTGGGAACATTTTAAAAAGACCAACCTGAAAGTCCAGAGCTCTCTTGTTTGCGAGGTCGGCCTTGTTCCCAGCCAGCGCTATTACGATGTTTGGGCTGGCTTGTCTCTGAAGCTCTTTAACCCAATTCTTTGCCCGCACAAATGATTCCTGACAAACAGAAGACAGGAAAAAGGGTTCCCATGATAAGTGCAAGCAACCAAACAAACAGAAAAGTCCAAATGATGGAAACACAGAAGAAAGGAAGGAAAACCACTGAAGTGACATAAACGTGATTAAAAAATACCCACAAGAACAATAAAAAGCTGCCTTTGGATCAGTGTAACAAACACGATAATAAAATGCATATGTTTCTAGATTTGTTTTGGGCCTTAGACTTCTTATAACAATGACTCCAAGCAGAAGCCCTAACCCATGACGAATGCGTCAGTTTGAATATTTTTGGAGTTTGAAAAAATATAAATCTAACCATGAACTTTAAAATATCTTTGTTGTACCTGTGAGTCTTAAATATACCAAGACCATCATTTAGTGCACGTTCTTCACATGTGTGCACAGAGAACACACATACTCCATGCAAAAATGCCAAAGTTACAGTTGGGGGGGCTTGAACCTACACACTTTTTGCTTTGACCAAACTGTTCCAACATGCGGCCCATTTTTTATTAGTTAAAAAAATCTAGTTCACTCACTGCAATCTTTTTTTGGCACATTTCCATTAGTACCTACCTACTCAACTTAATTCAGTAACATATTTCAATCAGTAACAGGTACCGGGTCGCCAGTCCTTTTCAGTACATGCTTCAAAGTGGTTCCAAGTAGGGCTGAACGATTAATTGCATATGCAATTACATAGCGATGTGACAAAAGGAGATTTTCTAATTGCAAAGGCTGCAATTGGGACTGGCAGCGAGTGATTAGCACAATGCTAATATACATGGAAAAACCCATAGGGATGCTAATGCTAATATTGCAGACTACATTCTTACAAATTACGAATTAGGAACGTGCCAAAAGATTGCATTTGGAGTCTAAAAAAATTAAAACTTCCATTAATCAAATAAGTACAGACAGATATTCTAGTAAAGCTAGAAAAGCGTAAGAGACTTTAACTCCACTGAATTTTGGCTAGCAGCTCTGGATGTAACTGAACTATGGAAGCTCTGCATGGAAAAGATGTCAAAAACCAAACGCAAAAGACTTCAATAAATGGAACACACTTCTTTCCTGCAAATACATGTTCACAGTTGATGCTAATACCTATGCTCCTTCAAGGGATGTGCTCCTGGCTGCAAAGCATCGCACCTTCAAATACAAAATTGTGTCTTTACTCGTGAGTGTTTATGTATATGTAGCCAAATAAACTTGTTGATATGATATATGGATAAATATGTAGATACATAAACATGTTTATATTCAGTACAAGATACATAGAAAAGCCCCTTGAGAAAAGAATCGTGAATTAAATTGCAATTGCAATACTGAAAAAAAAAAAAACGCATTTAGATTACTTTCCAGAATTGTTCATCATTAGTTCCAAGCTGTGGTTCCAATGACCCAAGGCTCCTGGGTTATTGTGAGCCCCAGCAAGTTTTCATCAAGGGTTTCCTGTTGTGTAAAAAGTTGTTCTAGGACCCCTTTAATGTGTTTCAAAAACCAAACATGAAGATAACATCAGGTTGTTGGTTGGTCATGTTATGATTATATGTTCTCAAATTTAAATCAAATTACTAAAGGGAACAAGATTTCTTTTGAGTTCAGTCTCAATTTCAAAATCTAGTAGCTTCCAAAAGACATGCAACCACTTCTGGTTTTACAGGGAATTCTCTCAATTACGTGTAAAACTCTCCATCTTCTGGTGGTTTTAGAGAGCCATCAGACTGTATGAGGCTAAAACCTGATTTATACTTCTCCCTCTGCGTCGGTACAGAGACACGCAACACCATTATGCGTCAGCACAAGGGCTCTACGACAGGCTCACGGGGGAGACGGAGACATGAGCCCCGTTATGGCTGCTCTCGTGATCTGCCTGTATCTGTTCTGTCTACATGTGTGTGTGTAACCTTGGTCAGGCTGTGCTGCAGAGTCAAGTTCCTATGCTCTGGTTCGCTGGAGCGCTGGCAATAAAGCTTTCTGATTCTGATGCCCAAACTTTTAACTATTCGTCAAAAGTGACCGCAAGCTTGTGATTGGTAAGGGCGTTAACGTTGCCCCGTTAAAGTCAAAACATATTTAGCAGCAGACACTGAACAAATTGAAGAGCGTCTTGTAGAAAAAGTCCTAAAATATTCATGTTAATTCACCCTTGACTGAAGAAGTTCAAAGACACACAGCAAGTGTTTTATTCATGGACGGGAATGATGGGAAATGTGGGTTTAGAGGTGCCGATTGCATGAAGAGGTGGAGGAGAATGAGGAACAAATGTGTCAGTGTTAAAAAATCTCTGAAACACATTAAAACAATGTAAACACATCAGAAAGTACACTATCGTGGACCGGATATGTGACTAATGGTGGCAGGATACCCCAGAATTCTGCTCCGCCCTCTGCTGTCTGGGCGGGGAGTTGCTTTGCAATACTCCCCAGGTGATGGAGAAGTCTGAGAGCAAAATGTCTGTCAATGCGTGTGCGTCTCTCCCCCACGGAGCTGACAGAGAAGTAGACGGCATGTTTGGTCAACTGAATTCTGATGCTGAACAGTCTTCTACATGTGACTCATTTCAGTCGCACACGCTGCCCAACCACCTGAATCGTTTTGCTGTTGAAACTCCATCCAGATTAAGCACAAATCATGGACAAAAGCTGTTAAAAAGTACCGTAAATCCTCTAATACAGGCCTGCATTCAATTAACGGCCGGGTCTCATATTTTGGCCGGTGTCGGAGTCGGCGGAGGTGAATAATGGCCGGTTTCTTATTGTGGCTGGGTGGAATGTGGTAACAAGCAAATACCACGGGGGGGGCGGGGGGGGGGGGATGGGGGGGGTTGTGTCATCCATCTCACTTTTGATTTGCCAGTGACAGACCGCGATTTGGCAGGTGTGGAGACGAAGAGGCGGCGAAAATTTGATATCAAGATCAAAGAGAACGTGCGCTGCAGAACACTGGGGAGCAATAGGGGTTGTATGAACTAGTCGACTTCACTATAGTGACTTTTTATGCCTGTCGCCGACTAGTCGCTGTCACGTGATAATGACCGGCAAGATGCAGTCCTCAGAAAAGACAGCAGCCTGCTGTCAGCAGGTGACAAGCTCCTGTGCTCGGGGGGGGGGGCAACGCGCTGTGCCAGAGCGTCGGTACTGACACGCGATCGTTCATGTCGGCTCATTTCCTTTAATGTTTTCTGTCTTTTATTTGCGCCTGATGTGTTTCGCTGCTGTGGAGCGGGGCGCATCACCTTGTCCTCCGGTGACGCACCGATCACTGATGCGGCCACCAAGCAGCGAGCACTCCGCTGTTTTTGCGGTCGGCAGATCTTTTAGAACTGCAGTTCAAAGGTAACTCATAAGGTGAATATATATGAACCCAGGTAGCAGTTTTTCTTTAGGATTGAGAGGAGATGCAGGAAGATAATAAACAGGCAGGACAGAAAAATAGTCAAATAAAAACAAGTTAGATTTTGTACCTGGTGGTTGCAACAAACAGACACCATTGAATGCAGGGCCGTGCAGAGACCTTTGACGGGGCGGGTGCTCAAAGTAAAAAAAGGGGCACTTATAGAGCAATCCAGAAGTTAGAAAATTCAGATAATGAGACCCTTGGGTTCAAACAACATAATAAAAATACATAAATTAGTGTCATTAGTGTTAATGTTAGTTCATAAATAATAGTTTTAGTTTTTAAAGCTGACTTATATCTAGAGATGTTACAACCACATTTTTGCCCCTGATCCGAGTCCAAGTTGTTTGATTTTTGATTATCTTCCAATACTGAGTCTTGTTCTGATACCAGGTGGTGATGCAACACATTATAAAAGAAGAAAGTAGTCGTCCTTCTGTCTGTATTTGTCATTTTGTTATTTTAGCCTGAAAAGGTCACTCATTCAGGAAGTACATTTAACAGGAATCAAGATATGTTATTGCTATTGCACAGGTGTACAACCAAAGATATTTTGTGCTTACTAAAGACAGCTCTGGTAAGAGGTAGTAAAATAAATGTAAAATAAATGCAACCACAGAGAGTTATCCAGTGTGATCTACGGCTATGTTAGCTGAGATCTTTTTCCTGTCAGTAGAAAATTCTTGATCCCATTCCATGATCTCACTGAACTTAATACTAAACATGAGAGCTCTGCTACCAACCCAACAATAACACCCTTTACACAAAGGCACCATCATCACATACGTGGCAGGAGTCGCAGAGAAACTTAGAAGAATCTTCTCCAAACACAACATCCCGGTAAACTTTAACCCAACAACACCCTCAGACAGAACCTGGTCCATCCAGAAGACAAAACACCCAAACAGAAGCTCAGTGGCGTCGTTTATGCAGTCCAGTGTAGGAGCACTGTCCAGATGTTTACATTAGAGAAACTAAACAACAATTACACAAGAACATAACACAACACAGGAGAGCCATCTCTTCAGGTCAAAACTCTGCAGTCCACCTTCACCTGAAGGACAAGGGACACACCTTGGAAGATGACAAAGTCCACATTCTGGACAGAGAAGATAGATGATTTGAGAGAGGAGTAAAAGAAGCCATCTATGTCAAAACGTGAAAACCCCACTTTAAATAGGGGCGGGGCTTAGATTTCACCTTTCCAGCACCAATAATGCCGCTTTGGTCAAGGTCAATTTTACTTACAGAGCACATTTACAGCAGCAAAGCTACACCAAAGCGCTGTACAAGGTACACCAGATCAACAATAAAAACCTAAAATAAGATGAGCACACAACAGTCACAAACTATGATAAAAACTGTTAAAAACTATTAAGATGCTCAAGTCAGCCTGCATTAAAAGCCAAATCAAAAAATTGCGTCTTAAGAAGGGATTTAAAATGCTCTAGATTCTGTGTGGTCCTTATGTTGAGAGGTAGCTTGTTCCACAGTTTGGGCCCAACCACAGAGAACGCTCTGTCACCGCAAGTCTTGTGGCGGGTTTTTGGAACTGTTAAAAGAGCTTGAGAGCTGGACCTCATGGTTCTGGCAAGGATGTAAGCGGACTAGGGTTGTCACGGTATGAAAATTTAACCTCACGGTTATTGTGACCAAAATTATCACGGTTTTCGGTATTACCGCGGTATTTTTTAAACGGTGTTGCATATGTTCAGAAAGCATTGATAGTCCTGTTCTACACAAACTGAAATAGTTCTGAAAAGGTTTAACAGTGTTTATTAAACCTAAAATAACACAAAGCCTTAGCAAAAGTGCAACTTTTCACAAGTAAAGGAACAAATAGCTTATTTTTCTGGAACTTGTTACAGTAGTCAGTGCAGGTTTAAATTATACAAATCCAAACATTCAAAACATAAACAATATGTAAACAAATCAAAGAAACACCACTTGTTTTCTCATATACTTGTTTTCTTCATTATCAAAATGAAAATCTAAAACTCCAGTCCACACTTGACTTGAGCACTGTACAAGTCAACCTTAAAAAATATGTATTTAAAATAAATATCCACTTTAAACAAACTACTAAAATAACTACTACACTATGTAATCAAATCCAAATGTTCAAGTATAAATGGCATTGAATAAGTAAACAAATCCATGACAAGGAACTAATTGTATATTTCTCTTCATCATCAACAAATAAGATGCTTCATCCAGCAACAGGGTGTCCGTGACACGGTTTAAATGCTGGCAGAGGACGCTGCGGCTGCAGTATATAGTGACTCGTTGCATTCTCCCTCAACCAAAAGTCCTCACGTCATGCATTTAAGCTAAAATGCTAATGTTGACTTACCTTGCACTGGCTGTAGAGACGTGGGTGATCGTCACTCAGATGAGCCATTAGATTCGAAGTGTTGCTGCCTTTTGCAGACACTTGTTTCCTGCACGTTCTGCAAACGGGATAGCAGTCTTCTATTAACTGTCCCTCAGCATTTTTCAGAAATCCCAAATATGCCCATACTTCCGATTTAGTCTTCTTTGAGGGCTGATGGATGTCCTGGGCGCTGCCGTCGCCTCCTTCGGCCATTATTTCAGCTTCAAAGTTTTGGTGCCGTTGCAAATTAAAAAGTGCGTGTGCGCGCAGCGGGAACTTCAGCTGAAGCGACGGTGGCTGGTAAGGGTCATCGCGCCGAAACCGCGGCCACGGTAAACCCACCGAGATAATATAGTTTTTTAAAAACTGGACGGTTATTTTTATTGTCAACTTTTTTACCGGGGTTTACCGCTATACCGGTTACCGTGACAACCCTAAAGCGGACAGCAGCTCAGAGATGTAAACTGGGGCCAGGCCATGAAGGGATTTAAAAACAAAAAGTAAAATTTTGAAACAGATCCTGTAAGAGACAGGAAGCCAATGGAGAGAGGACAGAACCGGGGTTATGTGATCCCACTTGCTGGTTCCAGTCAGCAAGTGAGCCGCTGCATTTTGGACCAGCTGAAGTCGGTGTGGGGAGGACTGGTCCAGGCCAGAATACAGGGAGTTGCAGTAGTCCAATCGGCAAGACACGAACAGGTGGATGACATGTTCGAGGACATTAGCAGGAAGGTATGGCTTCACCTTTGATATCCGCCTTAAATGATAAAAAACCTGAATGGACCACTGCACTCACCTGTCTGTAAAGATTAAAAGAACCATCTAAAAACACACCAAGGTTTTTAACACAGGGTTTTAGAAAACCAGAACAAGGACCAAGAGGACCAACAACGTTGTTTAAAAGATTAGAACTTTTTTTTGAATGTCATTCAGTTTCAGTCTAGGTCACACCTTCCTGCATCTAATCAACACGATGACTCACCATCAATAGAGGCTAACGACTCATCAGGAGATGGAGAGGCGGGGTACTCAGAGTAGTTTCTGCTCATTAAATAACAACAGACAGCTACAGCTTATGAGCTTGACTCTCCCATATTCCAGTTAGAACTGACAAAGCTCCTCAGAGGAGAAGTGAAATGATTTAAAGAAACCAAAGAAGTCCAGTTGCCTTCATCTGAACTCTTTGGAGTAATAGTCAATAATAAAACATACATAATAAAGTAATAAAATGTATATAATTATGCTCACATTCACTTTTACCATCTCTTTGTGGGAGGCGGAAAATTTACCATGTTTAACCCTCTTATGACCATAAATATAACTGTTTTTTTTTTTTTGTTTTGTTTTGTTTTATGGGGTCACACTGTTTTCTGAGTGTTTGCAACACAGTTCTGAGTTTAAATACCGGTAGTTCTTTTGACATAGTTTGCTCAAGTCATTTTGACGTTCCTGTTTAGTAATAAATGTAAAGAAAATTCAAATCTGTTTTTTTTTTCATTTAAGCTGCAGTTTTACAGACTTTAATAAACATAAACACAAATACAAACTAGACACTGAAAGCTGAGGTTGTTCTGAAAAAAGGAGCAGAGTTACAAACATTTTACAATTTTATTACACTTTTAAAGCCTGACCTCATGTTAACCAGTTTAGTGACTGCAGCCTGTCTGTGACCACAGGTCTACGCTCTGGTCCAGAGAACGGGATACAGTAAAATAAATACTAGGCATCATAAAATAACACTCATGGGCTACTTCACAGCTGTAGCTACATTTCTACCAGCATTATGAAGATCAATAAGCAGATAAAAGGTTAAATCTAAACATTTCATTACAAAAAGTCAACTAATAAAATTCTGCACTGATAAAATTATATTTTCAGCTAAATAAATATTTATTGTACGTATAAATAATGCTGGAATGAAGCTGAATCATTTAGTAAACAGTTGAGTGTTCAAATAAAAACCAGTGTGACTTTAATCTGTCCCTCCTCATGTCACCATCTACAGAAACAGCCTTCTGGGACACCTGACCAACCAGGTGGATTTTATTTGTGACGTTTCCATAACTTTATAAAAGCTGCTGATGAAGATGATCAGATCATCTCCTCCTTTCGGTTCTCTGCTCTCCCGTCGCGGTTCGCTAGGTTTCTTTCTGTGACGCTGCAAAGCTGGTTTCCCTCTAATAGCGATTTTTGGAGTAACATTAATTACATCATGTAATACCTCGTTGGAAAGCTCGTTTTATGTACTGTTAGAAACCGTTTGAAGTATTTTTATTCGATTAGTAATTCAGAAGTTATGACCTGGAGAATCTAGAGTGAGACATTGATTCTTTGAGTTTCTGCAACTCTTCAGGAGAAGTCTCTCTCATGTCTCATTTTCTGTCCCAGACATGCAGCTACCTGACTCTGCTCCACACACACTAACCACGGACTCAAACTCATGCAAACAAAAGCTCTGATATTAAAATCTATCCAGCTGACGTGAAGCAGGCAGAAAAAACTTACAGGTAGATGAACGCAGACTCCTGTCCGCAGGGAAAACACCGGTCTGTCGTCTCCATGGCTACAAGGTAGAGCGACAGCAAGGACAACCAATCATACGTTAGTATGATGCGGCAGAGCCAACCAGTGAGCTTGTAGGTGGGTCTAAGGGAAAATAGCCTTCAGCTTGAGGCGGCTGCCTCTGCATGGTCCTAGTGCCCGATTTGTATCACAGTATAACAGTTTTGTACAGTAAAATCTGACGAACGACCGGAAAAAGGGCACTTTGGGCACTTCGGACAAAAGGGGCAGGGTCTCAAGCACCCTCCGCACCCCCCTCTGCACGTGCCTGATTGAAGGTAATCAGAAGTGAGGAACAGAAAATGAAATAATTATTTTAATGTTTAGAGCAGCAGGAACTCCGAGAGGCTGCAGGTGCATCAGTGAGTTGCGGCCGCTGTGCAGGGGGAGGGGGGAGAGGGCTGAAGCAGAAACTACCGTTGTTAAAAGAAATGTGTTTAACTTTGAATATGGGATCGCAATTTTAATTGTCAAAAACTCCAGCGAACCATTAGTTCATTTTGCTCAAATAGAAATAGAGGCCTGCCTCTAATTCTGGTCTTCCTTCCAATAAAGGCCTGGAGCTTGATGAGCTTGAGTCAAATACAGGCCCGGGCCTGTATTAGAGGATTTACGGTATATTTTCCTGTTGTTAGTTTTAACATAAATGAGAGTCCAGCTTTGGTCATTTTTTAAAATATTGGGTCACTTCAGGAAGGCTGAAGGTCCACACGTGGCTCTGAAGCTGCAGGTTTCAGACTGGTGGCGAGACTGGTGTGAGACAGTAACTCAAACAGGCAGCTGGTTTTCACGAGCCTCTCGTCAGATTTCAAAGCAAACCCATCTGACTGAGGCCTGATGATTCTCTCACTAGAGCACTATTTTTATGCATCAGCACTGAAAAGGTGCTTTTAATACACAATTCATAGCAATGATGCAAACAAAAGGGGGAGTGAAATCAAACCAGTTTGTCTTATAAATTGCTGCTTTTAGAGCTTAAAAGTGTCACGAAAAAATATAACAAAGAGAAAAAGAAAGTCTTTAAGCTTCCACAGATCTAACCGTTTCTAAATCAATGAGCTGAGTGGACAGGTTTACGCCGAGTCATGACTCATCTCTCAGTGTGTCATGACATAAAAATAAACCCGCTTTTTAAGCCTGACCGCTACTAAAAATGTAACATGAAAACCCCCCTCCACCTTCTCGTTTCCTCCTGTGTCACAACACTGTTTGGAGGTCATAAAGAGGCTCGGCTCACCTCGTTTGTGATATCGTAGACCACGATGGCTGCCTGGGCCCCTCTGTAGTACATGGGAGCCAGACTGTGGTAGCGCTCCTGACCGGCTGTGTCCCAGATCTCAAACTTGACTGTTGTGTCGTCCAAACATACCGTCTGAGTCAGGAAGGCCGCTGCAGAGATGAGTGAGCAACAACAACAAAAAAAATGTTTTTGTAAAAATAAACTTCACAGAGCAAACTGAGCTGGTGCTGGAGCGACATGAGTAAAAAAATTATTATTATTTTTAAAGAAAGAAACACAAAAACAAATAAAAATAAAATAAGGAAAGTAGTAAGTGACTGATCAAGAAATGAAAAAAATAAATTGTTTCAAATTTTTCAACAAATGCAAAAAATAAATAACATTTTAATTCATAAAAAGTTTTTTTGTTTTTGAGAAAATATCAAATCAAAATAATAAAAATGAAATAAACAAATAAAAATTAGAATCTGACAACAATCCAACAGATGAAATCTGTACCAATCACATCATTTCCAGGAAGACGTCATTTGTTCCTCATGGGTGAGAACATTTACACAACATGCGTAAACTATGAGTGGACATCCTGGTACTTCTCCTGAACCTCTTTGTCTCCATAATTCATAAATGCATCATCACTAAACCCAGTTCTGTTTCTTTTGGTGAACCTCTGCTCTTCAGAAGCACTAGCTGCTCTTCTGACAGCCATTTGTTTTTCTATCTTGTTTCACTCCATAATTTAAAAGCTGCGTCTCTGAAACTCCACGGATGATGTTACAGCGTGGGGAAAACAGTGCTGCACGTGTGTTTTGTGTGATTACAGGTTACAAGTTGGATATAAATACAAGTGTCTTCTTATTTATATAAAAATTGCATATTATCACTTAATCCACTTCCATTAAAACTTTATAAACTTTTTTTAAAGGTTTTAGTACAAAACCTGCATGCTAAAATAGTCATTAAATTATATAACTTGTTGAGCAGAGAGAACATTTTAAATATGCAAATCTCAGATATAGTAACCATAAATGGTCTCAGTCAGTTTATCACTTTATAACCAAAGGCACTGTCTGTATCTAGTTCAAAAGCTGCTTTTATAAAAGCTTTTCTTTACTTAACTGCAGCATTTTCTCCTCCTGAGGTTCTGCGTCCTTTTAGGAGGGCATCAGATTCTTGCACTTCAATATTTTATGCTCTTCAACTAAGATGTGTTTTTCTCTTTTGGAGACATTTGATCAAATGTATTCACATGGGAAAAATTATCGCGATAAGAGTCAGAAATTTCAGTAACGATAAAGTTTTGATTTATTGGCCAGCTCCAATTTAGAACTTCTAAAATGTCTTCATGTTTATGAGGTCCAACTATTTCCATGATGCACAAAAGTTTGTGATTAGTTGGAAAACGGATGAACCTTTTTAAACACTTTTCATTTGAATAATTGTGCTTAAAATGCGCATGAAGCAATAATGACATCCTGTGGTCAAATTTGGGTATTGCATTCCACATTTCTAAATAAACCAGTGACTCTCCCTCTCCCGTTTGTGAGTTTCACAGCTGTTGCCATTTACGGATCGGTGCCAGATGACTCTAGATGATGTAAAGACGAGTCAAAGTTTGTTGATGAGCAGATATACATATTTTACTGAAATATTGAGTTGTTGGTGATTGAGATAGTAGCTTGAGATACTTTTATAGACAACCATTTCCAATTCCCTGTTAGCATTGTTAGCTAAATGTTAGCATCTAGTCTTCTTTACCCAATATTAGAGTAAAACAAAAAGATGCCATGTCTTCTTGGGGACACAAATAACTTCTGGGTCGGTCCTGTTACTGACTCAGGTTCATTACAAAAGGCTGCTGTGCTTGGATGGCTGATGTCGAATTATAAATGCAGGCACAGAAGTGTTTGCAGGCCCAGACTTGGCAACCCCGCGAGCTCACAGATTGTAAACAAAGACTACGTCCCTCTTCAGCTTTTTGACAGGAGAAAAACTGCCAACCGCCAGAAAAGACATGTTTCAATATAACCTCTCTTCCAACAAGATAGAGACTTAAGACTATTTCCTGAAATAAAATTTTCACTGTAAAATTATTATTTATTTTGTACCTTTAAACTCTGTTTTTAGAGAGACTAGTTGGACACATGTTTAAGGGTAACAAATTTTATATATTTTAGTTGGATAAACTAATAAAGTTAACTAAACTAAAGGCCATTGCACACATAAACATAGATACAAGCCACAACAGTACAGTGTTGAGATTCTGCATTTTTTTTCAACCCTTCTGGGCCACCGTACAACAGAAACAAACATACAAACCTCCGATTGTGCTCTCCTGGAATTCATGAAACTGGCCCTTGACAAAACGGAGTACGAGGCTTGATTTTCCCACTGCTGACTCTCCTAAAAGCACAAGCTTGAATTGGCAAATCTTGTTGCCCGCATTAGGCCCGTTGGGGCGCGTGGCTCCACCTCTACTAGCCATGTCACCGTGTGGTCTCTCCTCCTCAGAATGCCGACAGTCGCAGTGGCGAAAACTGTGAGATACCTTAAAATGAGACAAATGTTGATATTATTTAAAAGAGTCTTTTTTTCTTATTAAATAAAAATAGTCTACAAGTTTGATGCCATAATTAGAAAGCCTGTAGTTAGGAATTGAGATTACAACCAGCAGAGGTCATTGACAAATTCCCTGACTTGTTGGCTGCTTCATGACCTAAATCAGTTTCCAGAATTAATGAAAAATAAGCACAAAAAAAAAATTAAGTCTCCTTTAAGTACGTGTAGTGTCATTAGCACATCAACACCTTTGTTTATTAGCTCAAAAACTTTCCCAGGATGCAGCATTTTTTTGGACGAGTAAACATAGAGCATTTGATATTCATAAATAAAACTAATAGCAGGTTTAGCAAAAACAAATAATAATCATCTCAGATTTCTATTAGGGCCGTTATGACATCACATAAATAAAGTCTGGACGTTAGCTGAGGTTTGAGGCTGGTAGACTACATCTAGAGTTGTAACGTTGTCTGACAGAGAGGCTGGCTGGTGCAGAGACAGATTATGGCACAAGTTTAGGCGGCGGGCAAGAAAAACGTCTTCAGGTTAGGTTACAACTGTACAACAGTATTATTCAGCACATTGAGAGTTGATAAAACAGCCATGCTTGCTGTTTTAGGTATATGCAAATCTAGATGGTCATAAACGTACTTATTCTGAACAAAAACAGAATTGATTATTATATTCGGGCAAACTAATCTCCTAAAATGGTCATGAAAGCATCAATAACACTTCTAAGTGTCAGACATTTGCTTGGTGTGATGTGTGACTGCACCTTTAAAGATGATGACCATATTAACTCAAACATCAAAACAACACTGAGTCAACTGAGACTCTTTGGTAAAGTTGAGGCCGACATTCAGTTGGTGCATTCAACACAGCAGTTTATCCAGTCCGAATCACCATTTATGTGCCTAAAAGTAGATTAAAACACAGCAGCCTTTTGTCTGACAGCTGATACATAATGTGATCACATTACATGTGTCCTGGCCTTACACTGGCTCTCTGTGAGTTTTAGGATCCAGGTTTCTAATCGTCATAACAGTCACTTGTCACAGTCAACAACAACAGCAACTGGTGTTAAACACTCGTCGATCAAAGCTCAAAAACTGATGATATCATCAATCAGGTGTGGTGTGGAAATGCCTCCTTTTGCTAATAAAGGCATCATTTTATATCACAGCTTAAAACCCACCTTTTATCACGTATAGCTGTTTAGATATAACTTTATTACGTTCTATAATACTATAGTTGTCAGTGTTTTACTTTATAGGTCAAACCCTTGTTTTAGCTCTTCTGTAGAAATAAGTTGTGATTTGACAACAGATTAGCCCTGCCACAGGTAGCAGCTCATCTTTCTTCCCACCAAGTCAACACAGACGCTTATTCTAAATATAATTACCATCAACTTCGTAGAAATGGCGTTACGACACATGGATAGTCACAAAGTTATATATTGTTTTAGCTCCAGTTAGCAGAGCAAAAACAGCTAGCATTAGCAACATGGACAGCTGCTGAGTAGAAATAGTCAAACCCAAAACAAACTCGTTGTGACAGTTAGTTCAGTCAGCGTGACTTTAGTTTAAACACGAGTAACTGTATGTGTAACAAACGTGTCAACTCCAGATCTAACACTTATGTAACGTTTGAGAATGTCGGGTGAAGCAGGTTTGGGTGTGTTCAGCTAATGAGCTACCCACATAAGGCTAAAGTAGTTCACAACATCATCCACCAGCAGCCTCAACAGGGCTGTCGGTTATAACTAAAGTCTATTTCTGCGTAATAAACATGACAATACTAGTTTATCGGGATTTATCACCTGTTCCACGTTAACAGACACTGCTAGCAAGCACGGCCCTTTAAGTGTTGGTTAGCTGAGGGAATGTTGTTTAGCCGCGGCCGCGTCGGGAGGAGCCCTGTTAGCATTTAGCTTCTCATACCAGACACTCACCCAGCAACAGAAGATAATGAGTTTGGTGTTTCCGGGACAAAACCTGTAACACTTCGGAGTCTATTCACAAAGTATTCAGTCAGGTAGAAAAACGTCTCATTAGGCTCTGCGGTCTTCCTCTCCCACTTATTTTAACTTCCCTTTTGTACGAACGAAGGCTGATGATGACAGTCCGGTAGAGCAAGCCGCTGTTACATATAATCAAACAACACTTGTTTGGATATTTTCGCGCATGACATTTTCTTTAATCAGAATTTAGTTGTCAAATAATAACATTTCTCTTTAACTAAAACGTCAAGGTCTCCAGTACTATGAAAATTATTTTAATTAATGAAAACAAGTTAGTTTTAGACATAAAAATGCTGATCAACTGTATGAATGAGCATCTAATATTATTGTAGACGTGTGTGGTATTTACTTTGACCTTTTAGTGCATTTTATTTAAAATATAATATTCAGCCTAAAATCATCAGTGTGGCACCCTCTTCAGCTTGAAACTCTGCAACACATTTGAGTTAGAATCAGCCATATTGTTGGCTAAGCGGTACCCTATGATGTTACTGGTACCATGTGATGTAGCTGAAGTTGTGGCCGAGTCTGCACCACTGCTCCAACAATCCGATAAGAAAAAAAAAATAAAAAAACTTTCCTCCTCCCTATTTCTTATTGAAGGAGGGGGTGAGAACTCCTCCAGAATATGAAGTGTGCTGCTCTTTAGCAGTCTGTCTGATTCTCTGACTGAGCAGTGTGTGTATGTGTTGTTCATCCAACAAAACACTCTGCATCTCATACAGTGTAAGTTGTTGGTAGTAATGTTTTCATTTTACCTTATTTCTCCTAATACATAAAGTCTTTTGATATTTATATTTACCTACATAATTTTATTAAAATCAAAATTGATTGCAGAAGGACGTTAAAGAAAAATCTATTCAAAATATTGTATACAATATTCAAAATTATGTAGAAAATGTTTAGGAGATGTTTCTTTCAGAAATCAAAAAGGGTAGCTAATAACATTTAGAAATTGGATATACTGGAAATGCAAATTGATCCTAAGAAGAACTGCATTCATAAAATTTTTCATAGCATGAATAATTTAAAAAACTACATATTTGTGACAGTGTGACGTAGCTCTTCCAGGTTTTTCAAATCCTACTTTCACAATCTATTTTCTGTCAAAGCAAATTCGGAAATAGGGTTAGAAAACTATTTGCATGTTAAGCCTGCATGAAAAAACTCAGTTATTGATTATAACCAGAAATAATCATTGAATTTTATTTTATTGATCCACACCTTTAATGTATTTATGTTGCTTTTGGATAACACAAGCAGTACCCTGTAATAAAACTTTAAAATTCTGGTAATAAATGAAAAGGACTTTTCAGTTCCACTTTACGTGTTATGTATTATTTATACACTGTAGTGTAAAGTGTAAAGCGCTCTGGAGTCCTTACTCCGAGAGGCGCCATACAAGTGCGAGTCATTTATGATTTGTCACAGTTGTATTATATGTCACCCCAGCTTGCCATAATCGTATGACTCGCGCTGACAATCCGCCTTTGACCAATCACAACGCTGAATGATCTATCACAATTTATTTCAATGTTTATTTTACACAATTAAGCAAATTAAAATAGTCTGAAACGCCATCTGATTGAATGAACGTAATAAAAGCTACAGAAATTATATTTCAATAAGCAAAAAAAAAAAAAAATTACGTCATTAGGGTCACCGAAAACTGCTCTTGCTAGGCAACAGAACAAAAGCAAACGCTGAAAACATCTTTACCGTTTTTAGAAGTTGGTAGACGGAAGATTATGAGTTTTACAGACGGAAATCCTTCAAACCGGCCGAAATTTGAGGATAAAAGTCTAAAAATGCAGCGAGTAGGTCTAAAGTTTGCTTGTTGTGGGAGTTTGGAGCAATTCAACGCGTAAATGTTTTTATGAGCGTTAAATTTCTTAATTTTTTTGACCACAGGCAGGGAAACTGAAACCTTTGGGAGACCGAGCAGAGTGCTGCTTACAGGAAATGCCATGTGTAAGTCATTATAGTAACTAAACTGTTCAAACCTAAACTAATGGCCAAATATAAACTGAAAGAGATGCACAATTCCATAAGTTTTTAATTTTTCCAGTTTTAATTTATAATAATTCCTGAATCAATGAGTTTATATTAGGTTTTTTTTTACTGCTTTAATGACATTTTTTTATTGTAATTTTTATTTATTTATTTTTGTTCATTACGACTACACGGTGGTGTCGTTTGTAGCAGCAAGAATGTCACAGCTTCAAATCCTGGCTGAGGCAGATTTGACTGAAGCATTCATGTGTTGTCTTTTAACCGTAACTAAACCAGATGTGCTACCGCCGCAACATTTTTTATTTATTATCTCTGTTTAAAATCCTACATTTTTCAGCCTCCAACCCCTCCAGATGTGAAGAAGTACCGTAACAGTATCCTACCAGAACCTGGAGCCATCAGAGTGCATCATGGGAAGGCAAATGATCCAGATGTTGCCAGCACGCTTGTCCATGGCATCAAAACCAAAAGATCAGACACTGTGAGTCCCACGGGCACACACAACCTCTTTAGTCAAATGCATTTTATTTAGAAGTTTGAGATCAACCTAAAAGATGTGTTCAGTGGATTATTATCTTACTTCTGAAAGCGCTTTAATAACAATGAGTTTATCAAGTCATTTGATGAAAAAGTGTTTTTGTTTATTTTCATGTTCAAGCTAATAATCCAGAACACTGACATATTGACAACTCTCTTTTTTCATTTAGAATTTTAAATTCAACAATATAATCCTAATATATATGTGTTATATGGTTTCTGCAGATTGAGAGGTTGTTTCATCCTCCTGAAAATTCGTTTCAACAGAAGTTGGAGGAGCTAAATAAGTCTGCTTCACGTAAGAACGCTCAATTGGGTCGGTCACGTGAGCAACATGGTGGACTTCCCGCCTGGTACGATGAGAAAACTACATTTGGCGTGAAAACAATTAAAGGTACGGGAAACACAAAGAAGAGTGGCTGATTACATTTAAAAATGATGTAAAAAGTAAATATTAAAAACAGCAAAAACACAGTGTTTAAATAAAAAGCCTAAAATGCAACTGCTGTAGTTCACGCCAGTTTCGTACTAAAATGAGTTTATGCTGAGAAATGATGTAGTTATAGTCTGTTTGGTTCAGTCTGCTGTAGGATTTAACCAAGCTGGTTAAAATGAGCAGTTAGCAATCAGATCCCGTGTTGTTAACGACCCTCAGCTGCTACCAAACACACGTTTACCTCACAGAGTTATAGCTGTTTTAGTGTTTGATGAGGGTGATTTGCTGTGATAGAGATGTTCAACTAATGATCCACCCATTAGTTCATGAGATCATTTACTGAAATTATAATATAATGTGAGCGTGAGTTTGTTCCGCATAGCCGGTAGTAAGTCGGACCTGTTCCCGGTGAGGGTTGGACTCCGCCAGGGCTGCCCTTTGTCATCGGTTCTGTTCATTACCTTTATGGACAGAATTTCTAGGCGCAGCCGTGGTGTGGGGTGTGTCGAGTGTGGTGGCAGGAGAATCTCGTCTCTGCTTTTTGCGGATGATGTGGTCCTCCTAGCTTCATTCATCTCTGACCTTCAGCTCTTGCTGGGTAGGTTCGCGGCCGAGTGTGAAGCGGCTAGAATGAGGATCAGCACCTCCAAATCTGAGACCATGGTTCTCGACCGGAAAAGGGTGGCTTGCCACCTCCGGGTCGGGGGAGAGGTCCTACCTCAAGTGGAGGAGTTTAAGTATCTCGGGGTCTTGTTCATGAGTGAGGGTAGGAGGGATCGGGAGATCGACAGGCGGATTGGTTCGGCGTCTGCAGTGATGCGGACGCTGAGCCGATCTGTCGTGGGGAAGAGGGAGCTGAGCCAGAAAGCCAGGCTCTCGATTTACCGGTCGATCTACGTCCCAATCCTCACCTATGGTCATGAGCTTTGGGTAGTGACCGAAAGAACAAGATCACGGATACAAGCGGCCAAAATGAGTTTCCTCCGTAGGGTGGCCGGGCTCAGCCTTAGAGATAGGGTGAGGAGCTCGGACATTCAGGAGGGACTCGGAGTAGAACCGCTGCTCCTCCGGATCAAAAGGAGTCAGCTGAGGTGGTTTGGGCATCTGGTCAGGATGCCTCCTGAACGCCTCCCCGGGGAGGTGTTTCGGGCATGTCCTGCCGGCAGTAGGCCCCCGGGTCAGCCCACGACACGTTGGAGAGGTTACATCTCCAATCTGGTCCAGGAACGCCTTGGGATCCTGCCGGAGAAGCTGGTGGAGAAGGCCAGGGAGAGGACTGTCTGGAGCTCCCTATCTGGGATGCTGCCCTCGCGACCCGGACCCGGACCCGGATAAGTGGAGGAAGACAACGATAATATAATAATATAATATAATATAATATAATATAATATAATATAATATAATATAATATAATATAATATAATATATAATATAATATAGGGCTGCGCAGTGGTTAGAGCTGTTGGCTTGCAGCGAGAAGGTCCTGGGTTCGCTTCCCAGCCTGGGATCTTTCTGCATGGAGTTTGCATGTTCTCCCTGTGCATGCGTGGGTTCTCTCCGGGTACACCGGCTTCCTCCCACAGTCCAAAAGGTTAACTGGTCTGTCTAAATTGTCCTTAGGTGTGAGTGTGTGTGTGTGTGTGTGTGTGTGTGTGTGTGTGTGCGCATAATTGTTTGTCCTGTGTGTCTCTGTGTTGCCCTGCGATGGACTGGCTCTCTGTCCAGGGTGTACCCTGCCTGATTGCCCATTGACCGCTGGAGATAGGCACCAGAACAACCCCCCCCCCCCCCCCCCCCACACACACACACACACACCCCTGCGACCCTACGTGTACAAGCGGGTTCAGAAAATGGATGGATATATTATATTATATTACATATATCGTAAGTGAATTTACTTTTAAACTACTGCTAAAATGATTTTGTAACTCCTTCATCAGGCATCAGCTCAAACAGAAGACAGCTTCACTGATGGTTCATTTTGATCTTTAGCTGTTGTTACACACTTATTTTTGTGTGTTCAAATTTAGAATAAACAAACACAAAGCCAGAGTTCCTGATCCCTGATTTCCTGATCCAGGTGTTAAACACTAGATCAAACATGGAACTGCTAATGAGAATTTGATCCAAATGAAAAACCTGTTTAACTTCCTTTGAAAACAAAAAAATGTAAAGATGTTCCAGGATTTATCTAGTCTCATCAAATATACCAGACATACACTTATTTTCATGAACATCTCCAGCTGTTTTATCAAAAAAATAATTTGAAACGACTATCTGCTGCTTTGATCCAGGGCAGGGTATTCGTGAACTTCTTAATCCTCCAAAGACTGAAGAGGAGTTGAAGAGGGAAGCCCAGGAGGGACACGACGCTTACATCCATAGCCACAGCTCCTATTTTGTTGGTAGGCATCAGCTGTATGTGCGAACTGCAGCATCCTCCGAAGCTGAACGTGTATTTTCCTCCACAGGTGAGAAAATGGATAGAAAATACAACAGGAGTCACTTTGATAAAGACGCCACGTTTGGGCTGCAGACGCCACATTTCAGAGATGGACGCAATGTTGGGAAAAGTCTCCGCTGGCTAGGAGAGCCACTGAAGTAATTTCATGCATATCTGATGTCAGGGACGGATCTACTAGGGTGAAAAAGAAAGCCGTGCTACCCCTGCTGCCACCCCAGCTGGCAGCTGGAAATTAAATAAATAGTTGTGGCATTACAAACGTTAATGTTGCATGTCCAAAAACATTGAACACAGCACAAAGTCGCCCATGCAATGGATTAAAATGCAGCAAAAGTCACAGGTCCGATTACATTGAACGCAGCACACTCACCATCGGCGCTCGAGTTCTGAGCAGCAGAAGACCGCGGTCAAGTGAGCCGTCATTTGTGAGCAGCGGTCAAGCCAGCCGCATCTTATCCGCCGCGAAAATTTCATTGCGCGTTTACAACAGTCATTACGGTAACGCATTTTGCAAGGGAACTGCCCATCTCGTGACAGTTTGGTTGCATATTCAAAAATTCATAAAAAATCATCCTTCATAGCTGATGTACAACTTTCACCACATCCCTACTCTGGAACACCCACTGTACCTGTGTGCCACATTTCAGGCATATTTACTATAGAAATCTTCAGATATTAAAGCAAACTTGTATTCAGTCCACACTCGTGACAGTCTGGTTGCATATTCAAAAATTCATAAAAAATCATCCTTCATAGCTGATGTCCAACTTTCACCACATCCCTACTCTGGAACACCCACTGTACCTGTGTGCCACATTTCAGACATATTTACTGTAGAAATCTTCAGATATTAAAGCAAACTTGTATTCAGTCCACACTCGTGACAGTCTGGTTGCATATTCAAAAATTCATAAAAATGAAATATATATATATATTATAAGTATATATATATAAGTATATATGTATATATATGTATATGCATATGTATATATATATATATATATATATGTATATGTATATATATATATATATGTATACATATACGTATATATATACATATACATATATGTATATATATGTATATATATATGTATGTATATATATATGTATATATATATACATATATATATACGTATATATATATACATATATATATATATATATATATATATTTATGTATATTGTCACGCCCTGTCCTGTCTACTCTTAGGTTTTGTCTGTTCTCCGTTAATTGCTCCCACCTGCCTCTTGTTTCCCAATCACCATAGCTCCCGCTCCTCTTGTATTTAAACCCCTTCTGTTCTGTGTTCCCTGTCGTGTCATTGTTTCAGTGTTCCAGCGTGTGACTCTAATAAATAAATGTTAGAAGTTCTCACCTGCCTGCCTGTTTCCCTCCCCGCGTGTGGATCCTTGCCTCACCTCAGCTCACCTCGCCACACGCTCGTGACAGAATGACACGACCCCCTGAAGGGTCCAGCGGGGAGATCCTCCCATGGAAGTATTTATTCCAGTTCTTCTCCGCCGACTGTCGACCGGCTTCTCCTTCCCCAGCTCCAGCTCCGCCTCGCCGCAGACGGCGTCCCCGACCTTCTGCCTCGGCGTTCCTCGCCGCCCTTCCGGAACCGGACGGGACGTTGGAGGGAGAGATGCTCCGGGATCGCTCCGGCTTCGAGGGCACGGGGCTGGCTTTCTGCTCCCCCGGGGTTGGTCCACGGCGTGGGGAGAGACGCCGGAATCCACCGCAGCCCTGCGCTTCAGGACGGAGCTGCGAGCCCACCGCTGGCCGTGCTCGGCGAGCCAGTTCGGACACGCCCCCGGTCAGACCAGCTGTCCCGTCTCCGGCCGAATCGGCGTCTGCAGGAGGAGGAGCTGCGCTCGCAGCCCTGTGGGCGGAGCACGCCAGTCTACAGGTTGAAACAGCCCAGGTTCGTCAGACCATCGAACTCCAAGTCCTCCAGCTAGATGATCTGCTCGCTGAACTCCGCGGGCTCCAGCTGGACGATCTGCTCGCTGAGCTCCAGCTGGACCACCTGCTCGCTGAGCTCCAGCTGGACCACCTGCTCGCTGAGCTCCAGCTGGACGAACTGTTCGCGGCTCCGGCTGAACCAGCTGTCCCGCCTCCGGTCCACTCGGCTCCTCTGTCATCTGTGGGAGGTGGAGCCACACCCACAGTCCAGCCAACTGAACTGGCCAGTCAACGGGCTGAGCTGGTCCGGCTTCAACAGAGCGCCCATTCTAGTCAGCTCCGACTCGACGCTCTGCGCTCCCTGTCTTCAGCACTAGCACTGCTCGTTCACTCAAGGCCTGTTCCAGGGGGGGTCCAGGGGCAGACGGTGCAGGCCCAGAAGCAGACGGTTCCGGTTCCGGCCCAGAAGCAGACAATGCGGGCCCAGAAGCAGACGGTACCAGCCCAGAAGCAGATGGGTCTGGTGCAGGCCCAGAAGCAGACGTTACCAGCCCAGAGGTCAGCGGTTCGGGGACCGGCGGTCCAGAAGCCAGAGGACCAGAAGCGGATGAAAGTCAACACCGCCTCCATTCCAAGGGTCGACGCCTCCATTCCAAGGGTCGACGCCTCCATTCCAAGGGTCGACGCCTCCAATCCAAGGGTCGACGCCTCCAATCCAAGGGTCGACGCCTCCACTCCTGAAGTTGGCTCGTCTGATAACGTTGCCGCCTCCACTCCTGAAGTTGGCTCGTCTGATGACGTCGCCGCCTCCACTCCTGAAGTTGGCTCGTCTGATGACGTCGCCGCCTCCACTCCTGAAGTTGGCTCGTCTGATGACGTCGCCGCCTCCACTCCTGAAGTTGGCTCGTCTGATGACGTCGCCGCCTCCACTCCTGAAGTTGGCTCGTCCGATGACGTCGCCGCCTCCACTCCTGAAGTCGGCTCGTCCGATGACGTCGCCGCCTCCACTCCTGAAGTCGGCTCGTTCGATGACGTCGCCGCCTCCACTCCTGAAGTCGGCTCGTCCGATGACGTCGCCGCCTCCACTCCTGAAGTCGGCTCGTCCGATGACGTCGCCGCCTCCACTCCTGAAGTTGGCTCGTCCGATGACGTCGCCGCCTCCACTCCTGAAGTTGGCTCGTCCGATGACGTCGCCGCCTCCACTCCTGAAGTCGGCTCGTCCGATGACGTCGCCGCCTCCACTCCTGAAGTCGGCTCGTCCGATGACGTCGCCGCCTCCACTCCTGAAGTCGGCTCGTCCGATGACGTCGCCGCCTCCACTCCTGAAGTCGGCTCGTCCGATGACGTCGCGTCTGGTCTGACGTCTCCTCCGTGTCCGGTTCTGATGGTGACTCTGAAGGTCGCTCCGGTCCAGCCTGCAGGGACTTTGTCCCCGGCCCAGCCTGCAGGGCTCCTCTACCGCAGGCGCCGCCCTCCCAGGGCCCGTCGCCTCCTCTTCTGCCCCAGGCGCAGGCCCCCAAGGGTCCGTCCCCATCTCCTCATCTGCCCCTGGCACAGGCCTCCAAGGGCCTGTCCTCGCCTCCTCATCTGCCCCAGGCGCCAGCCTCCAAGGGACTGTCGCCTCCTCATCTGCCCCAGACGCAGGCCCCCTAGGGTTCGTCCTCGTCTCCTCATCTGCCCCAGGCGCCGGCCTCCAAGAGCCCGTCGCCTCCTCATCTGCCCCAGGCGCTGGCCTCCAAGGGCCCGTCGCCTCCTCATCTGCAGCAGGCGCCGACCTCCAAGGGCCCGTCGCCTCCTCATCTGCAGCAGGCGCAGGCCTCCTGACTCTGCTGATCCCTGCCGCCTCTCCTGTGGTCCCTCGGTTCCTCTGGGCCCTCCCTCCGTGTCCCCCTCCTCCCGCCCTGCTCCTTGTTCCTGTGGGCGTCTGGGATCCGCCCTTTGAGGGGGGGGTACTGTCAACGCCCTGTCCTGTCTACTCTTAGGTTTTGTCTGTTCTCCGTTAATTGCTCCCACCTGCCTCTTGTTTCCCAATCACCATAGCTCCCGCTCCTCTTGTATTTAAACCCCTTCTTTCCCTGTCATGTCATTGTTTCAGTGTTCCAGCGTGTGACTCTAATAAATCAATGTTAGAAGTTCTCACCTGCCTGCCTCTTTTCCTCCCCGCGTGTGGATCCTTGCCTCACCTCAGCTCACCTCGCCACACGCTCGTGACATATATAATCTCTGTGTGAGTATGTATGTATTGCCACCCCAGAAAAATGTTTGCCCCTCTTCTGCCACCCCATAAATAATTTTCTAGATCTGCCCCTGTCTGATGTCCAGACATTTGATCATGGACAAAGTTAGGCTGATCTTTTGGTTTTTACAGGTTTTACAATCCCAACCCTGCTTGGGAAAGATCTGGGACCGAGGAAAAGCTGGCAGAACAATACGGCATCGTCACCAGAAGGTAAGTTTCTGTCCCGTCGTACCAGAGTTGTTCGTGTTTAACTGGAGTTTCTCATGTTTGATGTCGTCTCACCATAGCAGGAGGAAAAATGCATTGAATCTTCCACCTGAACACAGCTTTGGGAACGTCCATTCGCCAGATGAGTATGGTAGGTTTCTGTAAAATGATTTGTTTAAAAAAAAAAGACACAGTCTGATGTTTTTCAGCAGAAGACGGTGGATTACTTTGGTTTGTTTTCTGCGTAGGAATCAAAGACATTCTGCACCATTCAGAGCCGGGTCAGGAGAAGCAGCACAACAACGTCAGCGCCATTAGGAATCAGCTGAAGGCGATCAACTTTAACAACTTCCCGTCGCTGCTGAAGGCTTTCCAACATTACGACAAGGTAAGGATTGGAAAACGGGTTCACAACTTTTATTTTCTCTCCAGATACAACAAATAAAGTCACTTTCAGACTTCTAATCCCCAATTCTCCTAAAAACGTTTCTCTGTTTGCTGTTAATGATTAGGAGGGGAAGGGAAGGATCGACAGAGACGACCTGCGATCCGTGTGTCGAGAGTTCCACCTGAACGTGAACGAGGTGGTTCTGGATGGCCTGATGGACCTCTGTGACACAGACAAGACCGGACTGATCAGCTTTGTGGCGTTTGGGAACTTTCTCACCTGGAAGGAGATGATGCCCATCGACAGAAGAGATCAGTACCTCCTGACAGGCGGTCAGTGGAAGCACCTGCACCTTTACAGATGTGCTTTCTATCGGTGGTATTATTGTTGTGTCAACATGAACAATAGTAGACAAATTTCCATCTATTAGCTAAAGTTAAAGGTATGGTTCCCTCATTTATTCAACACATTTGCTGTGTTCTCTGACTGGAATTAATGCCTTGTAAGTCGTACTCTGGGGAAACAAAGCTCCGGTGCACCATTTCAGACTTCAGCTTTAGATCAAATAAATTAACGGATAAATGGAAGTTAGGCAAGGGAGAGCGGGGCAGGATTTTAAGTCTTTTTTTTTTATTTGAACATCACACTTCTGATTGGCTAACAGCAACACGACTACCACTGACTCTGTTTTGCAACATTGATGTTTTATTTCCACAAATAACACAAGCCTGGAGGAGTTATGTTTTGATGTGAAGTTGCTAATGCTAACAGTTAGTTTCTACTAGCCGAGACATTCTCTGTTGTTCCTGGACGCTAAACCAACAGAGCCTTCCCCGTCGCGAGTCAAGATGGTAAATGGCCTGTATTTGTATTGCGCCTTCTTAAGCCTGGGGCACACTGGAGACGGATGCGCCACGCCACTTCCGTGCCATCATTTTAAATAGAAGCCATTAATGAGAGTGGGCGCTCTGGGAGCGCCGCGTCCCAGAAGCGCAGCTGTTTACAACATTGTGGCGTACTTTACAACAGACATTACGATGCGGAACGGCTTTACGGCACAAACCCAGTCGCAACTTTGATAACTTTAAGGTACCGTTTATCTTAACATATTGTAATGAATAGCGTATTTACCCATTTTTAATGAATTAAAGTCTCAAAAACATGACGGCAAGTCTGATCAGGTATTAAAAATAGAATCACTTTCTGTTCTCAAGTCCTGCGTAATGTGACTATTACGTGGCTAACCAAGAAGCGCTCAGCGCCTCTGTTGTGCCCCAGGCTTTAGGGTTCTACAACCCCCCAAGGCGCTGCACAACACAATCAGTCATTCACCCATTCACACGCTGGTGGTGATGAGCTACAATGTAGCCACAGCTGCCCTGGGGCGCACTGGCAGAGGCGAGGCCTTCTGATTACTGGACAATCCGCTCTACCTCCTGAGCTATTGTGACAGTGTGACGTAGATCTGTCAGGCTTTTCAAATCCTAGAGTTTCACCGTCTATTTTCTATCAGGAGCTAATGCAGGAAATGGGTGTAGGAGACTATCTTCATGTTCAGCCTGCATAAAAAACTCAGAGTGACTGATCATGATCAGAAATAATGATTTAAAACGATTGAAACCGTTTCTAAGCCATGCCGACCTTGAGAAGGCAGTCCATGCTTTAATCAGCTCCAGGATTGAGCCGTTAACATCGGTGTCTCAGCGCTGAACCCAGCAGGCTGCAGTTGGTCCAAAATACAGCTGCACACCTTTTGACTGACACCCCTAGACACGAGCACAGCCCTTCTGTTTTGTCTTGTCTGCATTGGCCTCCTGTTTGATTTCAAAATGATTTAAAACTCTTATTGTTTGTTTTTAATGCTCTTAATAGTTTGGCCCAATCCTACATTTCTGTCCTACTGAGTTTTGGCATCAGTGCTAGATGTTTGAGGTCTTCATTCCACTGGGGCGACTGGGCTTTCTCGGTAGCAGCACCCCGACTCTGGAGCCATCTTCTACTGGACTTAGGCTTAATCACCGACCTCGGCCTTTGCAAATCCAATCTTACAACAATTTTTATTCAGGAAAGCTTTTAATAATCGGTAGTAGTGTGCTTTTAACAAACTTTTCAATATTTTCTTATTGTATATGTTATTTCTTTATGTTCTCAAATTGGTCTTGTAAAGCACTTTGGCCATAGTTGACTGACTGTCAATGCTTATGAGTTGTTGAGATAAGAACATTCTTGTTTTTACTGCAGAGCATCCAGTTGACACTGATGGGAAACAAACATCAGCAGAACCTTTCTCTTCTGAATCCTTGATAAAGCCTGAGGACCTGGAGCCCATTAAGCCAGGCAGTCCTCTTAAGACCGTCAAGACCATCAGGACAGCCAGAACAGCACCAGGACACTTCCTGACCAGCGCCTCCCTCACCGTGGCCAACAAGCTGCTAACATCAAGTGAGATATAACAGATAGTGTAATTATACCTTCAATTAGCAGTAACACTAAATTATGAGTTTTGGTGCAGAGGACTAATGAATAAAACACAAATATTGCTGTTTTCAACTGAATTATTGGGACTGTCAAAAGGGGATTTGTTGAGTGAAAACACAACATTTAAAAGGCAGATGAATAAAAAACAGACACTTTTACAAAAACACTAAACGTTTCCTATCAGCTGTCAAGTTAACAAAAACACAACAAATGATCCAAACTTTGATTTATGACGGGCGTTTCATCATGAGCAACATTTTCGTACCTGGTTTTTAGACAGTCGCACCTACGGGATCCGATCTGAGCACTCAGCTCCACGCATCAGTAAGACCAGCGGAACCATCAGTAACAAGTGTACAGTTGCGGATCTTCTACATCCATCCATTTACGCTCTCCACGGCATCCATGAGGAGGACCTCAGATGTCCTCGCACCAAGGAGGAGGTGAGTTATATACTCGTTCAGGTCGGAAAAGCTTTTCTCTTTCTGATCACCTGATTCAGTTCAATTCAGTTTATTTATATATAGCTTCAAATGACCACAAGAGACATCTCAAGTAAGTATTCCAATTGAGTTCAGTTTATTATGCCAATCAAATTTCCCTTACAACAACTCAGCAGATTGCATGCAGTTGCTGAATTGTGTTGAGGCTTTACAACAATCCCCATACTGAGCAAGCATGTAGCGACAGTGGAGAGGAAAACTCCCCTTTAACTCATTCACTACCAGCCATTTCCTCTTCGCCGCCAGTGTTTTTCAGAGTTCTTACTGTTTTTTTAAGAGTCATAGAACGTTGCGCGCTAGGATGATGTCAACTTCAAAACTACCAAAACAAAGAGGAGACTCACCTCTTATATCAGGAAGAATCCGCACGTTTCGACTGTTATCCGTTCTTTCATAATCCGTTGTTGAATTGTGATCGGCAGAAGCTTTTCCGGTTCGCGCCTCACCTTTTTTACAACAGCGGCCCAAAACGATCTCCCAACACATAGATTTTCTGCTTCCTGATCACGTGACGTGTGACGTACGCAGATGAAGATCGGCTTCAGAGCTGGGATGTTTGCTTTCACGGTGTGGGGGCTCGTTCCGAAGCCCACACAGTAAAAAAAAAATGCAAATGACGCCTTTTACACACAGACATACACACACACACACACACACACACACACACACACACACACACACACACACACACACACACACACACACACACACACACACACACACACACACACACACACACACACACACACACACACACACACACACAGACATACACACACTTACACGTACACACAGACATACACATTGTAACGTGAGGACACAGCCTGGCTGGCTCGCCAATTGTAGTGAAATATAGATCGTATATTTATACACTGTAACTAGATCTAGATATTATAATCAGAAGCGGTTGTTTTTATCATCAGGGAGTTTACTTAAACACTTTGTAGTGACTGAGAGACAAGAAAAGAGAGAGTTGGGATCGTTTAAGAATCTTTAATTTCTATAATTATAAATTCTTACAATCTACCAGGACTATCTCTGTGATGGATGCATATGGATTGGAATGTTATCGTGTTGGTGTGTGTGTGTGTGTGTGTGTGTTCAGAATCTCTAGGCCGACGTAGCGGATCTGGTTGTTATGACTAGGAACCACAAGGCTTCAGAAGCTGATGACATGAGCAGCCATTTTGCCGTGACTACGTACCGTCTGGAGCCTCCCGTGTTAGATCAGGAAATGCCAGGTCCTCGGACCTTCAGATGTACTGGAGCTGGTAGAACAGCGGTCACAGCACGACAAAGCCCGTCTGCGGATCGACTCCCAGTAGTAGCGGCAGGCGTCAGCGAGTTCAGCTCTTATTTTGAAGGGACGTCGTCTTGTTGTTCAAACGATGGAAATCTCCAGCTTGACAGTTCTCAGCTTAAAGTAGGAAAGTGCAGCTGGCCAGCCTGCACCTTTCTTAGCGATGACAAAGTGGAACTCCTTAGGAACTCACAAACATAAACACCTCACACACATGCATACACTGCTTATTTAAATATTATAAAAATGCAAATGTTACAAACAACTGGAGGAAACATATCTACAACAATCTCTACAATGTCTTCTTTATTCACACATTTGGAAGAGCGTTAATGAAAATAAAAGTAAAAACAAAACAAAGGAAAAGTAGTTCTGACTTTAATTCTGACTTTTTGACTTCTGAAAAAAGTTATAATTCTGAGATTAATGTCGAATCTATTGTTTTTCTCTTCAGTGGCTCTAACCATCTTCCATACACACAGATGATCATTAATCCATTTACAGCTCATTAACTTTTTATATGACTTAATTTTAATTTCTAACAAATAAAATTTCATCTGAATCTTGTCTTTTATCTCAGATCGTAGAGATCTTCGGGAATATTCCTGAGGAGACATTTGAGGAGGCGTGGAAACTGGCGACCATGAATCATCCCAACGGGGAAGTGAGCATTGAGGTTTTGTGTACCACGCTGAAGGACATTAAGGCCATGTAGACCTTACAATGAGCTTTTTGACCAATCAAAGCATGAGAGAGTAAACCTTTATATGAATAAAAACGGTGCAACATTTGTGTGTGTAAGACTTGATCTGCATATATTTTACACCATAATTTTATTAATTAGCTGTTATTAGGGTCTGAAACACATGCAGGCATGTTTACAGACACTCGGCATAAATCGTGTCAATCGCATTAATGAGTCAGGATGACATCCACCACCCTATAATATTCATATCAGAACATAAAACAGAGAAGATATTAGCCTTTGTTCACCGTTTTCTCCACTTGTTTTTGTTTTCTTGTTAATTTCCATTAAACTGAGTGACGCACAGACGTGTTAAATTGTTTAACGTGTTTTTAGTGTGTCACAGAGCACACACAGACAAGCTAAACACAATCTTTTAATCTCATTATGACTCTTCAAGATGCGCCACTGGAACCAAAAAGACCCACGCAAACTTAAGAAGAAGGCTGGAAACACCAAACAGGGAAATTAGAATAATCCTCCATGAACAAACTAATGACAGCGTCCTCTGTGCTGCTCAGATCTGCTTTCATCATTAATAACGCTGCAGGCGGATTCTGGAGAATGAAATGACACGCAGCATTCAGGAAGCTGTCAAATGTGACGCCTCTTGCCTTTCTGGCAGAAACTACAGACGTCAGCAGGGTGAAGGTGGAGAAAAGTGACAGAATTAGTCATTTGCGCATGCAGGAATTTAATATTAGTCTATTTTAAGACAGAATAATGCAGTTTTTCAGCTCATGAACTGTTCTACTTGTGTCTGCCATGCAAAACCGGCTTAAATCAAAACACTGAATGTTTATTTTTTGTAATTTAGTTAGCATTCGTGTTAAAAAGGCTGTAAAGTACAATAAAACGTCAGAGTTATTTTATTTAGTCTCATCTTTCTGTCAGAAATTTGGATGCTGTGATGATACTGCCTGCTGATGAAGCTTAAGGTAGAAACAAGGACAAACCACAGCGTCTCTACGTCCAAACACTGCAGCAGACTAAAACAAGTAAAATAGATTTTATTTTTGCTAAATTAACAAGAAAATAAAAGATCAACATTATTATGGTCGGCCGGGGTGTCAGGAAGTCACACAATAGGCAACATTTATTTTCCAAGCTTTATTTTAATCTGCGTCACATTTAGCAGTCTCAGGCATCCACCTTAACTTCTCATTCAAGTACTTCTTCTCTCTCTCCTACCTATGTTCTTCTCTCCTATACTGCCCCCTAGTGGTAAACACAACAAACATATATGAGGAAAAAAAGGAAGTACAATGGAGTGGTGCCTCGCCTCTGTCAGTACGCAATCAGGGCAGCTGTGACTACATCGTAGCTCATCCCCACCAGTGTGTGAAAGTGTGTGTGTGTGAATGACTGATTGGGTTGTGAAGTGCCTTGGGGGGTTGTAGAACCCTAAGAAGGCGCTATACAAATACAGGCCATTTACCAACGTACGGGTCTTTCATCTGTGCCTCACTAACATTTTTTATTTAAAAGGTTTTTGCTTGGGTTCAACAATTACATTAATCAAGATTAATTACAAAGCCCCCTAATTATATGTGTGTGTGTGTGTGTGTGTGTGTGTGTGTGGGGGTGGGTGGGGGGGGGGGGGGGGTTCTGTCATGCCCCTGCTCCAGCCAAGCCCCGTTTCCCCAGCAACCACTACCAGCTCACCATCAACCTCATCCAAACCACCTGTTACGTGCAGCACCCCTTTTCAGCCACAGGATGGCCTCAGCGGCCTTCTGCTTCGTCTGTCTCCAGGTGAACAGGTGTTGGTAATCGCTCCTAATCATGGATCAGCTGTTAAAAGCTGGCCTCTTGCTCTCATTCAGTGAGAAGGTCCAAGGGTAGAGTAGACTGGAAACAGTTTATTCTATTCTCTTCTCCTCATTCGCTCTTTGGTAAAACTTGTCATAATTAGTCTTCGGTGCTCTCGGTTTTTGGATTTGGATTTGGATTTAGGATTTGACAATTCGGCAATTTGACTTTGGACCACATTTGACTTAGGCTTTGGATTTCCCCTTTTGTGTAAATAGGATATTCTCGGTTGTTTACCCCCATCGCCTTCTGGGTTGGCGTTTTTGGTTTCTTCTTATTAAATATTGCTCCTTTGGTTTTGTATATAGTATTGCTTTTTAATTCTTTGTAAATATTCCATTCCTTTTGTAATAAAATCCCTTGTTTTATAGCGACACAGCACTCTGTTTATCATTAAATCCACACACCACTTTTATTACTCCCCTCCTCATCTCTCCTAGAGAGCCGGGGACGTAATAATCTGGGGGCTCGTCCGGGATTTATTTATATATTACCATCTTTCCCGACATATTAGGTGTGTGTAAAAATATTAACTGTGTGTTTGTGTCCCTTAGAGGCGAAGCATGGCAACCTTTGACCTGCATGCATTTGTGGTGGCTCCTTTGCGCCGGCTTCTGGAGAGTTGCTGCAAAGCCGATCTGCGGCAGGTTGCCTCCCATTTCAGTCTCCCCCTTCCGAAGAAGCTCACCAAGGTGGCTCTTCAAAGATTGTTGGTGGACTATTTGGAGACTCAAGGACTTCTGCCTTCGCCTTCCACTCCTGGTGTGTCTCCACCGCCCTCTGATGCAAAACGGGCCGGCTCGTTCAGAAGAGGGAGACCCTCGCCTCAGCTCCGTCTTCTTCCGTTGAAGATTCGTCCCAGGAATCTGACTCGTCGGGGGCATGTTCTCCCCGTACTCTGCTCACTAAAGCCCGGCTGAAGCTGAGCTTAGCTCGCCTAAAGATCCAGGCGGAGGAGAGAGCTCATGAGCGACGCCATGAGCTGGATTTGAAAAGAATGGACACCGAGGTTCGCCTCCGGGAGCTCGAACTACAATTAGCCAACGTGCAAGCTACCTTCTCCGTGAGCTACCCCCTTGCCGCTGATCACCCAGCGGCCTCGTCACCGACTCAGCATGAACTGTCCCAAGACGCCACGTCTCCTCCGGCCCCCACAAAGTTGCCGCCCGCCTTCAATGTCTCCAAATGTGTTTCTGCCCTTCTGGGAGACTGAGGTGGAAGGGTTTTTGTCTGCTTTCGAGAGGATTGCGGTAACTCTCGGGTGGCCTCGTGAAGTGTGGTCGTTTCTCTTGCAGTGTAGGCTCACAGGTAAGGCCCTTCAGGTAATTTCGGCTCTGTCTCTAACGGGCAGTTCTAATGATGAATGTGTAAAAGCCGCCGTGTTAAATGCGTATGAACTCGTTCCTGAGGCGTATCGTCAGCGCTTTCGTTTTGAAAAACCTCGGCCCAACCGGACTTATGTTGAATATGCTCATGAGAAATCGGTCCTCTTTGAAAAATGGTGCTCTGCTTCAGGAGTAAACTCCTTAGCGGATTTAAAAGAGCTAATTATGGTGGAGGAGTTTAAAAGACATGTGCCTGAGAGGCTCGTTTTGTACCAAACGAGCAGAAGGTCTCAACTCTTTTGGCTGCTGCGCAGCTAGCAGATGATTTCAAGCTAACTCATCGGTCTTGGGAGTCGAGAACCAACCCCGGTCGACGTAGGAGATCCTCTGACCCTAGTGACCTTCCTGAGTGTTTTTATTGCCACGAAAAAGGTCATTTCATTAGAGATTGTTTTCGTGTCTAGCGGAAAAACCGGAGGAGCGTGAAACCTCCTTCACCGAAGCCAGCAGCTGCTTGTTCTGTTGTCTCGGATGAGTTGGATAACTGTGAAACCCCTCACTCGAGTTTTAAGCCATTTTTGTCTGCTGGAGTGGTGTCTCTGTTAGGAAGCCATATTGGCCAGGATGTAGATCATTTTAAGAGATACCGGTGCTGCTCAAACCCTGATGAAACTGAATGTGCTACCGTTTTCCGTAACCAGTCGAGCTGTGTTGTTGCGGGGTGTTGACTTGGGCTCTGTTCCAGCGGAGGTTCGTTATATTCACCTCTCCTGCCCTTTGAGTACTGGTGACCTAAAGGTAGCCATTTTAGAGAAGCTACCGATCCAGGGAGTAGACATGATTTTGGGAAACAACGCTGCTGGTGGATTAGTTTTGCCTCCTCCTGAGTCCATCTCTCGTCCGGAAACCTGTGCCGACTCAGATTTACCGCCTGTTTGTGTCATAACCCATGCTGAGTGTAAGAAAAGCTCAAAGTCCCTTGGTGGTTCAGTGTCCCCACTGCTAGCTGATGACGTCACCTGACCAGATCCGGCTGTAAAAATGCCTGATCTGGCCTCTAGAGGTCCTCGTGTGGTTTTGCATATTTCTCATAAATCGTTGGCTGATGTTCAGAAAACAAATCTACGTTTGACGTCCCATTTTGCTCGAGGGAACCTTCTCTGTTGTGGCTCAACCTCTGAAAACCGTGTTGAGTCCTCGCTTTCATTTATCATGGGGCCCAGTGATATCAAACCGCTTTGTGTCTCTGCTAATCCTCATTGGTTGTGCTCCCGTTCTAGTTGCTCCAAATCTCTCGATTTTACAGTCGATCTACGTTCCTACCCTGACCTATGGTCATGAGCTTTGGGTAGTGACCTAACGAGATTGCGGATACAAGCGGCCGAAATGAGTTTCCTCCTCAGAGTGGCTGGGCTCTCCCTTAGAGATTGGGTGAGATGCTCGGTCATCTGGGAGGGGCTCAGAGTAGATTCGCTGCTCCTCCACATCGAGAGGAGCCGTTGGAGATGGCTCGGGCATCTGGTCAGGATGCCTCCTGGACGCCTCCCTGGTGAGGTTTTCTGGGCACGTCCAAGCGGGAGGAGACCTAAAGGTAGACCCAGGACACGTTGGAAGGATTACGTCTCTCACCTGGCCAGGGAACGCCTTGGGATTCCCCCGGAGGAGCTGGCCCAAGTGGCTGGGGAGAGGAAAGTCTGGGCCTCTCAACTTAGGCTACTGCTCCCACGACCCGACTCCGGATAAGCAGATGAAAATGGATGGGTGGATGGATGGATGTGCTTATAAATGCTCGAAATAATATTTTCACTTAATTTCCTCAAACATTCAAGCACTTTCAAAGCCTTGAAAAAACCCACAATGGAATTGAAACATTTTAAAGGATTTCAAGTACCTGTAAGAATCTGTAAAATAAGTGAAAATCTGCTAAAATCCACAGAAAAGCGTTGAAATACCTGCAATTTAAAAGATTAAAGTGTGGCTGATTGAGAGGAAATTATCTGAAGATTAAGAGCAGATTAAAACTTTTGCTCAGCAGTGGAATACTCTGAAAACCATCAGCTGTGGAAAAAAACAGACACTGAGATTTTTCCAGTTCATAATTATTTCTCTGAGTAAATGTTTGTTCTTTTTGTCGTTCAAACGTCTCTATAGGGAGAAATAAAGTAAACAAACCTTTTGGCACACAACAGTTGAGCTAATTAACAATCAGAAAGTTGATCTGAGCAAAGAGCCGGCAGACGCAGCTCAGACTCTTTGTAAACAACAGAAAAAGACTCAAACTTCAGGATCCGTACTCATAAACAGCAGTGGCAACTTTCCTCTGTAGGCTGCCATCTTCACTGGAGGACACTTTGAAGATCTTAGTTCCTTCTGGGTCCTCTGGTCCTTCGTGTGACGACAAGAACCAGAACCTCACGAGGATGGAGCAGAACTTTCTACCTGCAGAAGGAGTCGAGGGTGACTGAGCAGCAGAGATCTTAGCTTCATTTAACCTTAACGAGCATCAGAAAATCACCATTCTGATCATAAACAACAGAAATATCTATTGGCAGCATGAATAGCAAATCGTCTATATTGACAGCAAGCTGCTTCCTCTGAGCATCACTCAAAGACCGACACCTCTTTTCCACATGTTCACGCATTTGGTGGAAGAAAATCAACCCAGTTTTAGAAGCAGACAGTAAATATTTCCTGTAAAAAAATTGATTTAGTTTGCGTTACCTCATCAGACACGAGCCCTTTCAGCTCATGGTACCTCCCACAGGACATCTTCCAGGAGATCTGGACCAAAGCCTGTGGTGGACGAGGACGGCACACTAGTGTCAGACAAGGATAACTCGAGTAAACACCCCAAAATATATATAATCCCTCACATCAGGACTGTTTGATTTTAGACGCACTGGAGGGTCTTCATACAGAAATGGCCTTTAAAGTCAAAGTTTAGACAGGATCTATTTGATGGCTCCAGCAAATGGTCTGGAGAGCAGCAGCAGAGCAGCCCCAGACTATCACACTACCGCCACCATGTCTGATTGGTGCTAGGAAGTTTTAGTTTGACTCCAGAAGAGACAGGACACACCGTCCAGAAAGTTCTGCGTCTGTCTCATCAGCCCACTTCCCCTCAAGTCTCTGGGATCATTGTGGGATGTTTTTTGGGGAAATGAGAGTCGGGTCTTTGTGTTTTTGGTCAACAGAAGTTTTGGTCTTGGAAATCTCTCAAAGGAGCCATATTTGATGACACCTCCCCCTATGGGTGAATCATGACCTCTGACCCTATGAAAGCACATAGCAGATGTCAATTATATATATATATATATATATATATATATATATATTATTGGATTCTCATAAAATGGAGCAGGATGTGTTTCTAGATACGTTATGCTTTCTATTGTCAGTGCATTTTGTATTTAGACGTGTTTTTAGACATTTGTTTGCTCATCTGATATCTTTTGAGAGACAGAATGTTAAAATCACCAGTTTTTCGATTAAATCAATAATAATCAAAAACTAGAGCTAATTTCCAACAGGAGGTGATCTAACATCAAAATATCCCAAATGGTGTATTTTATGGTCAGGTGCAGGTTTACAACTTTATTGATAAAATATTAAATATTAAATTTTTG